>NW_006408582.1:1672606-1680805 GCF_000296735.1 Chrysochloris asiatica | reverse complement strand
TCTACTGGTGAATGGAAAAGGGGCATCAATGAAGAAATGGGCTGAGTTCAACCACAGTCCATCAACTCCTGTTGACCTGGAGATGAGAGAGAGAGAAGAGGGAGTGCTGGTTGGTCCAAAGCGTGGTGAGACCTGGGGACTCCTGAGTCCACCATTGACAAGGACATAGCCACAGAGGGCTAGAGCTGAGAGCGAAGCATCCAGCTGATATGAAGAGATGCACAAGAACACCCAAATTTGCAGACAGTACCCATTTGACCTAGCCTTGATGGCTTGATAATAAGAACTCAACTAGAGGAAGATTTAAAAAAAAATTTTTTTTATATATATAACAAAGGTAAATTGCTACAATTTGATGAACTTGACCTATACTCGTGGAGGTTATTGTTGTTGTTATTGTTGTTAAGTGCCATCGAGTCAATTCCCACCCATAGCAACCCTATATAGGGTTTCCAAGGAGAAGCTAGTGATCTTGAACCACTTACCTTGCAGTTCAAAGGATTTTGCAGTCTGACCCATTAACCCACAGTGTCACAGTAGGAGGTAGTAACTCTAAATACCAACAGAAAGGTAAGTAGTCTTCACATCAAGTATCAATGCTATCCCCTTTGTACACAGGGTAGACAGGGATGGGCAACTTAGGCATTGGCTACCTAAAATGAGGAGGCAATAAAGGCACGAAGTGGCTTACAAGGTTTCAAGAGGGAGTTTAGTTTAAGGGGGGAGGGGAGAAAGAGTCCCCACTGAGTAGTTTTCATCTTGTCTAGATGGGTCTGGTTAAAAGAGATGGGGATAGGATTCTTAGGATTCAATAGTAATTGTTATCATGTAAATGTTATCATGACTAATTGCAATTGTCACAATTGTAAAGGTAGAAATTTTGTAACAAAAACTGGGGAGTAGTTAATCTTACAGTCCAGAAAGGGAGAAGAGCACAAGCGGATTGTGGGACCTTATCCAGAGAAGCAGCTACATTAGAGATGGAGGCAGAGATGGGGACATGGAGAGAGGGAGTAGCTGAGGACTCTAGATTCATGGGAAGAGAGGGACTGAGAGATGGTGGCCAGGAGGCAGACTTGCAGAATGTGCCCTTTAGTGGTGTAAATTATTATAAATGCCTGAGTGTTAAAAAGAAAAAGAAAAGAGCTAATGTGAATAGAGAGAAATACTGTTAACTGACGGTACTTGACGGGGATTGTAATCATTGTGATGAAACAAGTTGTATGATTTGTTGAATGTAAAACTGATGATCTGCCCTGTAAACTTTCATTCAACCCACAATAAAAACTTAAAGGGAAAAAATATAATCAATTTACAAATAACATGGTTTTTTTTGTTTTATCAAGAAGGGAAAAATTCTAGTTTCAATTCTAACTAGTGTGAGGAGGGGTAAGAGCTAAGTAAAAAAAGATTCAAGCAGTTTCATGAAAATATCATTTTCAAATGGTAGAATTCCCAACTGAATTAAAAGTTTATATTAAAAATATACTTTTTATTGATACAATTTTTAATAAACACAAATAAATGGCATTAAGGTTCAGAACATAATATAAGCCTGATCATCAAGTCCTTACATTCTAGAAGACAGGCCTCAAAACTCTCACTCTATTTCTAGTAATAATGTTCATATAGACCATATAAATTTAGTTCCCTGAATATTCTTGCTTTTATCATTCATTCTAATCTAAAAACTAGATTAGAAATTAGCTGAATTCTACTGCATTCACCTAAAGTATGAATGAATCAACAAAACCTGTGACCCCCAATATCCAATCTATGCTTAAAATGAATTGTTCTATTATACTGCAAAAAGTAACAAGTAAAATGTACACATGAGCATTAAAACTAGTTGTTAGAAAGATTTAATATTTTAAACATAAATATTTACAACTTGATCTTCTGATGACAATGATTTTCAGATCCTAGAATTCACCCTGTTTTAGTAATTCCCATTCATGCACACAAAACACAAAATTTCTTAATCTTGAGAGGCTTCTGATTCCTTAAATGTTTGGCCTCCCAGTTAATTCCAAGTTCAAGCATCTTTTAACTCAAACTCCACTCAAGACTTTAAACAGAAGTTTTTCAACCACATTTTTTCCACACTTTTCCCAATCTTTCAAGATATACTACCAAAAAACTGAAACCTGCCTCAGCGAGATCACCAGATTAAGAAAATATACAAATGAAATATTAAGTTGATTATTTCAGAATAGGTCATGGGAGGTCAGAATTGTTCAAGATCCCTTAATGGGATATTTTATTTAATTGAATTAATTGTTATAAGCAATAATTGCCAAAAATCCTAGGTTGGATCCTTTTATATTCATTGGTTACTAGTCAAAGAACCTACAAAAACATCTGAGAGTACACATCCTTTTTCATACAAAGTGCCCCATTGGAACACAGGATAGTCGTGATTCATTTGAGGTCTTAACTATTGAAAGCAGCTGCCATACAGACAGTCAGGGCACCCACTAGTTTATGGAAAACTCTGAGAAACTGATTTTTTTTTTTTTTTAAGAGCAATATGTTTTTTATCCCCTGGCAATAGTGTCCTCTCTACTGCCAACAAGGCACTAAACTCTCATCAGGAATTCAGAAGTCTCTTACTTGAACACTAAACAGGCTCAACATACACTCACGCTCTCAGGGAAAGTGTCTTACCATGGTTCTGGCTGTGTCTTTCTAATAAAATATATTAAATTGGGTCTTTACAATGATTGTTATCTTCACTGCCTATAGAAATTCCAGCATGGTCAAACCAATCTCTGGTCTAATTGAAATGACCAAATTAACCTCAGAACCAGCTGAGTTCAACTTGTGGCCAATCCACATTGAGCTTTTGGACTTTGAGTGTTAAAGTAAGTGTGTTAGAGCTGCAAGGAGCCTTAGAGATTGTCCAGTCTAATTCTTTCATTTGCAGATGGACAAACTGAGGAACAGATAGAGGACCAATTTACTTCAGGTAAGAGGTTTTCCACAACATGGACAATATTTTCCATCCAATGTTGAGCACAGGTCATGTACCAAGTGCTGGTCTATGTGCCCAGCAACAATCATAAACAGAGTATGACCACAGTGCATACTTCAGCTCTACCTGTTCCCCCTCCATTACCATTCAATTCACGAAGGACTCCTCAACTGCAGTCCTTATCCTACATGGACCAAGAGTGGGAAGAGTTGTCTACCTCAAGGGAAGACCAAGAAGAGTCCTGGAGTTTGGGGATAGAGTTGGGTCCCTTGACCCCTTGTGGCATCCTCTCCGCACTTCCCAAAACAAATGTTGGAGCACTCAGGAGGCTCCGCTTTGCCCAGCTGTTCCATGTCTATTTGAGGGAGCTGAAATTCTAATAAGGTTGATTTATGAGTTTCTGAGCAAGGAAAATGGGAGCCGCACTTTCCCCTGACATAGAGCCTGGTCCCGGGGGTGCCGGGATGAGTAATGCTTTCCCATGGGGCAAAGGGCTGTTGTCTGAGTCAAAGGATGATTTAGCTCTTCAGGGAGCCAGAGTTTCCCTTCAATAACTCACTTTCCCTGAAAAAGGGAGTGGCGTCCCACTGCCGTGACAGGGTCTGTGCCCACTCCCAAACAGGAGATGCCTCATAGGCAATCAGCACAAATATGCCAATCCTCCCTGTTAGCTTCCTGTGGGTAGGGCGGGAGTCAACGGGCAGTGTACATCACTTTGGCAGTGGCTGCTTCAGACTGCTGAAAGAACACCCAGGAGAGCAGGCTTATTATGGGTGAGTCCATGATGGTAGGAGGAGAGTATTGTGATGGTGCGGTAATGCCAGTAAGTACAGAGAATCTGAAGTCAGGATAGGAAGAGCTTTGTCCCTCATGAAGAATAAACTGTTTCCTGAGGCTGAGAAGTATGACAACAGACCCAGATGATCACAAGAGAAGAGACTGAGACTTCTTGAAGACTTGGCCCATATGACTTTGAAATTAGCAGATTGTTTGAGCATTGGTGAGACTTTCGCTAAACTTGAGAGGAAAATAGAAAGTCCACTCTGGCACAGGAAAATTGCTACAAGATCCCTTGAAAGCAAATTTAACTTTTATAACAACTCTAATAGTCTTCTTCCTTTATCACTCTCCTGATAATTTCCCTGAAGTAATAATAACAATTAAACAATTACAAAAAAAATGATGATGGCTAATATTTATTAGTGGAGTTCTGGTGTGTCACTGTAGGATAAAGCACTGGGCCACAATGTGGGTTTGAACCATAAGCTCAGCAGTTCAAACTCAGCAGCAGCTCCTTGAAAACCCTATACAGGGTCGCTGTGAGTCAGAACAGACTCGACAGCACTTAACTATAACTGATGGTGGTGGTTATGTGCCCTAGAGTCAGTTCCAACTCATAGCGACCCTGTATAGGGTCTCCAAGGCTATAAATCTTTATGGGAGCAGAAAGCCTCATCTGTCTCCCACGGAGTGGCTGGTAGATTAGAACTGCTAACTTTTTAGTTAGTAGCTCAGCTCGTAATCCACTACACTATGCCAGAGCTCCTTTAACTATAACTACTATAGTATGTATTATGTATATGTGTGCTCTGTGTCACACATTGTATCAAGCACACTACATGCATTATTCTTTTAAAATCTACCACAAATCTAGAAAGTAGGTACCATCCTCTTTGACAGATGAAGAAAACTGAGACTCAATAAGTTTAAGTACCAGAGTCAGAGATTTCTCCAGAGCTCACACTCTTGCTCAATGTGCTCTATAGATCAAGGGGTTGAAAGGGATGGAAATGAAGACCATGTAAAGTGGGCATCTGAATTGGCCTTCAAGGAAAATGGGGCTCTACTGCTTAACTTCCTTAAACCGCAAACCCTGTCCATAATCAGGATTGTAATCACACCTGTCTCATAGGTTTGCCAAAAGAATGAAATAAGAGAACACATGTGAATTCATTAGCACCATGCCTGGCATAGAGGAAGCACTGATAATGACCAGATGGGTTCTGATTAGAACCCATCTCTCCTCCTCTGAGTTCCCGGAGCTCTTGGTTCCACCCCTCTTATAGCACTTAGCAATTTCTCCCATGCATTAGGGTGCTTTTATTCAGCTCCGTGGCGTCCCCCTCCCCACAAACCATAAGCTAACTCAGAGCAAAGGTTGTATTTTGTTCATCTCCAGCAGCACTGTAGGAAGTGCACAATAAACATCTTTGGGATGGTGAAATAATAAATGGATATATGATGCTCTTTGACAAAAACAACTCCCACAGCCATAATCAGAGCCACAGCCATGGCCAGGGAGAGGAAGACCTGTGGAGACCCCATTAATGAGGAAGGCCAGAGCGCTGTCTTCAGCCCCATCCTTGGCTCAGACAGCCAGACGACTGTTTCTGGCAGGGCTGCCCGGCTGATCTCAGAAAGGATAAGAAGGAGCAGGCGGATTTGCTGAGGAGACAGCCTTGGGCCCTTGGGGTGCCGGTTTGGACAGACAGGCCCAAAGGAAGTGACAGCCCTGGGCCTTCAGTCCTCAGCCACAGTGGCTCCTGAGGATGGGCTGGGCCATGGAAAACTGGAGCCTGTGAAAAAATGAATGGGAAATGGGAGTCAAGGAGCCAAGGGAAACGGCAGATCTGTTAACAGACTGTTTTTGCTTTTGTCTCTGGAGAAGGAAAAGGATGGAGAGCAAAGAGAGTAGAGTCACAGGCTGGCTTCCTGCTCTGCCTGCCCAGGACGGGATTGCACTAGATAATGGCTGATAGCAGTGGAAACGGGGAGACAAGATAAAGGGGAAGCCGGGACACAGACAGCAGACCCGCGGAGCCAGGGAGGAGCGGCGGAGGGATGAGGAAGACAATGAGGAAATGAGGAGGAAGTCCTAGTTGAGAGACCTAGAAAGACCTCACAACACTGATTCCAGCAGCTGCCAAAGTAGCCCAGGACTTTCCATCTGGGGAGCTCACTGAGTGACTACAGGGTTGAACCAAAGAGCAAATGTTGAAGAATCACTCTGGCTAGACAAATTCCCACTTTTTCTAACAAATTTCTAACCATCTTTAGTATCCATTTCCTCAACTGTTCAAAACCACCAGCTGCTCCTTGGAAACCCTATACAGGGTTGCTAGGAGTAGAAACCAACTCAAAGGCAGTTAACAACAACAATAATAGTCACCGGATGGCATTGAAGATTTAGAAAGTTTGTTTTCTCCTAGGTTGCTTGTGGAGAGTAGTTGAGATGGTACAGACCTGTTAGCTGCCATCTGTTGTTGTTGTTGTTGTTAAGTGCTGTCGAGTCGGTTCCGACCCATAGCGACCCTGTAAGCTTGCAATTCACAGTAACCCCATGTACAATGAAAAGGAACCATTGCGATCTATAGGGTTTTCACTGGTTGATTTTCAGCAGCAGATCATCAGGCCTTTCTTCCTAGTATGTTTTAATCTTAGAAACTTCCCTGAAATCTGTTCAGCATCATAGCAACACACAAGCTTCCAATAACAGATGGGTGGCAGCTCCATATAAGGGGCACTGGCTGGGAATCAAACCAGGATCTCCCCTGAGAAAGGGGAGAATTCTACCACTGACCCATCAAACCCTTGGTGCAGGCTTAGAAAAAGCATAGTTAGTCCAAAATAGATGCTCAATTAAATGGCTCTTTCCTTGTCTTGTCTGAAAGCAGTTTCAGGGGTGGTCTGGTTCCTCCTATTATCTTTCTGAGGAGAAAGGGAGATCTCTGTTCCATTTCACAGTGACAGGTTTGTGCAGTCTCTCATGGTATCAGAGACACATTGAAAAACCTGCATGTTCTATGTGAACATTGCTTTTTTATGAGGTATTCATCACTCTTCATACACAGAAATAATTGCATGTTGCCCCATCCCTCCATAGGAAGCCACAGCCCAGACATCACTGTCTGACTTTTCTGATTGGTCATCTTGGAGTGCACACTCTCATCTCCTGCTTCCCCACAGAGACAGGTGAGGTGCTAAGCTAAAGTATCATCTATTTCTCTCAAGAGATAACATGGAGTTGGGGAACAACCCAGGAAGGGTGCCTGCCCCTCACTCTGTGTACAACGAGAGCAAATCATTTTCCTTTCTGAGTCTCAGTTTCCTTTCTCTGTCTTTTCTGGTCTTCTGGCTCAGGATCAAGGATGCTGTAAAGAAGCAAAGACGCTGTGTGCCTTGCATTGCCAACTCAAACCTCTGTGTTCTTAGTTCAGGGGGGCCTCCCTTCTTAGATTCTTCTCCTCTAAGAAATCTGCCTTAGCAACTGTAGCATAGCTGGTTAGTCCCAGAATCACTGATCTTCACAGAACAGCCTGGACTTATCAGCTTATTCATTCATTGGGCACTTTTACTGAATACTTTCTGTATGCTACTCACAAGCTAAGTGAGTAGAATACAGTGGGAACAAGTAATACTATCCCTGCCCTGAAGTGGTTTACAAACAAAAATCAAGGATAGAGACAAGAAATTAACAAAAACTAATTACAAAGCATAATAAATGCTATTTATTTGGTGACATAAAAATTAGGGAGAGATGTTAATTTAGATTGAGTAGTCAAGAAAGAATGATCTATAATTCACTTATGAGAGCAAGTTATTTCCCCATCTAGATCATCCAATGCTTGACTAAGTAGTTATTTCACATGAAAAATTACAGATCACAAAGGAGAAAGGAGAGAAAGAGGTGAGAGATAAGTAAAGAGGTAGACCAGAGAAAGGAGAAAGGAGACACTTTTTAAAAGAATGAACTAGGTATTGTATGTAAAAGCAGTATTTGTAGAAGGCTGAGCCTCCGATAACTGTCTAAACAAAATTGTTTGTTCTGGGAAGGGACGAGGCAACTAAATTTATATTAACCCAGCTAAACCTCTAACATTCTGAAAATCAGTCACTTGGGTTATTAAAGCTTAAAAAAAAAAAAAAAAAAAAACTTCCATTGTGTCAACTCCGACTCATGGCAACCCCATATATATCTATGTGGAACTGTATCCCACAGGGTTTTCAATGGCTTGATGTTTCAGATGTAGTTCTGAGGTACCTCTGGGTGGATACAAACCTTTAACCTTTTAGTTAGCACTGAGAGCATTACACTTAAGCACCCAGGTACTCCTATTGAAGCTTAAGGAGCAGGGTTGCGTGCAACAACTTGGTAATGCTGCCTTGAACCCAAGGAACATATATTGTAAACATGAAACTTGAAATCCCCAATCCAAACCAAAAAA
>NW_006408582.1:1661711-1672046 GCF_000296735.1 Chrysochloris asiatica | reverse complement strand
CACTCCTCAGAAACCCTATACAGGGTCTCTATGGATAGGAACCAACATGAAGACACTTAACAACAATAACAACATTCACTCTGAATATTATTTTGCCTCCTTCCCTCTTATTCTATTTTTAACCTTTGAGCTTCCCTATCAGGAAATAAAAATGGATCCTCTGTGGTCCAAAGTTGGAACCAAGTGCACTTCTGGTCACCTTAGTCCTGGTCTTTCAGTCAATATGGATGGAGAATCTAACAAGGACCTCATGAATGAAGATCACACCACAAACATAGTAACTAAGTGGGCAGGCCCTGCCGAGATTTTCTAAGTCTCTTTTCTTTTCAGGAATGTGTGTTGAAGAGGCAAAGTCAAGTGCTTTATATACTGTCACTTGTGCCATGGGGGGGGAAAGGCCTGGATTTAGATTCAAAATACTTAGGTATGAATGTTAGCTTCTATGACCATCGGTTTCCTTAGTTATAAAATAGGCCTAATGATTCCTTTCTAGTGTGCCTCACAGGTTCTAATGAGTCCCACAGGAGATGGCATTCTTGCATGGACCCCCTGAACCTTAGGGGTTGTGCTTGTTTTTAGCCTGGAATTATAAGCCCTGTGGAGGTGGAGTGAATAGGTTGGAAAGGCTTCAACAGTTGTGTTAAGCAGTTACTCTGTGACAGGGAGCAGAACACTCAGTTGCTCTGTTATTTTCAGTGTGTCATCAGGCAGGTCTTAGCCTCCCAAGTATTTGGGCAGAGTAGTATTTGTCAGGTTTTTGTGTGTTAAATTAGATTAGTGCATTGGGGCCACTGTGACTTGCCTAAGACCCATCTTAAAATAGAGCTTGCCAGCTGTTTCAAATTAAATTTTCTCGGGAGCACTTTAAAACATAAATTTTTACTCCATAGGAGACAGAAGTCTTTGGATTTTGTGTGTATATTTGGTTTCCTTGTTTTTGTTTTTAATGCTGGATCAAGAGTGTGAGACCAGTAAGCTCAGTTTTCCTCTTGCAGCCCAACTCAGGATGGCTTAGCCTACAAGAGAATACCATCTCCCCTCCAACTTGAGTGCTCCAAGGAAAGACATCAAGACTACAGCCTCTATGATCTACTAAGACCCCTTTCCTTCTCCCTTCTTATCACCCACTGAATCTTTGCACTTTGTTGTTATTGTTGTGTGCTGTGGAGTCGGTTCTGACTCACAGCAACCCTGTACAGGGTTTCTGAGGCTATACATCTTTACGGGAGCAGAAAACCTCATCTGTCTCCCGCAGAACAGCTGGTAGTTTCGAACTGATAACCCTGAAGTTAGCAGCCTGATTTGTAACCAGTACGCTACCACAGCACTGTTGTTGTTAAATGCCGTCGAGTTGGTTCCGACCCATAGCAACCCTGTATAGAGTTTCCGAGAAGCAGCTGGTGAGCTTGAACCACCAACCTTGCAGTTCAAACAACTTTGCAGTCTGACACATAAGCCCACAGTGCCACCCCAGAGCACTAAGGGCCCACACATAGCTGCAGTAATAATAGCCATCATTTACTGGATGCATACTATGTGCCAGTCACCAGGCTAAGCCACTTAAACCCTCACTACACTTAAACCCTCACTACAAGCCTATGGAGTACAGCTCTCTGACACACATGAGGTCATCATGAGTCAAAATCGACTCCATGGCAACTGACTTCAACTCCTATTCAATAAATAAGGAAGCTGAGTCTTGGAAAGGTTCAATAATTTGCCCCAACAAGCTACCACTGAGCCCACTTGTCCCAGAGTGCTTCATTTTCTCTTTTTTACCAGATTCCCTGAGAGGCTTTACAACAGCAACATGCCATCTTCCTGTGCTCACACACCTCCACTATGAACAAGAGTCATCAGAGAAGGGAGTAGGCACATGGTGAGCACAAATCTTATTTTTTAATAGTTACCTTAGGAGTCTTGGTGTGGCATTGTAGGGTAAGCACTGAACTGCTAACCACAAGGTAGGCAGTTCATACACCAGCTGCTCCTAGGAAACCCAGGGTCACTTCAAGTTGGAACTAAGTGACAACATTTAACAACAATCTTAGTATTTTGCACAATTGGGGGAGTTGAAGGGGGTTGGGGGTGGGAATGGGGATGAAATGGAGACGAAGATGGCTCTTGACTTTTCTACGTTCAGACTGGACCCTTCCCAGCTGTGCAAGTGAAACCCTTTGGTTTCACCTCTCACATATTTATTGAGTTACTAATAAGGTTCTGCTAGGATTTCTGGAGTTTCAGGCGATTCCAAGGAGAATGAGAAGACATGGCCCTTACCCAATCAGATCTCACCATGTGCTGGAGGGATAACACAGGCTCCCCAAATCCCACACCCAAAGCACAGTGGAAAAGAAGCTGCTGCTGGGGTCCTTCTACCCTCAGCATTACCTCAGAGAGAGGCCAGCAAGGTTGAGACCTAGGGTTGTCTACACCAGGACAGAGAGAAAGGCCAGGGATTGTGTCTGGAAACGCACCCCCACGTGGCTCCTTCTGTTGCTTGTTGGAAAGAGGAAAGGGGTGAATTCTCATGAGAATTCTGATAAATGGGCTCTTCCACCCCTCCTCCAAATTAAAGCGGGCTGTCCTAGAGCCGGGCGGGCGCAGAAACCACTTCCAAGCCAGGCATTACATCAACATTTCAGTTGATAAGAGGATGGACAATGGGGTGTTAGACTAATAGAAAAACACTGCTGGATAAGGCCGGCTCCTGATACCCAGGTTGATGTGAAATACCATTGTCTGTCGGCTGTCAGCTGAGTCCCAGGGAGATAGGGATTCCAGCGGCAACTAGCAGCTCTGGGGTTACAATGCGACTGGGGGAGGGGCGGGTCCACCAGGAAGAGCGGGACAGGGCTACGCCTGGGCGCCCCAAGGGAGACTGGTGGAGCGCAGAGCAGCGTGCGGGAGGTGAGGACAGCTCGGGTCTCCGCGCTGGACGCTCAGAGTGCAGGCGCTGTGGCAGGGGCACAGGGGCAACTGGGAGTGGCAAATCGAGGACTCCCTGGCTGTGCCAAATCCATCGTTTACAACGTTTCCCCTCACCCTGCCTCGGGTTCCTAGAAGCCTGCAGTATGCTGCCCTCAGGGCTTTGTCCTAAGTCTGCCTCAGGCTGAAAAACCAAGGGTTAGTCATAAAAGGAAGGCAGCTCACAGCTTATCTCAGCGCTGTTTGGGGTAATGCTTACTTGGTTGTTATTAGGTGCCATCCAGTGATACTGACTCATAACGACCGTTATGCACAGCAGAAAGCAACATTGCCCTGTCCTGGGCCAACCTCACAATCCCTGCTACGCCTGTGTCTGTTGCCACTGTGCCAGTCCATCTCATTGGGGGGTCTTCCTCTTGTTTGATGACCTTCCACTTGACCAAGCATGATGTCCTTCTCCAGGGACTGGTCCCTCCAGATATTATATGTCCTAAGGAGCATTCTGGCTATACTTCTTCCAACACAGATTTGTTAGTTCTTGTTTGCCCATGATACTTTGAATATTCTCCAATACCATAACTGAAATGCATGAATGCGTGCTTTACTGAGTTAATTACTAATCACTCACAGGGTTACTTCATTCATTGATTTACATAGAAACGGTTTTTTATTTGATTAAAGTAATATGGTTCCTACTCACAGCAAACTTCGTATAAGATTTCCTAGAAGCTGCTAGTGGGTTTGAACTGCTGAGTCTTAGCATCTATCCTCCAGCACCATACCAAGGACTCCATAATAGGGGCACATAGTTTTTATATTTTAAATCAATATTAAAAGTTCTACGTTGACACACATGGGCTCACCATGAATGGGATGTGGCGCTATGGGTTATGGCGCCAGACTGTAAAGCTATTTGAACTGCAAAGTGGGCAGTTCAAGTTCACCAGCTGCTCCTTGGAAACCCTATACAGGGTCACTATGGGTCAGAACCAACTCTACGGCACTTCACAATAACAACAATATTATTAAAAGAATGTTGAACAATAAAATGGCTCCATGCCTCCCTAGCCCCTCTTGCTCACTGTCCCCACCCTTTTCCCCATCCGTCTCTCCTGCCTAATTCTGTTCCCCACTGTCATCAGTGTTAGCTGCTACTTCTGGGTGTTGTTGTTTTTAAGTGCTGTTGGGTAGGTTCTGACTCCCAGCAACCCTGAAGAGTGTTTCTGAGGCTTTTTAAATCTTTGCAGGAACAGAAAGTCTTATTTTCCTTCTGTGGAGTGGCTGGTGGGCTCAACAGTCCAGTACATATCCTATGGAGCCACCATGTTACTTTTGGTATTTGCTCGATATTTCTGAATAACATTATGCTGCTATGTCTTGTCAACTTTGATGGTGGTGATGGTGGTGTGCCGTGGAGTCAGTTCCGACTCATAGTAACCCTGCATAGGGTTTCCGAGGCTGTGAATCTTTACAGGAGCAGAAAGCCTCATCTTTCTACCACAGGACTTCTGGTAGTTTTGAACTGCTGACCTTGAGGTTAGCAGCCCAACTCATAACCAGTAGGCTACGAGAGATAATGTCAACTTTAGACATTATCTAATTTATAGTTTCCTAGTGGTTACAAATCGGGCTGCAAACCGCAAGGTCAGCAGTTCGAAACTACCAGCTGTTCCATGGGAGAAAAATGAGGCTTTCTGCTCCTGTGAAGATTTACAGCCTTGGAAACCCTGTACAGGGTCGCTATGAGTCAGAACCGACTCCATGGCACATAACCATAACCACCAATTTGGAGTCCTGGTGTGGCGCTAAGGGCTAATATGTCAGACTGCAAAATCGTTTGAACTGCAAAATCAGTGATTCAAGCTCACCAGCTGTTTCTTGGAAACCCTATACAGGGTTGCTATGGGTTGGAATTGATTCGACGGCACTTAACAACAACAATATAGCAAATGAGAACTGAGCAACTTTACCCTGGGCCCCATCTTTCCAGTATAGTTATAATATTTAAGTTAAATAATTATCTGGTAATTTTTGTAATAATAATATTGCCAGGGCCCTGTTCCCTGTTTCCTGTGTCTTTACATTCTTGATTTACTGTTTTGTCTTGCCAAAGCAAGTCCAGTACCTTCTTGAGAAATAATCGTTTTTTGTGTTTTGATTAGGTATTGACTTCTAGGTTAGAAATCATCATGTTTTTGTTTTCTTTGTTTTTAGTATTTTTAAAGGATAGCTCAATTGTGGTCTTGCTTGGATTTTGTTGTTGAGAAGTCCAGTACCATTCTGATTGCTAATTCTTTGTATGGGACCTGTCTTGATTTTTCTCTGGCAGCTCAGACCGTCCTTCTATCCCTGTTGTTGGAAAGCTGTTTGTTGCTAAATACCATCAAATTAGTTCTGGTTCATAGCGACCAAGGAGTGGCTGGTGAATTTGAACCACCGACCTTGTGGTTCAAATTGAGCCTGTGGTTCAGTGCATTATCCCACAGTGCCACCCCAGGACTCATGGTGTCTTTTTTATTCATTGTCCTGAACAATCGATGTTACTGTTGTTAAGAATTGCAACTCATTTATTGTTGTTGTGTGCCATCAAGTCGGAACCGACTCATAGCAACCCTGTATAGGGTTTCTGAGGAGCAGCTGGTGAGCTTGAGGTTCAAAGCCTCCATTATCCCACATTATCACACAGAGCCACACCAGGACTCAGGAACAATCATCAATAGACTCTATCTAGAAATTCATGCCCTTTAATTCTTAGTTAATTTCTACCCTTCCATGTGTCTCTTTGCCCTCTCTCTAGAACTCTTATTAACCAGATATTAAACAACCTAGACTGATACTCTAAATCGCTTCCTTTTTCCTCCTACTTATGTTTTCTTCTGCTCCTTGCATTGTGTATTACCCTCTTCTATCTGTATCTTGGTCTCTCCCTGATGTTGAAGGTTTTCCTCAAATTTATGGTGATCTTTTGGCAGTCACTAAAGAGCCCACTGACATTTCTGGGGGCACCAGAGGGTTGTCCACTGTGGGACTTCACCATGGTGAGTGTAGGGAAGAGTTGGTCATTTACCTGGGCTTCTCAGTTTCCCCAGTGCCTGGCTCCATCCACTCTGCGAACAAGGCCAAGAAGGGCATGTACGGATCTGATAGTCCTGTTTTCTAACTTTATCATTATTATTAAAACTCTGTTTCTCCTCGTGCTCCACTTTGTCAGATGCCCTGAGTCCTGTACTTTCTTAGCACAGTTCCACAACAAAGGACTGTATTTAGCACTAACCTCACACCAAACCCTTAGATAATGCTAGAGATTTCATCAAACCTTTTCCTTTTGCAGAGAGGAAAGATGGGCTCCGTGAATGACCCACAGTGAGGGATGCAGGGTTGGGCTAGGGCAAGCCTGGTGCCATGATTCCACCGCACCACAGAGCATCCAGCTAGCAATTCACTTACCTTCCTTCTTACTCCAGTCTCTCTGTGCATCTCTTTCTATACCAGCCTCCAGTCCTCTCTCTCTCCCTCCCTTGACAGACCGTAATAAAGAAGTTTTGTAGGAATTGCACAAATTAAAAGAGCCTTATATTTTTTAAGTGAAGACATAGAAGATAGTTTTTACTTACATGGTGGTGGTTATGTGCTGTGGAGTTGGTTCTGACTCATAGTGACCGTGTATATGGTTTTCAAGGCTGTAAATCTCTACAAGAGCAGAAACCCTCATCTTTCTCCCACAGAGCCACTGGTAGATTCAAGCTGCTGACCTTGCAATAAGCAGCTCAGCTCAGATCTGCAAGTTAAAACTAGTTGGTCCTTAATTTTATATATTTTATTGTCATATACCCTACACGTTCATACAGAGAGACATATGAAATCACTTTTACATGCCTATCTCAAATCTTTGCATACTGTCCTTGAAACTACTTCTTGAACTTTCACACGGTGGTGCTGTCCTCTGCAAACAGCTTGCTGTTGGCCAAGTCGCCATCTTGGTCTGTATAGCAGTGCTTATTAATGCAATTATTTGAATTATGTTACCACATTTTCCTTTATTATGTTATCCAACTAAATGGAAAATAAAAATGAAAGTGTTGATACTAGCGATAAGAAGGATTAGGTCTCAGAAACTTAATTCAATTGAGACAAAAGGTCACAAGAGTGGCCAATCTTTGGCTTCAAGTTAAAGTTTGTTGATTTAACCTGGCTTGTCTTGTTCGGTTGTGCAGGAAATAGACACAAAGAATAAATATAAAATGCTGAAAATGTATTATTGAATATCTTTTAAGAAACCTAAAAGTCAAACCTGTTGCCATTCAGCCAGCTCTGACTCCTAGCAATGCTAGAGAAGAGAGTGTAACTACTGCTCCACATGCTTCCCAAGGTTGCCAAGGTTTATAGAAGCAAACTGCCACATCTTTCTCCATAAAGCACCTGGTGGGTTCAAACTGCTAATGATTAGGCTGGAAGCCAAGCACTTTAACCACTGCATCAACAGTGCTCCTTGAATATCCAAAAGTAAGATGACATTGAGGAGTTGATTATATTTTTTTAAACCTCAGAGAACAAAATCCTCTTACAATATGCAAATCAGTTGCTTAGTTTTGTACATTTGAAACTGCCTGTAGAGTTTTTGTTCTTGTTTTTATTTCACTAAGTTGGAGGAATAAAGTGGATAAGACAATGATGTTGTCAGAAGTCTACTCCAGAGCTATAAGGTGCAGCCAGGATTAGAGTGCCCATGTCAGCTTCTAGGACCACAGAGAAAGTAGTTTCTAGTTTGGAAAATTCCTGTAATCTTTATGTGCAGTGTCTGTTTAACTTCTCTCAAAGAACAACTCTGAAGTCTGCTTCAGGAGAAGGGTCTTCCCTTGCTGAAGCCACTGCCTGCCTGGACCACACATTCCTGTGGCCAGCCTGATGCCCCCTTGTGCTCCATTTCTGCCAGGAATTCTAGGATGTCCACTTGACCAGGAAAGGCAGCCTGGCTTCCTACCCTCCCCTGTTCCTGTGTACCTCCTCCTCTATATCGTCCTCTCATTCACTTCCTGAGACTCATGGGAAGACAGAGGTCATCCATCTAGTTATGTTTATGAAATGCTCACAATATTCTTAGCGGGTTCTCCAAATCACTCAAGCCGAAAATATATGTTGTTGTTAGCTTCTGTAAAATCAATTCCAATTCATACAACAGAACAAAACACTGACCAGTCCTACATCATACTCACAAGTGTTATGTTTGAGCCCATTTTTAGAGTCACTGTGCCAATCCATTTCACTGAGGGTCTGACTCTTTTTTTGCTGATGCTCCATTTTACCAAGCATGACATCTTCCTTCTCCAGAGGCTGTTCCTTCCTGATAACAAGTCCAAGGTACAAGACACAAAGTCTCTCTAGTGTTACTTTTAAGGAGCAATCGGGCTGCACTTCTTCCAAAACAGATTTGCTTATTCTTCTGGCAGTCCATGGTATATTCAATATTCTTCACTACCACAATTCAAATGCATCAATTCTTCTATGGTCTCCATTAGTCATTGCTCAGTTTTACATGCATATGAGGCAACTGAAAATACCATGATTTGGGTCAAGTGCACCCTAGCCCTCAAATTGACATCTTTGCTTTTTAACTTGAAAGAGGTATTTGGCAGAAGATTTTCCTAAAGAAATCCATCATTTGATTTCTTAACTGCTGTTTCCATGAACATTGATTGTGAAGTCAAGTAAAATGAGATTTTTGACAACTTCAGTTTTCTCAGTTTTCATGAAGTTATTTATTGGTCTAGTTGTGAGCCATCCTCAAGCCCTCAATCCTCATGTCTAAGAACTTGCCACATCCAAAGGCTCTTTCTAAATATTCAGGACTACTACCAGGCTGTAAACACCATTGTATCTCCTCTGGGCAATTTCAACAGCTCCCAACTTGCCCTAACTTGCCTAACTTGCCCTTCTTGAGTCCACCCTTCACACTGTTGCCTAAAAGATCTTTCCAGAATGCCAATCCAATTACTCAGGTCCTTGCTTAACACTCTTCCGGTACTCCTTATCATCAAAGCCCAAAAGTCTTACAAAGTATTCAAACGCTACCTTCCTTTCCAGCCTTGTTTTCTTCTTTCTTCCCCACAAAGTCCAAGCAGAAGACATAGAAGACAGCTTGAAATCTCCAGACTTTTGCCCATGATGCTGTTCCTGCCTGAAATGTCCTCACCCCCTAGTGATGTTTGCAATCTTAAATGGCATTTATATCCTCGTTGCCTTTCCTTGTCCCTTTCCTCAGGAAGGATTAATGGTTCCATCTGCTTCTGCAACATGTTAAAAATACTTATTCACGGGTAAAATCACCCTACATTGTAATGATCACTCTTGGCTCTGTGTGATCTTCTCAAGGCAGTACTATATCTCCCTATCTTTCTATCTTTAGTGCTAGCTGAGCCTTGGCACATAGTTGGCACTTTGAAGGTGTCTAATGAATATGTTTAATTATATTCAAAATATGCAGCCTCTGACCATATGTGGTTTACTACCAAAAATATTGTAAGAGAACTGTCTATATAAAGTCAAAGATGTTTTCAAATACTAAAAAAGAAAAATATGTTGCTTTTTAAATAATTTATCAACAGCAAAAGTGGATGTAACCTCAATCAATGCATGTTCACTGAATGGTACCCCCACAAGCACTGACGGTACCCCCACAAGTACAAACTGGGCACAACATCTTTTTCACCATCTATGAATCTGAATTCTGACCACTGCAATCCCTTCTCAAGAACAAGAGGCAAAATTATGGACATAGGAGAGGGTCAGAATTAGCACCCCTTCTCTGTTTAATCAAGAAATAATGGAGAATGTTCATTACAGCACTATTAACAACAGCAAAACAATGGAGTCCACCTAAAAGCCCATCAACAGAAAAACGGTTAAACAAACTTTAGTACATACACACTATGGAATACTATGAGACATTGAAGAATAATGATCAGTCTGCAAAACACCTCTTACATGCATGAACCTCAAGGGCATTATGCTGAGTGATTTAAGTCCATCACAAAAGGACAAAAACTGTATGAGACCACTGTTGTTAAAAGTTAAGAAAAGGAGAACAAACAAGACAGTGGATCAGGTAGCAATGCAGTGAGGAGCTCCATCAGCAACAACACAGAATATCAGACCAAGCAGTCTCAGGGGATGGTGCCATAACTCTGAACCACATATAAAGGAATATTTAGAAGGTTGGAAGTCTTACAGCCAGTGGAATTTATAGCAGATGCAAGAAATCCAGTGCTTTCTAATTCAAGACACTCAGCTGCTCCCAGAACCACCATCTTGGAAGAGACCAAGCTGTAGAAGGATCAGCACAGCCAGAGATGCCTGACAGAACCCCAGAGATAAAGGAGTGAACACTCTTTTTTTTTTCTTTTTCTTTTT
>NW_006408582.1:1657557-1658791 GCF_000296735.1 Chrysochloris asiatica | reverse complement strand
AAGCTGCAAGCCACTGCATAACAATGATGAACTTTGAGGACAATATGCTTAGTAAATTAGTCAGTCACAAAAGGAGAAATATTGCATAGGACCACAATTGTAAAAGATTAAGAAAAAGTACCTACATTAAAAGGGGGGAAAATATTTGCTGGTTACTGGGGTGTATGGAGTGGGGTGAGGGAAGAGAGGGGAAAGTGGAGCACAGGGTAGGAAATAGACACAGGATAGTTGGGTGAGCCCCTAAGGTTGGAAGGCACTCAAAATATGACTGGGGAAGATCTGCCTGTTCAAAGTATAGTTCACCATGATGGCGTGAATAGAGTAAAGCCTCCGGGGCTTTTATTTGCTGATGAGGTACAACTCAAAATGAAGGAAAACATGCATTGATAATTGGGAAATGGAATGAATGTACAAAGTATGAATCTAGGAAAATAAAACATTCTCAAAAATGAAATAGAAAGCATAAGTATCAATACCCAAGGCTAGTGAGCTGAAATGGACTGGTATTGGCCCTTTTGAATCTGACAATCACATGGTTTACTATGACAGGAATGATAAATTGAAGAATAGCATCCCATTCGTCATCAAAAAGAACATTTCAAGATGTGTCTTGAAGCACAACACTGTCGGTGATAGCATAATATCCATATACCTACAAGGAAGACCAGTTATTACCACTGTTATTCAAGTTTACGCACCAACCACTAAAGCCAGTAATAATGAAATTTAATTCTACCAACTTCTTCAGTCTGAAATTGATCAAAATGCAGTTAAGATGTGTTGATAGTTACTGGTGATTAGAATGCAATGGTTGGAAACAAAGAGGAAATATCAGTAGTTGGAAAACACATCCTTGGTGATAAAAACAATGCTGGAGGTTTCACAATAGAATTTTGCAAGATCAATGACCTTTTCATTGCAAATACATTTTTAAACAGCATAAAAGATGACTATACACATAGATCTTACCAGATGGAATACACAGAAATAAAATTGACTGAAACTGTGGAAGAGAAGGTGGAAAAGCTCCATATCATCAGCCAAAGTAAGATGAGGGGCAGACTGTGGAATAGACCATCAATTGTCCCTATATAGGTTCAGGCTGAAGCTGAAGAAAATTAAAACAAGTCCATGAAAGACAATATGACTTTGAACATATCACACCTGAATTTAGAGATCATCTCAAGAACAGATTTGATGTGTTAGACACTAATGACAAAAATTAAGAAGAGTT
>NW_006408582.1:1656317-1656857 GCF_000296735.1 Chrysochloris asiatica | reverse complement strand
TGATGCTGCTCTGGAGGCACTCACTCATCTCTGCCAGGAAATTTGGAAGACAGCTACCTGGTCAACTGGTTGTAAGAGATCCATATTTGTGCCCATTCCTAAGAAAGGTGACCCAATTTAATGCAGAAATCATAAAACAGTATCATTAATATTGCAAGCAAGTAAAACTTGGCTAAAGATCATTCAAAAACAGCTGCAACAGTATATTGACAAAGAACTACTAGAGGTTCTAGACCAATTCAGAAGAGGACGTGAAACAGTGGATATTATTGTTGACATCAGATGGATCTTGGCTGAAAGTAGAGAATACCAGAAAGATATATTTACCTGTACTTTATTGACTAGCAAAGGCTTTTGATTTTTGGATCATGACAAGCTATGAACAACATTGTAAAGAATAAGTATTCCAGAACACTTAATTATGCTCATGATGAACCAGTACCTAGACCAAGAGGCAGTTGTTCGAACATGGGAACAGTGAATGGTTGAAAATTAGGAAAGATGTGCACCAGGGTTGTATCATTTCACCATACTTATTCA
>NW_006408582.1:1654726-1656066 GCF_000296735.1 Chrysochloris asiatica | reverse complement strand
GGATAAGATTCTTATGATTCGATAGTGAATAATTGTTATAATGACTAATTGTAACTGTCACAACTGTAAAGGTAGAAGTTTTGTAACAAAAACAGGGGAGTAGTTAATCTTACAGTCTAGAAACAGAGGACCCTAGGATCATCAAAGGGGAAGAGCACAAGTGGAATGAGGGACCCTGTCCAGAGAAGCAGAGAAAAAAAATCATCAAACAATATAATGCATTAGGCAAATCTGCTGCACAAGACCTCTTTAGAGTGAAGAGCAAACATGTCAGTTTGAGGATGAAGGTGCACATGACCCAAGCCATGGCATTATCAATAATCTCATATGCATGTGAAAGTTGGACAGTGAATAAGGAAGATCATAAAAGTACCATGGACTACCAGGAGAACAAACAAATCTGTGTTGGGAGAAGCACAGCCAGAATGCTCCTTGGAAGCTAGAATGGCTTCTCATACTTAAAACATATTATCAAGAGGGACCAGTCTCTGAAGAAGAATATCATGCTTGGTAAAGTGGAGGGTCAGCAATAAAAAGGAAGACCCCCAATGAGATGGATAGACACAATGGCATCAGTAATTGGTTCAACGGTAGCAAACACTGTGAAGTTGATGCAGAACCAGGCAGTGTTTTGTTCTGTTGTGTAAGGGGTGGCTATGAGTAGGTGCCAACTTGATGATGCCTAACAACAATACTGCTGTTGGAAGAGACTGTTGAAAGCACCAAATAGATCTGCATTGGAAGAAGTACAGCCAGAGTGCTCCTTGGAGGCCAGATGGCCAGATTTCATCTTTCATACTTCAGACATATTGTCAGAAGGGACCAGTCACTAAGGAAGGCTATCACATTTGGTAAAGTGGAGGATTGAAGAAAAAGAGGAAGACCCATAACAAGATGGATTGCCACAGTGGCAGCATCAATTATCTCAAATGTAGCAACGATTGTGAGGTTGACCCAGGATTAGGCAGTGTTTCATTCTGTTGTGCATAGGGTCACTATGAGTCAGTACCAATTCAATAGCACCTAACAACAACAACAACAACAACAAACAATAACAACAGCTTCTTGATCTGCCCTTTGGAATTTTCTGTTCAGCTTTTACTTCATATTTTCTATGCGTCACTTTAGCTCCTCTACACTCAAGAGCAAGTTGCAGAGTCTCTTTGGACATCTACTTTGATCGTTTTTCGCCTCTGACTTTTTAATGACCTTTTGCTTTCTTCATGTCTGATGTTCTTGATATCACCTCACAACTCTTCTAGTCTTTGATCATTAGTGTCTAATACATCAAATGCATTCTTGAGATAGTCTCTAAGTTTGTTGTTGTCGTTAGGTGCCAT
>NW_006408582.1:1641742-1653936 GCF_000296735.1 Chrysochloris asiatica | reverse complement strand
CAAGCAAGGTTGTATCATCTGCATATCACAGGTTGTTAATGAGTCTTCCTCCAATCCTAATGCCAGCTTCTCAGATTATTTTCTCAGTATATAGGTTGAATAAATATGGTGAAAGAATACAACCTTGTCATAACTAGCTCTATGTTGTTGTTGTTAAGTGCCATCAAGTCGGTTGCAACTCATAATGACCCTGAACAGGGTTTCCAAGGCTGTAATCTTTACAGGAGCAGAAAGCCTCATCTTTCTCCCGAGAAGCAGCTGGTAGTTTCGAACTGCTTACCTTGCAGTTCGCAGCCCAATTAGTAATCACTATGCTACCAGATCTCCTTAGTCTGTAAGTTTAGGGGAGATATATTCAATGTCATATTTTAGCTCTTCACCACTCATCTGTCAGTTTGTAGTACTGGAGTGATTTTCATGTTGCTGTGATTCTGGAAGCAATATCACTTGTATTTTAAAAACCAGCAGACTCACACAAGGTGGACAGGTGTCAGCTGAGCTTCCAGACTCAGACAAACTAAGAAGAAGATTACTTCTGAATATTTAGCCACTGAAAACCTTATGAGAAGCAGTGGAACACTTTCAGACAGCACCAGAACATTGACTATTGAAGCATTATGAATACCACCAGAATATTGTAAGATATAGTAAAGGAACATGAGCCTCTCAGGTCAGAAGGCAATCAATATATGACTGGGGAAGAATTGTCTCCTCAAAGTAAAGTTGACCTTAATGACTTGAATAAGTATAGTTTTTGGAAACTTGATTTGCTGTTGATCACAAAATGGGGAGAAACAGCTGCAAACATCCACTAATATTCAGAACATGGAATGTACAAAGTATGAATCTAGGAAAACTGGAAATTATCAAAAATTAAATGGAGTGCATGAGATCAATATCCAAGGCATCAGTGAGCTGAAATGAAATGGCCATTTTTAAATCTAACAATCACATGGTTTACTATGCCAAGAATGATAAATTGAAGAGGAGTGGCGTCCCATTCATCATCAAAAAACATTTCAAGATGAGTCTTGAAGTACAACACTGTCTGTGATAGGATAATATCCATACGCTTACAAGGAAGACCAGTTCAAACCACTGTTATTCAAATTTACACATCAACCACTAAAGCCATTGATGATGAAGTTGAAGAATTCTACCAACTTCTTCAGTCTGAAATTGAGCAGACATGCAATCAAGATATATTCACAATTAACTGGTGATTGGAATGCAAAAGATGGAAACAAAGAGGAAGGCTCTACAGTAGGTGTAAAATAGGACCTTTGTGATAGAAACTATGCTGAAGATTGTATGATAGAATTTTAGAAGACCAATTACTTATTCATAGCAAATACCTTTTTTAATTAGTCCTGGTGGGGCACTGTAGGTAAGCACTGGACCACAAGATTGGTTTGAACCACAAGGTCAATGGTTCAAACTCACTAGCCACTCCTCAGAAACCCTATACAGGGTCTCTATGAGTCAGAAACAACTTGATGGCACTTAACAACAACCTTTTAAAAACCATATAGAACACATGGCAAACACAGAAACCAAATTGACTACATCTGTGGAAAGAAATGATGGGAAATTTCTATTATTAGAATGGCTAAAATCCAAAAACTGTCAATACCAAATTCTGGCAAGGATATGGAGCAATAGGAACTCTCATTCATTGATGATGGGAATGCAAAAACAAAACAAATAATGGTACAGCTTTGTTGGAGGACTATCTACTATGTTCTTAAAAAGCTTAATATAGACTTACCATAAGATTCAGCAATCACACTCCTAGGTATTTATCTAAAGGAGATGAAAACACATGTCCATATAAAAACCTGCACACAAATGTTTGTACCAATTCTGTTCGTAATTATCAAAAATTGGGAGCAACTGAGATGTCCTTCAGTAAGTGAATGGATAAACAAACTATGGTACATCCACTCTGGGAAGTATCATTCAGCAATAAAAAGAAATACACTATTAAGCTACGTAAAGACATGGAAGAACTTAGATGTGTATTGCTAAGAGAAAGAAGACAGTTTGGAAAAGCTATATATTGTATGAATCTATGAGACATTCTGGAAAAGGCTAAACTATAGAGACAGTGAAAAGATCAGGGGCCAAAGGAGTGGGAGAATGATGAACAGCTAGAGCACAGGGAATATTTAGGGCTTTGGACCCATTCTGTATGATACCATAATGATGGACACAAATAACAGTATGCATTTGTTGAATTCTATGGGACTGTATAATACAAAGTGTAAACCCCAGTGTAAACTTTGGGACTTTAGTTAATCACAATGCATCAACATGAGTTCATCTAGTTCAACAAATGTACCACAGGAATGCAAGAGACAGTGTGCAGAGAGAAGACAGATATAAAGAAATTCCTGTATTTTCTGAAAATTTTTCTGTAAATCTAAAAGTGCTCTAAAAAATAAAAGTCTACTAAAAAATAAATACCCACGTACCAGAGCATTGTCAGACAGCTCTCCTCCCATAAGTTCCACCTCCACAGATGTGTTCTCTCCTCCTTGAGTTATCACTGAAGGTGTGCTGGCAAGAACTAAATTATCTGGTGGAAGAAGAGACAGTTTAGGTCAGAGAAAAGTACGGAAATTGGGTCACTTTCAGTTTTTTCTCTGATTGTCATTGAATTATATTTGATATTTTCTAGCACTTGGCTAATGAATGATGAAGTCCTGTTTTATAAGGCATACGTTCATTTATTCAAAATATTTATAGGAAGCTATTATGTACCAAGGAGTCCTGGTGTGGCACTGTGGGCTAATGCGTCAGACTACGAAGTCATTTGAACTGCAAGGTTGGTGGTTCAAATTCACCAGCTGCTCCTTGGAAACACTATACAGGGTCGCTAAGGGTCAGAATCGACTCGACAGCACTTAACAACAACAACAAAAATTATGAGCCCCAGACACCCAATGGCTACACTCTCAGCTACTGACCAAAAAGTGGTCAATTTGAACCCACCAACTAACTACCTGGGAGAAGAGAAATGTGGCAGTTTGCGTCTGTCAAGATTATAGCCTCAAGAACCCTACGAAACATCTCCACTCTGTCCTATAGGGTTGTTATGAGTCAAAATCAACTTACACAAACAGGTTTTTGGGTTTGGTTTTTTTGATTGTGTGTTAAAATATCCCTGGAGAGTGTGTGGCTCTGTAGAAAAATTACAAGACTGGGTACCACAAGGTTGGTGGTTCAAACCCACCAGTCACTCTAGGAAATTCTACACAGGGTCACTATTATTCAGAACTAACTCGACAGCACATAACAACAACTAAGGTTCCTAGGAACACCATGATGCTATAGGATAAGCACTGGATGGGAAACCAAAAGGTCAGAGGTTCAAGCCCACCAGCTGCTTGGGAGAAAGATGAGACATCTTGCTCCTGCAAAGGTTTACAACCTTGGAAACTCTAAACAGGGTGGCTATGAGTCAGAACTGACTCGACGGCACTTAATAGCAACAATTGCAAAGCTTCTTCAAACAGTTTGGGTTTTACTGGAATATTAACCAAAAGTTTGGCCTTTGAACCCACATAATGGCATGGTGGAGGAATACCTGAAGTTCTGCTTCTGTGCAGATGACAGCTGTGCAGTTGGAAACAACTTCACAGCAACAGGTTCATTGTGTGCTAGATACCATGTTGATACGACTCATGGGTGATACAGAGAGAAATTAAACACGAGTTCTCCCCTCTGATAATCAATTTCACATTTGAATAATTTGAAAGATAATTTTAATTATTTTGAAAACCTATACTTTTGCCATTGATTTATGTGGCGTGGCGCGGTAGGCTAATGCGTCAGACTGCAAAGTCGTTTGAACTACAAGGTTGGTGGTACAAGCTCACTAGCTGCTCCTTGGAAACCCTATACAGGGTCGCTGTGGGTTGGAATCAACTCGATGGCACTTAACAACAGCACAACAACATCATTTTTAAAAATTATTATTTAACATGTAAGAGTCCTGGTATGACACTGTGGGATAAAGCACTGGACTGCAAGGTCAGTAGTTCAAATTCACCAGCCACTCCTTGGGAACTCTATACAGGGTCTCTATGACTCGGAACTGACTCAATGGCACATAGCAACTGAACATGTACATGGTTTTATAGGAAAATAAAGCTATGAACATAAAATGTTAACTACTTGTACGTGATGCTTCATACTCAACAATTTAGTAACATGAGCCTTGGTGGAGTAATGGTTAAACAAATGACTGAGAATCATAAAGCCAGCAGTTCATACCCACCAGCAGCATGCTGGGGAAAAAAAAACACCTGTTGGCATAATACCATAAAGATTAAAGCCTAGGGAACTCCATGGGGCAGTACTACTCTGTTGTAGTTGTTTTAGTTGAAAAAGACTCAACAGCATACAACAACAGCAGCTAACAATAGAAACAATGCCACATGATTGAAATCAGGGTGTACTTGCTATCATGTATTTGCTTTCCTAGCTTGATGTTATTTCATAAAAACATTTTTCTGCTGTGACATAATCCAGATTCTTTAATGTATGTGCTACAATGCCATTATTTCTAATTTAAATACCCTACATATAATGTTTCAATGTTGGAGTATGGCTAGAGCATTAGGAGGTTAGTGCAGAGATTATGGTAATTTGTACAAGGGTACTATATAGATATGGGCTACATATAGGGGTATAAAGAGAGAGGGAATCTCAAGAATGACTCCTAGATTTCTGTCCTGCAACACCTTACGTGGTGCTATTTAATGTATTAAGTACACAACTTTGCTTAATGGTGAGAACAGGGCCACTACCTTACCTAATGGTGTCCAACAGAACAAGGGGACCCTGAATTGTTTAAAATCAAGAAAGGTGTATGCCAGTGTTCTATTCTTTCACTACACTTATGCAATCTGTACAATGAGCAAATAATCCAAAAAGCTGAATTATATGAAGAAGAGCGTGGCACCAGGATTGGAAAAGACTCATAAACAACCTGCAAAATGCAAACAATACAACCTTACTTGCTGAAAGTGAAGAGTACTTAAAATACTTATTGATATGGGTTGCACTTCGATGGAAAGAAAACAAAAATCCTCACCACTGGACCAATAAATCGCATCTTGATAAATGGAGAAAAGATTGAAGTTGTCAAAGACTTCATTTTTCTTAGATTCACAATTAGCACTCAAGGAAGCAGCAGTCAAGAAATCAAACGACATATTGCGTTAGACAAATCTGCTCTACAAGACCCCTTTAAAGCAGTCAACATCAAAGAAGTCAGTTTGAGGAGTAAGGTGCCCCTGACTTAAGTCATGGTATTTTCAATAACTTCATGTGCATGTGAAAGTTAGACAATTAACACAGAAGATCATACAAGAGCTGATGCATTTGAGTCATGGCGTTGAAGAAGAATATTGCGAGTACCATGGTCTGAAAGAAGAACAAACACATCTGTGTTGGAAGAAGTACAACCAGAATGCTCCTTAGAAGGCAAGATGACTTGACTTCATCTCTCATACTTCAGACATTAGTAGGGACAGTCCCTGGAGAAGGACATCATGCTTGGTAACATGGAGGGTCAAAGAAAAAGAGGAAGACACCCAAAGAGATAGAGTGGCACAGTGGCAGCAGCAATGGGCTTAAATGTAATAGTAGTGAGCTTGGCGCAGGTCGAGGCAGTGTTTCATTCTATTGTGCATTAAGGTCACTATGAGTCAGAACTGACTCTACATCACCTAATAACAACAGAGAATTGTGCAACACAAGAGTTCTGGGGAGGTCATAATTTTCATTTTAGACAAGTTTGATGTGTCTGAAGTGTCCAAATGACACTAAATAGGCAGTTGGAACAGAAAGGAAAGGTCAATTCTGGAGATCAAGGTGGTATCAAAACAGTGGATCTGGATGAGATTGCAAAGGAGGAGGATAAAGAGTGAGATGAGGATTTAGGCCTAAAACTTGAGGAGTATCAACATTTCAAAGCCCTGGAGGGGAGGTTTTCTCCAAAAAGAAATGACCAGAGTATAATAGAGGAAAACAAGGAACATGTGGAAGCACACAACGTAAGAGAGTATTCCAAAGTAGAGGGTGACCTGCCAACAATGTCTAATGGTGTGAAGAGGTCAAGATGAGGAGAGAAAATATACATGAAACTTAGTGATATTGACATCTTTGGTGATTATTTCCATGACATAAAGGAGGAAGCAGGATCCATTTGAACCGTATAGTAAGTGAGAAAATAGAGAAAACGTTGAGGCTCCCCATTTGAGAAGTATTATTTCCAAATGTAATCTATTCCTAGCTCTTCTTTCTGAATCCCATTCACCAAAGAAAGGATGGAGCACTGTAGTGTATCTCTAAGCACACTATCTTTTACAAACACCACAATCAGCATATGTAAAACGCAATGAATCAAAATTGGGTGATATCCTTTCTCTAAGAACCTCCCCTCAGATTCTTCTTGACTTAAGAAGGCATGAAGCGTTTTAGTCTGGGGAATGGAAGGCACTACTGGTAGCGTAATGGTTACGAATCGGGCTGCTAATCTTACAGTCAGCAGTTGGACTCCGCAGGAGAAAGATGAGGCTTTCTGCTCCCGTAAAGATTTACAGCCTCGGAAACTGTACAGGGTCGCTATGAGTAGGAACCAATTCCACAGCACACCAACAACAACAACAACCTCCACAGGTGGCATGGAGTATCAGGAAGTGGGGAGTGAAGGGCTAAGAGAGGGACAGAGATAGACTGATCCAAGGTGCCCCTGAGAGGCAATTAGAGCTAGGGTAGAGGAGGGCAGTCTCGCCAATTTATTCATTCCAGAAACTGCAGAGGGGTGGTAGAAGCCAGGCAGAACTGCTCTCTGCATCTACTGCAGGCCTGAGGGGAGGCAGGGCCAGGCTCCGAAGGGATGAGGAGGGAGGCTGAGAGGAAGGGCAGCAGGAATAATTATTAGAGCTGGCAACCACCTAGGCTAGAGGGTGACCCCTGGGGCCCCAGGGTAGAAGAGAGCTGAGGGTTCCTTTAATGGCCACAGGTGTTGGAGTAGAAAATTTTCCATGAAAAGGGGGCTGTTCCACATGATTAAAATAACCACTTGGGCCCTCTTGGCAAGCTCAAGCCCTGTTTTTTCACACTTTGCAGCATGTCCTTCACCTCTTTTCAGAGACTGTTTGGAGGATAAACTGCAAAAGAAATTCCTTTCTTTTCACACACACTAATAAGGAAAGAGTGGGAGAAAGTGGATCCCCCAAGGGCAGACTGGGGAGGCAGAGGGAGGGTGTTGAGTTTTTGCTGAAGACGGGGAGAGAGGCTGGGGGGATACAGAATGAGGAGGGACCGCACTAGAAGTAAAAAGCTGACTCTGGAACTAGTTGCTATAAGGTAGAGCCTGGTACAGAGACATTGTCAATAAAGCAAGAGTGCAGGTTTGGGCTGCTTAGCAGGAAAAGCTTGGAAAGGAGAATGACTGTGAGCGCAGTCCTATCCAGGGGAGCAGGACTTGGTGGTACCCACATGGTCGTGTGTACCATGGCATCACATCTAGACACACAGAGTAGAACTGCCCCCATAGAGTTTCCTAGACCAAAATCTTTACGGGAGCAGATCTTCAGGTCTTTTCTCCCATGGAGCCATGGTATGTTCCAGCGGTCACCATGGGTTGCTTTCTCCCAGGCTAAGTCAGATTTGATCAGGGTTCCCCAAGCCCTGTTAGGTAGATCCAAAGCAGCCTGTCCTTGGTCCCAGAAGAGTCCTTCCTAGTAGTGGTCTAGCACTTAACCACAGCACCCTCAGGGCTCCTTTAGAGATGAGTTAGGACAGTACTCTGTGTTGTAAGGAGATCTGAGCGTTTCCTCTGTAACAAGAAGACAAATTCCCACCCACTGATGCTGTGCAGAGCTTGTCCCCATCTTAGGGGACACTCAAAGCACTGTGCTTACGCTCCTCCTCTTACTGTCTGAGCAAGTTCTTGGCTGTCTCACTCCTTCAACTTACTCATTATTGATGAGGTTGCTGTGAGATTGGACACACTAGTCCATGTAAAGCACTTGATACATGAAGAACATAAAATAAATGTGAGTGATGGTAGTGGTGGTGATTCCTCGGTCCTCATTCAACCCAACAACTCCACGTCTCTCATCTCCACCCCAGTCTTGATGTGTTTACATTTCTGTTCCTTTAGTCCTGGACTACATGTTATATAAAACCTCCTCTGTCTTCATCATGGTGAGTCCATTTAATTTGGGCCCTGGAAATAAATGAATGAGTTTACTTATCATCCCACTTCCAGTAAAGCAAAGTTAGTAGAGATTTTGTTGTTTTGTTTGTTTTTTTGCTGTTACTCTTGTGATATTATTATTATTGACCTAAAACTCCCAGCAGCCTTTTCCCACTACCGTGTTTTCTACAAAATGCTTCTGCCCCTGTTGGAATGCTCTTCACCATCACAGCAATACTGAACTGCTCTCCCTCCTGCTAAACTACACTCTGTCAGGGTTTCCCAGGCCCTATTAGGTGAGTACAGAGCTGCCTGTCCATGGCCCCAGAAGTGTGCTCCTTCCTGGTGCTTTTACAGGTGGCCTTTCCTGACTGTCTCAAGCTGCACAGGCCTCTAAACTCCAACACCCTCTGTTGTTGTTGTTGTTAGGTGCCATCAAGTCTGTACTGACTCATAGCGACTCACAGCATAGCAGAACTAAACACTGCCCGATCCTGGGACAACCTCACTACTGTTGCCACACTTGAGTCCATTGATGCTGCTACTTCACCAATCCATCTCACTGGGGGTCTTCCTCTTTTTCTCTGACCCTCCACCTACCAAACATGATATCCCTCTCCAGCAACTGGTCCCTTCTGACAATATGTCCAAAGTATGAGAGACGAAGTTTGGCCATCTTGGCCTCTAAGGAGCACTCTGGCTGCACTTCTTCCAAAACTTTGATCTATTGGTTCTTTCGGCAGCCCATGGCACTTTCAATATTCTCCTCCAACACCCTCTAGATGACTGTATTTCAGTGAGTGAGCTGAGGATCACCTACATCAGACTCCCTTCCTGAGCACCAAATTCATTTTAAATAGAATCCCTGGGAGCACACCACGGAGTCTGCATCATAATACTCTCTCCAGGGAGCTTCTTCAGAGACCCACTGACTTGTCTGTACCACACTGCTTGACACCTAATCATCTCCATCCCTCACCCACAGTGACAAATGAACAGGATTGAGGCAGATTGCAGTTCCTGTCACAGTGCCTCACACATACTGCTATTGTTAGTTGCAGTTGAGTCAGCTCTGACTCATAGAGACCTTACAGATAACAGGATGAACTATTGCCATCTCTATGATCACTGGTATGCTTGCTATATATCTGTTTTGTCAATCCATCTCATTGAGGGTTCATCCTCATTTCCACAGACTCTCTGCCAACCATGATGTCCTTTTCAAGCAAATGGTCCTTCCTGATGACATGTCCAAAGTAAGCAAGCCAGAGTCATGCCACCCTTGCTACTAAGGATCACTCTGGTTATATTCCTGGTGATGTTTCTTCTAAACCTGGTAGTTCATGGTATATTCAATATTCCTCACCAGCACCATAATCCTAATGCATCAACTCTTCAATTCTTATTTTCATTGTCCAGTTTTCACATATATATGAAGTGATTGAAAAGACAGGGCTTGGATCAGATGCACCTTAGTTATGAAAGTGACATATGGGATGCCTCAATAAATGATTACTGATATGTAAATGAATAAATAAATAGGATAAAGTCTCTCAAAAGATGAGGACTTGGATCTACAAAGCTATTGGGAACAACTGCAGCAAGATAGCTAAATTTGGATGGATGCTGTAATCTAGCAGGACTAGTTCAAGTCTGGCGTTTACTGGTTGCATGAGTTTGGTCAAATTACTTCATTTCTCTAAGTCCTATTTTCTTCATCTATGAAAGGTGGGTAACAGTAGCTACTTCTCAAGATTGCAGCAAGGGTTGCCTTAAATGATGCAGGTTGCAAAGTATTTATAGGCCTGGGTTGCATGCTCCCAGTCTTTACTTCCATCTTCTCTCTCAATAGACTGCTTTGACTGCTTCTCCCTGTATACACCCGACCCATTGCTCCCCAGATAACATCCTATTATAACTAAACATCTCAGGGACTGGGATGCAGCTCTCTTAGCCTTAATTTCAGTTTCCAGAGAAAAGAATATGAAGGATTCTGTAGAGTATCCCAGTCCAAATCATCTCCAGTCAAGGATGAGCCATCAAGTTGTACCAATAAGGAGGCATTTCCATCTGCTCAACTCCCTACCAGGTAAAGAAATAGCTCTAGAGATGTGAGTGACAGGCTGGACACACACTTTCACAGGTATTTATTTGGAGTCCTGTCTTAGTTCTCTAGCACTGCTATAACAGAAATACCACAAGTGAATGACTTTAACAAACAAACACATTTTCTCATAGTTTAAGAAGCTAGAAGTCCAATTAAGAGCACTGGCTTCATGAGAAGGCTTTCTCTCTGTATTGACTCTGGAAGACGGTCCTTATTTCTTCAGCTTCGGCTTTCTGGTTCCTTGGAGGTCTCCATGTATGATGGCATCTTTCTTACTCCATCTCTGCTCATACTCTTTTTTTTTTTTTTTCTTTAATAAAAGTTTTATTGTGAATTATGTGATATCTGCTCATACTCTTGCTAGTTTAATCTCTTTTGTTTGGGAGAATAATTCAATCTGTAACAACTCCCCAGAAAGAAATATTTCTCCTAACTCCTAACTCCAAAGTTGCCTGTTATCTCAAAGAGCCCATCCTCCACTGGACTGAGTCCACAAATGATTCCCTACCAGTGTGAGCCTTCAAAAGCTACCAATGTGTTCTCCTCTTGAAAGACCCCAGAGTTTTAGCCCTACCCTCAAAATGCTTACAATCTAGTTATCAAACCAACACACACAAATGATTGGAGAAGTGTTCAGAACTCAGACACGGAGCCACAGCTCTGGGGACCTAGGAATTCAAAGTAGGAAAAGTCTCATGTAGGATAATAAAGAACACTTTCCTGAAAAAGGAGAAACTAGGGCAGGATCTTGGAAGTTGGGGAAGAGGCTGTAGGACTTGGGAAGAACGTTCTGGGCAGACACTGTAGGAATGAAGAAAACCGTACTGATAAACTGCCCAAGTGGGAATGATTGCAGGAAGTAATGAGAAGAAGAGAAGGTCAGCTCAGTAGGTCCTGTAATTATGGAGGTCCTAGTTGGGCAAGCATGAGCCTTTAAACTGCATGCTAGAGGTCCAATGTGCCTTTCTCCTACCATACTCAGGCAAACTGGCTCTTGGAGGTTCTGGCCTGCTTCATTGATTAGTCTGTGAAAGGCTACTTGGCAGGTTGGTTGCCGAGAGACGGCCCCAGAGGCCAGGGCTGGGATTAGTGAGTAGCCCTGTTTGCTCTCCTTGTTGGGAGGAAAGAGGACTTTGGTCTCAGCTTATCAAACTGCCCCATGTTTGAAAGCCCTAGGAATGCAGCCTTGGGCAAATGTGCAGGTTCACAAGACACCCATTAATCAAACAGTTCCCTTCTCTCCACCCCTAATAACCTGACCCCCACTTCACTCACACATATACACACACTCCCACCACATTTTTATATGGTCTTTTGGGGATCCCAGAAAAGAGGCAGCAGACCATATCTCAAGCTCTAGCTGGCAGCTATGCCAGGCCCAGACAGAGGTATTTAGAAGGATGAGATGGCTCAAATGCTGTCTCTTCCCCTAGTTTGTTCTGTGGGCTGATCAGGGGGCAACCCAAGGCCTAACTGTGGGCTTGAAGGAAGGTGAACAGAGCCAGCACACCTCCCCACCTGCCTCTTTCTCCATACAAATAGTTCCCTCAAGATGGAAAGAAAAACATCCTAGGCAGTAACTTTTAGAGAAAACTGTTGTAAAACATAAAATTCTTCTTTCAAACTTTGTGGAATGAAAAAGGCATTATTTGTTCACTTATACAGCTGAGGAAACTAAGGTTGCAGGTCACTTATCAACCCAGAAACCAAACATCAATGTTTCTAACTCAATTCTCCTGCCTCTTAAGGGAAGAGAGAGTGAACTCAGGGTTGTTGGACCTAAGGAAATGGAATTTCATAAGAATAAAATAAATACACCAGAGATGGAGGCAGAGATGATGACATGGAGAGATGGAGCAGCTGGGGACT
>NW_006408582.1:1593804-1641503 GCF_000296735.1 Chrysochloris asiatica | reverse complement strand
AAAAGAATAAAGTAAATAGCAACAATAAGTGTGAATTCCTATAATTAGGTTCTAGAAACCTACCGTTCAAGTTCAAAATGAGGGAGTATAGCTTTGAAATAACCACTATAGAGAAGGTTTAAGGTCTCCAGATGACAGTGTAAGTTTCACATAAGGCAACTGTTGGTTGTGACTCTCAGATCACTAATGGTGGAATGGATAAAGACTAGAAGCAGGAAGAGAGAGTGCTGAAGAATTACCTAAAATATTGCATTCCATCCTGGGCAATATTGCACTTTAAGAAGGAAATTGAAATCAGACATAAGCTGATTAGTGAGGAGATTCAAAGCTACATCAAATGAAAATTACTTGCCAACCCCATAAGTAAGATTGGCCTGGTCTTCTTGGATCTCTTCATTCTACCCACTGTTCTCTCTCCCTAAGGCACCTCCCACATCCCATCTAGACCACTGCAGAAGTTCTGCCCTTAATTCTCTACCTCAAGTCATTGTACCAGTTGCTATCGAATCTATTCACAACCCCGTGTGTCAGAGTAGAATTGTACTCTATAGGGTTTTCAATGGCTGATTTTTCAGAAGTAGATCTCCAGGTCTTTCTTAACCATTTATACCAGCCAGGGACTCTCAAGCTATTATACAGCCCCTAAAGCCAGTGGACCAATAAACAACATTCTAATCAACGGAGAAAAGATTGAAGTTGTCAAGGACTTCATTCTTCTTGGATCAACTATTAACACTCACAGAAGCAGCAGTCAAGAAATCAAATGATGTATTGTATTAAGCAAATCTGCTGAACAAGACCTTTTTAAAGTGTTGAAGAGCAAAGATGTCAGCTTAAGGACTAAGGTGCACCTGACCCAAGCCATGGTATTTTCAATAACCGCATATGCATGCAAAAGCTGGATAGTGAATAAGGAAGACCATAGAAGAATTGATGCTTTTGAGTTGCGGTGTAGGAGGAGAATACTGAAAGTGCCATGGGCTGCCAGAAGAACCAATAGATCCATTTTGGAGGAAGTACAGCCAGAGTACTCCTTGAAGGCCAAGATGGCCAAACTTTGTCTCTCATACTTTGGACATATTGTCAGGAGGGACCAGTCGCTGGAGAGGATATCATGTTTGGTAAGGTGGAGGATCAGAGAAAACAGGAAGACCCCCAATGAGATGGATTGGCCAAGTGGCAGCATCAATGGACTCAAGCGTGACAACAGTGGTAAGGTTGGCCCAGGATCAGACAGTGTTTCGTTCTGCTGTGCGTAAGGTCACTATGAGTAGGTACCCACTCGATGGCACCTAACAACAATAACAACAGCAACAAAGCCAGAGTGGACTCACTAAAAGTCATTCTTGGTCCTGCATCTTCCTGCTTAGAATTCATTAGTGCACTTCACCACCTACACACCCTACCATTGCCCACAGAATAAACTCCATTGTATGCTTTGCACTTCCCACAGCTGTCTATGATCCATACGTTCTTAATTATTTGCAGTTCAGTGCTGTAGGCTTCACCCCCAGCTTTTGCATGGCCTGTTTTCTTGTCTGGAATGTTCCCTGAGTAGCTCCTACATGTCCTCAAGATAGTTGCTGATCTCTTCACTGGGTAGCTTGCCTTATTTTGTGCTCCCTGGATTTATCTCTTTGGCTGCAACCTGCTTGTTGTTTACATGTCTGCCTCCTCCATTAGAGTACCAATTACTTGAGGCCAGCCACATGTCCCCAGCTCCTAGCACCTAGCAGGTACCCTATAAATATTTGCAGAATGTCGGAATGTCAGCTGTTTCCAAAAAGCTGTCATGTGGAAGAAAGATTAGTCTCCATCTGAGTGGATCAAGAGGCACGACCAGAACCAACGAGTGGAAGGAAACTGGTGTGGTTTACCTATAAATAAGCTGCTTTTAGAGTTAGTGAGCTCCCTGTCACTTGCGGTCACTGAATGGAGATTCTCTTTGAATGAAATAATTCCCAATATTTGTCAAATTTCCAAAATAGAATTCCTTCAGACCCCCAGAGGAGAACTGGATTCTTCTCCACACTTAACTATGGAGTCCAGCTCGCTGTTCTCACCCTCCTCCTTGAGAGCTGAACATTGTATTTCTAGCAAAGAATGCAAGCCAGAAGGCCAGAAACCCAATGCTGGGACAGGGGTCTTTGACATTAGAGCCAATCCCAGGTGCAGTGGGGGAGGAGAGGTGACCTCAGCTCAGCCAGCATGGCTCCTTGGCCTCAGCTGGGCTGTCCTCCCCTCAGAAGCAAGGTCACTGTTATCTGTTCCACAAATGCGCTTTCAGGGCCTGGATGCCCTCCAAATATGTAGAGGGAGTTTTTAACTTAACCCTCGACCAAAAGGCCTCCCACACCTGACATTTTCCGAGGGCTACAGACTCTCAAGGTAAAGACAAGAAAGGGCATTTTGAAGCACTTCTATAGCTACCGACTGTTAATGGTGTGTGTTTGTGTGTGTTGGGAAGGGCGAGGAGGAGCTATTTGCTTTGGTTGAAAGCCTCAATTTATAGAAGGATTTTCTTCAAGATCTTCTCCAAATCCAGGCCATGAAGACAGGGTAAAGTGGCTCTAAATCTTAATCTTAGTCTGTAACTGTATGTTGGGCATTGCCAACAGCAACTCCATCAGCCTCTTGAAATCTTTAAAAATAAACCATCTTTGTCCTCCAAAGGAACTTCTGCTCCCCTTTTTCTGTCAAGAACACCATCATTTTCCTGCTCACACAGAGTCTAGTTCTCAAAGCCATGTGGAAGGAGTGGAACTTTCAAGTTGTTGTTGTTGTTGTTGTAAAGTTGTGTCAAGTCGATTCTGACTCATAGCAACCCTTTACAAGATTTCCAAGGAGTGGCTGGTGAACTGAAACCACTGACCTTGTGGTTCAAACAGACCTTGAAGTCAGGTGCTTTTCCTACTGCACCACAATTAGGCAGCCCTAAATCCCAGCTGCCCTATAACCAACTATTAGCCTCAGTCTCCACATCTGTGAAAATCTAAAAATATTGTGAATTTACAAAAGCTCATGTGGTAGCACAAATGGTTAAGTGCTCAACTAGTATCCAAAGGGTTGATGGTTTGAATCCACCTATAAGTACCTCAGAAGAAAGGCCAAATGATCTACTTCTAAAAGGTCGCAGCCATGAAAACCTCATACTGCAGTTCTACTCTACAACACATGGGGTTACCATGAGTTGGAATTGACTCATTGGCAATTGGTTTTATGTAGCATTATTCATGTCTGTCCAAACCCTTTTGAACATTATCTCCATATTTGTAGTTTCTCACATTGTAGCTCTGCTTTCCCAATATGGAATTTTTTTTTAAATAGATTTCCCCAGCCCCTCTTACTGCAAGAACACAGACACATGACTTAGACTACACCAATCAGATACACCTAAGTGAGACTGAGTTCTTCATCGGAAGCAGGCTGGGTGGGACATCTGGGAAGTGGCAGGGGTCACATGATGCTAGGGCCAGCCGCAGCAGCAGCTCCTTTCCCAGGCAAGCTCTGTGTGGCTCTGGAGCTATTCCTAGATCAGCCGGTGCCCCTGCCCTTTCAGTGAACCTGCAAGCTGTCTCACATTCTTCCATAAGTTTTTGCCAGGTTTAACCAGCTAAGACTGATCTTGTGGTCTGCAACCCACCAACTCTGGGAGAATTCACTACCACAGTAGGCATTCCAAAATGGGAATAATTATGATTACGAAAATTAGCGTAGTGGTTACAAATTGAGCAGCTGACCTCAAGGTCAGAAGTTCCAAACTACCAGCTGTTCCACAGGAGAAAGATGAGTCTTTCTGCTCCCATAAAGATTTACAGTCTCAGAAGCCCTACACAAGGTGCTAAGAGTCAGAACTGACTCCATGGCACACCACCACCACCACTACATATACAGAGAACCTAGCAGAGGGTCTGCCTCTCCTCATATAAAGCTCTGACATCTGTCCCTTAAACAACTTGGAAGGAGCCAGCCTTGTTCTTGAAAAGCATGCCCTTATCTCCTACTGACAATAAAGCCTGGTTGGTGGAGACTGGAGCTATGTATAACAAGTCCTTGTTCTGTTGCTTGCAGGTCCTGGGCCTGCCCTGCCTCTCCTACTCTCTCTACTGTGGTGCCTGAGAAGAGAGTAGAGAAGTAATGTATGTTATAGAGACCGATGGTGTGCCTGGTCCTGGAAACCAATCCATAGGCCTTAGTGTCTCTCATTGGGATTCTACTTCCACGGCTATTGAACACCTTCCATGTGTCAGACCTTGTGCTGGGCAGTTTTTTGTTGTTGTTGTGAAGTGCCGTCAAGTGAGATCCAACCCATAATTACCCTGTATAAGGTTTCTGAGGAGCTACTAGTGAATTTGAACTGCCAATGTTATGGTTCAAAGGGACTTTGCAGTCTGGCTTATTAATTCACAGCGTCACACCAGGAATTCAAACATGAGCTCTTTCTTCAAACCAGAATCAAACCAGTGACCTAAGGATGACCACACAAGGAAACTCTGCAGCTCTACGTAGAAGATCTAGGATCTAGCCCAGAAGAGGCTAGTGCAATTAGAGAGACATCTCTGCTGCTTGGGGAGAGACATGTGGCCAATTAAAATGTAGGTTTGATCCACCATTAATGAGGAGAACAGACTGTATGAGCTAAATAAATGCAGAGGAGATGAGACAGATTTTGCAGGAGAGAGTAGGGAGGCGTTCTTGAAGGAAGCTACACAGGACCTGGGTTTTGAAGAGTAGGTAGGAGTTAGAAGGATGGGGAATAAAGAGAAGGGAAGCCCAGAACAAAGAACAGCACACACAAAAGTGCAGAGCAGGAACAACCCATTCATGTTCCTTCTAATCTCCTAGAAGGGAAGGTTATGGGGGAAATAGGGAAAAATCTATCTGAAATCATTGGCTTAGACCACTTCCTTGGACCAACAAAACCTGGATAAGAAGCCTGGGTTCCAGCTTCCCACTTAGAGAAAAAATAAGGAACAGAACATCAAGCTAAAAGGCACTATGAGGGAAGCCATCAACCAGATCCAGAAGTTAGGACATTGTACAGAATTATTGACTTTACTCTCTTCAATAAGTCAGTGTCATGAGATGAAAATAGATTCAACAAACAGATACAATGCATGGTCCCAGACTGGAATTTAGTTAGGACATCTGGGGAAATTTCAATATAAAATAGGTTTTACTGAGAAATTTTTAAAATATACGTTATTGTTGTTGTTAGGTGCAGTCAAGTCAATTCTGACTCCAAGAGACCGTATGCACAACAGAATGAAACACTGTCTGGTCCTGAGCCATCCTCACAATTGTTGTTAAACTTGAGCCCATTGCTGCTGCCATTGTGCCAATTCCTGGTTTTATAACATGTTCATAAAATATATATTCTAATTGTTATTTTTACTATAATTTTTTAAGATGTACAAGGGTGTTTCATAAAGTTTTCAGAAAAGTGGAATTAAAATATGATGGAATTTTTTTTTAATGCCTTCATATTCTGAAAGACCTAGGGGTGCAGATCATGATACCTATAATTTACTTTAAAGTATTTAAGCATAAACTATATAGTGGGCTTAAAGTGGACAATGCTGCTATGAGAAACCGCAATTATCTTATAGAAGTAATTACAACTGTTGAGTTGATGATGATGATAGAATCTGAATCATATTGTCTGTTTTGCATCACGCTGATCACATAATTTGACCAACCATAAGTGTACAAAGAGCTGAATCGATGTGAGTGGAGTCAGTGTGTCCAGTTAAAGTGATTTTAATTATAAAGATGTCTGGAGCTGTGCCTGTGTAGTTCCAGGGAACTTGAGGATTATGAGGTTGGGGGAAGAGCAAATGCCTGCAAAGTGACTGTAAAAATGAATGAAACCGTACCTGGTACTGGCCAAGACCATATACCTCCAACCATGTGAAGCCCAATTCCATGAAGAGTAACTCAAGTATCAGAACCAGGATCTGTACTGTGAGGGAAATTCAAAGTCAGAGCCAGAGAGTAAGCACCTCATGCAGATAAAGTTCAGATATTATAACAAAAATACAGAGCCCAGAGAGAGGGCTTTGGGGACAGGCTCCACAAAGAAGCAATACTGCATATATGCTAGGATCCTCCTCTTCCACATGGCCTATCCAATTACAGTCACAATTATAAAAACCAACTCTGCAACCTAAAAGACCGTGGGCTAGAGTGAGCATGTGAGTGAATGAGTGAGTGAGTGAGTAAGCAAGTAACAGGGTGTCTGACCCACAACAGACTAGAAAGCCCCATGCTAGTTATTTGAAAATGTGGAACTGAACTTATCCTTGTGGCTCAACTCTTAGCCAAACAATAGAGAGACCTATATTGTTGTTGTTAAATGCCATTGAGTCCTGACAGTTCCAACTCAAAGCGACCTTGTACAGGGTTCCCAAGGAGCAGCTGGTGGGCTTAAACCACTGACCTTGCAATTAGCAGCCCAGTGCTTATTCTACAGTGCTAAACCAGGAATCAGACAGACCTGTAGAGTGAATGATAACATGCAGGGTGTATGATATTCTTAAGAGAATCCACCATACAAGATCAAAAAAGTCACATCTGCCCAGGGATAAAGCTCAGAAGCCAGGAATTCATAGGAAAGAAGGATGAATGGAACTGGGAAACACACGATGGCGGGGGAATAAGAAAGCACCACTACAGTGTGGGGACTGCGATCAATATCATGAAACAAAATGTGTAAGAATTATTGAATGGAAACCCAATTTCCTCTGTAAGCTTTCACAATTAAAAAAAAGAAGACAATAAATAATAAAGATAAATACAAAGTCTTGTATGTGTGGTCTGAAGTATAATTTTTTTTAACTTTTTATTGTGAATTGAGTGAAGGCTTACAGGCAAGATCATCAACTTTACATTCAACAAATCATACACTTTGTTTCATCTCAATGATTTACAATCCCCTCCCTGCAACAACAGTTATCCCGCTTCCTTTCTGTGGTTCCTTTTTCTATTCCACCCACCTTTCCATCCCTTCAAAACTTGTCCTTAGGAAAATGTTGCCCTTTTGCTTTTAAATGACTGACCATTCCCTGGTGAGCATACTTTATTAGTGTTTATGTCCCCTCCTATAAAACTATCTACTGCTTGGCTGAAAATTGGGTTACGAGGATGAGTTCTTTTCTAGACCTCAAGGGTGGTCAAGGGCTATAGTCTCAGATTCCTCCATTCTTTTTCTGACTCAGTCTTTTTGTTTTAATTAAATAATTCTGAATTTTGTTCCACGTTTTCCCACACTCTATCTAGGATTCTCTAACATAATCCCTTCCAGAGTAGTTGGTAGTGGCAGTTAGACATTTTCTAGTTCTTCTAGTCTTAATATCATGGAGACCGATGTTTACAAGTTTCATTAGTTCACTGGACTAATTGATTCCAAGTCTCTTCAGTTCTCATTACTCTTCTTTCTTCTGCACATGGAGACACCAATAACTGGACCTTAGATGGCAGCTCATGAACTTTCAAGATTCCAGATGCTACTCACCGAAGTAGGACATAGAACATTGTCTTTGTAAACTGTGTTATACTAACTGACCACGATGTCCCCTGAGACTATGGTTCTGAGCCCCCAGGCCCAGCTACTCATTGCCTTAAGATGTTTTATAATATCTAGAAAGTTTTCATCATTTTGCTCACTGTCCTGGTGTGGCACTGTAGGGTACAGCACTGGATCGCAAGGTTAGTTTGAACCACAAGGTCAGTGGTTCAAACTCACTAGCTGCTCCTCAGAAATCCTATACAAGGTTGCTATAAGTCAGAACCAACTCCACAGCACTTAACAACAACAACAGTGCTCCCCTGCATTCAAAGTTGTGTTTGCAGCAAAGGTAGATACTCATGTATAAATACCCTCTTTCAAACTCTTATATATTTGTAGAATATATAAACATATATATATCCCACTCTTCCTCCCTTACCCATTCAGTCTATGCCTCAATCCATGTACCTACTCAAAGATCACAGTTGTTCCAAGGTTGTATATACATCACTATTTACTTCTGTCCCATTTAGCCCATGAATACGTCCCTGTGTCTTCATCTATCTTCATCATTCTTCTACCACCCTCCCTCTTCTTATATATTGCCCTCCCATCACCTGAACTAACATGTCTACCCTCTAGCCAGTGAATCCCTCTCCCTCACTCTCACCCCTGGTAACTATCAAAGAATGTTTCTTTTAATATGAAAATGTTTTCAAGTTTTTACAATAATGGTCTCATACAATATTTGCCCTTTAGTAATTGACTAATTTCACTCAGCATAATGTCCTCCAAGTTCATCATGTTATGAGGTGTTTTGCAGATTCATTGTTATTCTTCAATATTGCATAAGGATTCCATTGTGTGTATGTACCAAAGTTTGTTTATCCATTCTTCCATTGATGGGTACTGCCTCCATCTTTTTGCTATTGTGAATAGTGCTGCGATGAACATCAGTGTGCATATATCTACATGTGTCCTGGTTTTTATTTCTTGTGAATACATACCCAGTTGAGGGGTTGCTGGGTCATGAGGTATTTCTAACTTTCTGAGGATGCACCATACCCTTTTGTAGAGTGGTTGAACCATTTTACAGTCCCACCAGCAAATAGGAGTGTTCTCGTCTCTCCACATCTTCACCAGCATTTGTTGTTTTCTGGGTTGTTGGTTTTTTTTAACATCTCTGTTAATATTGGTGTAAGATGATATCTCATTGTTATTTTGATTTGCATGTTTCTGCATGACTAATGGAGTCCTGGTGTGGCGCTAATTAGTGGGCTAATGCACCAGACTGCAAAGCCATTTGAACTGCAAGATCGGCAGTTCAAGCTCACCAGCTGCTTCTCAGAGACCCTATACAGGGTCGCTATGGGTTGGAACCGACTTGATGGCACTTAACAACAACAACACAGCATGACTAATAATCATGAATATTTCTTCTTAAGTTTGTTGGCTGCCGTAATGACTTCCTTAGTGAAGTGTCTGTTCATGTCCTGTGCCCATTTTTTAATTGGATTGTCTTTTTCTTGCAGAGGTGTTGTAGTTTTCTATAAATTTAAAATATTAGTCACTTGTCTTAGATGTCGCTGCAAAAAAATTTTCTCCAATCTACAGACTCCCTATTTACTCTTTTGGCAAAATCTTTTGTTGCACTTAAGAGTCTAATTTTTAGTAGGTCACAGTCATCTATTTTGTCTTCTGTTGTTTGAATGTTTCCTGTGATGTTTGATAGTGTATTTATGACATATTAGAACCCCTATGTTTGTCCCTATTTTTTCATTGATAATCTTGATAGTTCTAGGATTTATATTTAGGTCTATTTTTTCATTGATGATCTTTATAGTTCTATGATTTACATTTAGGTCTTTAATCCATGTTGAATTTGTTTTTGTATATGGTGTTATATGAGGGTCTTATTTCATACTTCTGAAAATGGATTTCCAATTTCATCAGCATCATTCATTTAAAAGACAATCTCATCCCCCTTTAATGTGTTTTGGCCATTTATCAAAGATCAGTTGACTGTATGTGGATGGTGAAGGATAATTTTTTGAAAGAACATATATGTGTGTATTTTCTTAATTATTCTTAGAACAAGGAATAGGGGGAGGTAGGATGCCATTTCTAACATCCTGTCATCCCTAAAAGAAGCACTCCTGATGCAGTGGCTAAGCACTCAGCTGCTAACCAAAAGGTCAGTGGTTTGAATCACTAGCAACTCTACATGGGAACCTTTTGTGGCCTTTGGCAAGCCTGTGGAGCAGTTCTACTCTATTATGCAGGGTTGCTGTGAGTCAGAATGACTCACTGGTAGTAGGTTTTGTTTGATTGATTGGTGACCCATGAATGTCTGATGCAACCTGTGATATGGAACTCGCCGCTCTGAAAGCAGTCCTTTCCAGATTCACACAGTTGTCTTTAAAATTTCTGCTATTGATTATGTTACAGGACATGTCCCCAAATTCCTCCTGTAATCCTAGCATTACTTCTGAAGAAGTCATAACTCTAGAGTGAACATTACAGAAATCAACTGAAGTTGATTTAAATCAGAAGGAGAATTTATGATAAGGGTGTGGAGTCTCTCCCAGAAGCCAAGGACAGGAATGCAGCTGGCCCTAGGGAGGAGACAAAGACAAGCACTAGAAAGCCCCCAGGGCTCTCATTATCTCTTCCCCAGATTTGGTGGGTGAGTCTTTCTCAGCATAGCAGCTCTCTGGACTATGGGGTCCAAAAGACAGATGTGTACGGGGAAGATGGCTGTCCATAGCTCCCAAGTTCATAGTTCTAGATATACAGAAAATTGACTCCCAACTTCTCTGTGTGTGCTTCCCAATGGCTAGTTCCTAAAGAAAGTATTATATTGGGGCAAGTCTGGGTCAAATACCCATTCATGGGGCACAGAATCATGTTGCATAAAATAGTTGGCAAGGGCTTACACTATGGGAAAGAGCTCAGTTAAGAGAGCCACTGTGATAACATGGATGAACCTTGAGGACATTATGCTGAATGAAATTAGTTACAAAAGAAGAAATACAGCATAGAACCATTATTTTAAAAGTTTAAGAAAAAATACCCACACTAAGAGAGCCACTGTGATCTAGGCAGAACTTAAAGCTGTTTGTTCCCCCAAGAAGTCCAATTTTTTTTTCTTCCTGGAAGCCTTCAAATATCTCAAGTCCAGAGTCATGTCTCCACTGAATCTTCTGCCAGAAATTTTTCAGTCACTTGTCACTTGATGCCTAGTTTCTCAGTGCTGGTATAACAGAAACGCCTTAAGTAGGTGACTTTAACAAACAAAAATCTATTTTATCACAGTTCAGGAGACTACTAGTCCAGATTCGGGGCACTGACTTTAGGGAAGGCTTTCTGTCTGCTCTCAAGTAAAATCCATGCTTCTCTTCCTTAGTTTCTTGGTAATCTATACTTGGCATCTGTGTTTCCTTGTTTCTTTCCCTAATTTGCTCTTTTTATATCTCAAAAGGCACACCCTACACTGACATTCCTTATTAACATAAAAAAGAAAGACCTATTGCCAAACAGGTTTACATCTCCAGATACAGGATTAGGACATTGGTGGTTGGTGGTGGTGTGCCATGGGGTCGGTCCCAACTCATAGCAACCCTGTATAAGGCTTCCAAGGCTATAAATCTTTACAGGAGCAGAAAGCCTCATCTTTCTCCCATGGAATGGCTGGGAGTTTCAAACTGCTGACCTTGAGGTTAACAGCCCAATTCATAACCACTATGCTACCAGAGCTCCTTGGACATTGAGGAGGACAAAATTCAATTCAATCTGTAGCATCTAACTTGATTGTGTTCTTCCTCTGTCCTGACAGTTACCCAACAGAAATAATGCCCAGTGTTTCAATGACTGTCAATATAGGTATTTGTAAATATTTGACTGACAAAAATTGAATTTTCAGCATAATGGCTAATTTCGTGTGGCCAGTTAGGAAAAATGAGCTGGTCTCTGAATTTCTACCAATGGGAGACTCCTCACACCCCAGGGAGAAAGGAATACACAAATGACAGGAACCAATACAAACGGCTCTTCAGTGTTTACCCAGGAAGGACTCTTAGAGATTAATTTGGTCCAACATTCCCATACTATAGAAAGGAAACATGAAACCCAGAGATGAGAAAAATATTTTTATGTGTACAAAAGTTAATGGAGTGATGAAACCAGGGCTATTCCCTTATTACCACTGCTATAGCTCAAACCATACCTAGACTTCTCACAAAACCGTGAATTCATACAATCAAATAACTCTTGGTTGAAGTAGCTCTGGTAGCATAGTGGTTACGAATCGGGCTGTGAACCTCAGGGTCAGCAGTTCGAAACTACCAGCTGTTCCACAGGAGAAAGATGAAGCTTTCTGCTCCCGTAAAGATTTACAGCCTCGGAAAACCTGTACAGGGTCGCTATGAGTCGGAATCGACTCCACGGCACATTACAACAACAATAAAACAAGGTGCTATTGAGTCGGTCCCAACTCATATTGACTCTTTGTATAACAGAACAAAACAGAGCAAAAGTCCTGAGTCAGCCTCATAATCATTGCCATGTCTGAGCCCATTGTTACCCATCTCATTAAGGGTCTTCCTCTTTTTCACGGACCCTATACTTTGGCAACCATGATATCCTTCTCTAGGGACTGGTCCCTCCTGATGACGTATTCAAAGCACATTAGACTATGTTCAGCATCCTCACTTCAAAGGCGCAATCTGGTTGTACTCCTTACAAGACACATTTGCTTCTTCTTCTGGTTGTCCACGGTATATTTAATACTTTTTGCCAATACCATAATTCAAAGGCATCAATTCTTCCATCTTCCTTATTCATTATCCAGCTTCTGCATATATATGTTGTTGTTGTTAAGTGCCTTCAAGTCAGTTTGGACTCATAGCGACCCTGTATAGGGTTTCTGAGGAGCGGCTGGTGAGCTTGAACCACTGACCTTGCAGCTCAAACCAAGCTTACATTCCAGTGCATTAGCCTGTAGTGCCACACTAGGACTCCATACATATGAATCAATTTAAAATACCATGGCTGACTCAGTACATCTTAGTCCTCAAAGTGACATCTATGCTCTGAATAAAGTATTCAATAAGTCATCTGATTTCCTGACTGTTGCTTCTATGGACCAATCAAATGGGATCCCCCTAAGTATTTATTCTTGATACACCTTCATTGGCAGCTTTTCTTTGTGTGTTTCCTCATCTATAATATGAAGACAATGATACTAATTTCACAGGGTAGGGTTGTTGCAAGGGTAAAATGAAGGAATATATATAATCACACTGCACTGATCATCGTTGTTATCACTACCATCATTGTCATTCTTGTTATTAGACCAACTTCAGGAATGGGAGACATACAAAGTAACAAGGTGACTCATTGGTTCAGTAACTGAGCACTTTCCATGTCTAAGCCACTGAGGATATAGAGGTGAGCAAGTCAGACAAGTTCCTACCCACACTGGGCTTACACTGCAGTAAGGAGGACAAAGAAATATGCAAGTAAGTGGATAGTATAGTGTATTTTAGATGAGAATACATTCTAAGAAGTAAAGCTATGCAGGGTAGGTGGTATTATTTTGGATGAGGTGATTAAAGAAGGCATCTCTGAGGAGGTGACAATTTAGCGAAAATATGAATGGAATGGGAATCCTGAGAGCTGACGGCCAGGAGGCAGGCTTGCCAAATATGAACAGAGTGTAGAATAAGTCCTGGACAGCTAACCACAAAGTTGGTGGTTCAAACTCACCAACCATTCCTCGGAAACCCTATACTGAGTCATTATGAGTCAGAACTGACTCAACAGCCCTTAACAACAACAACATCAATAGAGTAAAGAGCAAGACATGAGAATTGCAGGAAGGAGTCTTCCAGAAACGAGAAGCAGCAAGTATAATTGCCCTGAGTTGGAAATAAACTAAGTTTGTTTCAGGACACTGAGACAAACAGTAAAGCTCAAGTGGAAGGAGCAAAGTAGAGATCATTGTTGTTGTTGTTAAGTGCCGTTGAATCAGTTCCAACTCATAGTGACACGATAACATTTCCAAGAAGCAACTGACGGGTTTGAACTGCTGACCTTGTGATTCATAATCCTATAGCACCACACCAGTGGGAAAGAAAGTCAGGGAGATAAATTGGGATCAGATTATGTGAGGTCTTACAGGCCAAGATAAGGAGTTCTATTTTGTTCTATGAGGGTTTGCCTTGCAGTCCAGCGCATTAACCCACAGTGCCAAACGAGGATCTCAAGGGGACTCTTAAAGGTTTAAAACTAGGAAAGGTGTGCCCCAGGGTTGTATTCTTTCACCATACTTATTCAATCTGCATGGTGAGCAAATGATCCAAGAAACTGGATTATATGGAGAAGAAAGTGCCATCAGGAATGGAGGAAGACTCATTAAAGCTTGTATGATATGCTGAACGCAAAGAAGACTTTAAATACTTACTGATGAAGATCAAAGACTACTGCCTTCAGTATAGACTGCACTTCAGTAGAAAGAAAACAAAAATTCTTACCACTGGACCAATAAATAACATCACGACAAATGAAGTAAAGATTGACGTTATTAAACACTTCATTTTGTTTGGACCATCATCAGTGCATGGAATCAACAGTCAAGAAATTAAACGATGTATTGCATTAGACAAATCTGCAGCATAAGACCTCTTTAAAGTGGTCAACAGCAAAGATATCAGTTTGAGGACTAGAGTGTGTCTGATCCAAGCCATGGTATTTTCAACAGTGGAAAGTTGGACAGTGGATAAGGAAGACCAGGCAGAATTGATGCATTTGAGTTATGATGTTGGAGAAAAATATTAAAAGTACCATGGACTACCAGAAGAACAAATAAATCTGTGTTGAAATAGTAGATCCAGAACGGCTCTTAGAAGCCAGGATGGTGAAAGTTGTGTCTCATACTTTGAACATGTTATCAGGAGAACCAGTCCCTGGAGAACGACATCATGCCTGGAAAGTGGAGGGTCAGCTAAAAAACGGGAAACCCCAAAGAAATGGATTGGTACAGTGACAGCAATAACGAGTTCAAGAGTCGCGATTGTGAGGTTGGTGCAGGTCCGCAGGCAGTGTTTCGTTCTGTTGTGCATATGACTCGGAACCGACTCAACAGCACCTAACCACAACAACAACATGCCTGTAACCCTGTACAGGGTTTCCGAGGCTGTAAATCTTTACGGGAGCAGAAAGCCTCATCTTTCTCCCGTGGAGCAGCTGGTAGTTTCGAACTGCTGACCTTGAGGTTCGCAGACCGATTCGTAACCACTACGCTACCAGGACTCATCATGTTGTTGTTGTTGTTAAGTGCCGTCGAGTCGGTTCCGACCCATAGCGACCCTGTACAGGGTTTCCGAGGCTGTAAATCTTTACGGGAGCAGAAAGCGTCATCTTTCTCCCGTGGAGCAGCTGGTAGTTTCGAACTGCTGACCTTGAGGTTCGCAGACCGATTCGTAACCACTACGCTACCAGAGCTCCTTCTCATAGGTGCTCAATAATGTTTCTCTGTGCTACCATCAGATACATGCTTTTTCCTTCATGCTTATTGGCCTGGCCTTCCAAGTAGACCCATTTCTCCTTCCCCGCCACTTGTCGAACTCCCCTTCCAGTTCAGTAAGTAGCTGGTCTGTTCTATTAGTTTCTCTCTGAGCAGAACGAGTGCTTTACAGTTAATATCCTGCCGCCTCTGATTGCAGCTTTAAGAGGTGTAACATTTGATAAGCTCCATTTAGCTTGGCTGTGCTGCATTGTTTAAATTATTTAAAGACAGATTGCTCCCCTCCTCCCACACCCCCAAGGATTTCTGCTCTACTGAGCCTGCCGACTGCACGTTACCAGGAAATAAGGAAGGGGAATCAGCAGGGCAGTTTCTCCACTGTACCGCTGAAAATCAGTTCCAGCCGTTCTTCTACACCAATCACACCCCATTATTCCTTGCTAATTGCGAGCCTGGTATGCAGGTTAACTCTTTGAGAACAAAGCTGGCTTTGATTGCTAAAGAGGCTCAACGCTTCCCCCTCCCCTCTCCCCTCCCCCACTCATGCGGCGGCGGGAGAGGGAGTACTCCCATAGTCCTCAGCTGACACTGCCTGTCTGGGATTCCAAGGGTCTCACTTTGGGGAAGATAAGCTCTGGGGTGAGACGATATCTGTAGTAGAGACCATTCCCCCAGGCATTCCGATGGAGAGGAGAGCTGGTGGGGTTTTCCCACACACTCTGCCGGGGAGAAAAGGGCTGAGCAGGTGGGAAGCGAATCCAAGAAACCATGCATCTAAAGGATGACAATCCAAACCTGGCATTACAGCAAATCCTTGAGTGCCACTAATGCCTACATGTTCTCTTGTCAGCTGTGGTGGAATTGCCCAGACTAATGGGGACCCCAGGCTCAACAGGATCTCACGTTGTAATCATTGGCTGATTTGCAGTTATGTCTTCCTACTATATGGTAGTCAAGAAATTCCACTGAAACCTGTTGAGCATCATAGCAACATAAAAGCCACCACCAACCTGGGTTTGATGCCTACTTGAGTCGCATTGACAGAAAATTGAATTGCGTCTCCTGTGACAAAGGTGAAAAAAATCTACCACTGAACCATCAGTGCCCCCTTTCCTAGGTTGTTGTTATGTGTCCTAGAGTTGTTACGTGTCTTGGGTCTCAGTCATATAAAATACTTGCTTCTCCTGACCCAAAGCAAAGATGGAGAGTTCACAGTCTCACAACTGGCATTGTGTCATTCCAGGAGTGGATTGCTTAAAGTTAGTTAAATGAATAAATGGGAATGGCTGCTGAGTTCTTTGTATGGGGCAATATTATTTAAGGGATCATTTCATCTATAGAATCTAGGCAGATATTTACTTCGAACAAATAAAAGGTATTGTAAGAGACCATATGGCCCACAGAACCTAAAACACTCCTATCTAGTCCTTTATAGGAAAAAAAAAGTTTGCTGACCTCTGACCTAGAATTGAAATTAAAGGAGATTAAGGTAACATGACAGTTAATTACAATGTGTGAGTCTTTCTCAAATTGAATCCTGGGCCAGGAAAAGAACATTAATGGAACAATTGGCAAAATTTGAATGAGGACTGTAGATTAGATTATGAAGTGTATCGATGTTAATTTCCTGATTTTGATCATTGTACTGTGGTTTTGCAAGATGTTAATAATATTTAGGGAATCTGGGTGAAGAATCTATGGGAATTCTTTGTGCTATTTTTGCAACTCTTTTGCAAGTTTGAAGTTATTTTGAATAAAATGTGTAAAACAAATAAAGATGATAAGGAGCTGTATTCATCTTATCCCCCAGAATTCCAGAGTGGGAAGGTGTCAGGAGTGAAGCATTTAGAACAGAAGAGGATTATACTCCCTAGAGGACAAAGAAAGTAGGAGCCAAGAAGCTGGGGGTACTCTAAAGAACACAGATTTATGGATGAACATTCTATGAGGAGAAGAGAGGAAACAAGATGGCAGAATATGCATGAAGTGGTCCCTACCCATAACACCTAAAGCTTCAGTATGTTGTATTTCTTATTTAAGAAGTGAAAGGGCCAATGTTTTGCCAGCTGGCAGGAGGCTGACAAGAGGCTGAACAGAACTGGCAAACACAGATTCAGGGGCAAAGATGAAGGCCATAAGGAAGTGAGGTTGAGCATTCACAGAAATCCCAGGAAGCCTAGGTGTCTGCTCAGGCTATGAAGAAGTATTACAGCCAAATTTACCAATTGCCAAAGGGCAGAGAAACCCCAAGTGCTGAGTTACCTGCTCATATGCTAGGCAGCAGAAAGAGTGTATTTCTTTCTTGCAAGAGAGGTTACTATGATCAGCTTTCTTGAGGACATGCAGCCTAGACAGACATCTGGACAATGAATGAGGCATGATCGAAGTCACCCAATCAGCACTTAATAAATTCCCTGGTCACACACAACCACTCCCTACACTGTTTGTTTTCTCCAACTATCAGAACTTCCTAACCAAACTCTGAAGGAGATCGATTTGCTGCTTTGTAAGCAGTACAATTGATCTATGGATTACCCACAGTTAGTAACTATGTTAGTAGCTAATAACAAAACAGAAAGGTTGTACCCACTGCTAAAACATCTTCAATCAAGAGAAGTTGTGAAAAGGTCAGAAGACTTTTATCAGGTAGGTACAAAACTGATCAAGTCAGGCAGTGTGGCAACCGTGAAAAGAAGATGCACCTTGCAGACCTAACTACATATAGCTTAGTTGTCTAAGGGACTCCCCAGCTGCTGTGCTCTGAAATCACAGCATTCCTTCCAAGGCCACACTTCCCACAGCTTCTCCCAGCCAATGTCTGAGCACAATGCAGCAGTGAGCTAGTAAAGCAGCCCATTCCTGGGAGACATGGGACTCCTCTGATGACTAGTTTTAGCTCAGACCCCTCTACTGCTTTTCAAACCTTTCTTTGACTGCATGTTAGTCTAAAAACCCTGTCTACCCCCAATTTCTCTCCTCTTCTTCTTCACTCACATTTAGAATTGCTTTGAAATCTAACAGCTCTCCCAGCTTTATTCTACTTCCTCCCTATTTTCTCTCACATAGGCAAAAAACTTTTACACATTCAATCCTGTCTTCTTATATGCTTTTCAAAGACTGGACTAATTTGGACATCCCTAGAAGATGCTATTCTTCATGTATGTCCTTCCCCAAGATGCCCCAGCTCCAGAGACATCTCTGAGATGCCCAGTGCCCAGTACAGAAGGATGTGAGAGGACAAGATGGCACAAAGCTTTGGGGAGGAAGATATTTTAATAGTATCAAGAGCAAAGAGAATGTTGTTTCTGTTAGGTGCCATCGAGTTGGTACCGACTTATAGCAACCCTATGCACAACAGAACGAAACACTGCCCAGTCCTGGGCCAACCTCACAATTGTTGCCACACTTGAGCCCATTGATGCTGCCACTTTACCAATCCATCTTGGTGGAGGTCGTCCTCTTTTTCTCTGCCCCTCCACCTTACCAAACATGATATCCCTCTCCAGTGACTAGTCCTCCTGACAATATGTCCCAAGTATGTGAAACAAAGTCTGGCCATCCTGGCCTCCAAGGAGTACTCTGGCTGTACTTCTTTCAACACAGATATGTTGGTTCTTTTGTCAGCCCATGGCACTTTCAGTATGCTCCTCCAACATCATAACTCAAATGCATCAATGCCTCTACAGTCTTCTTTATTCACTGTCCAACTTCTGCATGCATATGAGGTTATTGAAAAATATCATGGCTTGGAAGGAGAAAATGAATTAGATAGAAAAGGAGAAATCAAAAGTAAAGAGGAAGGTAGAGAAGGAATGGATTGGCCAAGTGGCAGCATTGATGGACTCAAGCATGGCAACAGTAATGAGGTTGGCCCAGGATCGGGCAGTGTTTTGTTCTGCTGTGCATAAGGTCCACTATGGGTCAGTACTGACTTGATGGCACCTAACAACAATAACAAGGGAAGGAATATGAGAGATGAAGAAAGAACAGCAAATAAGGGAAGAGCCTCTGCCCAGCTCCATCAGTGAATTGACAAATTTAGATGTCTTGCAGCTGGGTAACTTAAGAATCATTGATATTGTGGCTGAAGAACCCCTTTGGAAGGCAGAGCTGGAACGTGTCTGGTTTGCCAATCTTGCTACTGTCCAAAGTCCCAGTCAGAACTGTCCAAAAGCCCTCTCTAGATGTGTGAACACTATCAACATAGAAGGGATATCACATTTTTCTGAGAAGAAATTTTTTCTGAAGGAAGTGTTTGAAAACATCTTGATCTCCACACACTACAAGGCTGTTGTAGAAATTATTTGGGTACCACAGAAGGAAGAAGTGGAAACTGATGATGCTCCTAAGAGCAGTGGTCCTGAGAAGGGCAAAGACAAGCATAGCGTTGGGTTCACTCCTTTCCAAACTCAGGAAGCCCAAATAGTTCCCTCAGAATAGACAAAGAAATAAAGAACCCAGAAAAGGCTTTGGAGCTCACCTAACCTGGCCCTTCATGCTGTGGATCAGGAAATAAAGGAGATTTCAAGATACAAAATCAAATAACTGGGATTAGAACCTGCCTGATGGCCCAGAGTTAGTGTCATGACACCAGCTTCGGAACTCTTCAACTTGGTGACTCTATAAATACTCATTTTCTTGGCTAGGTTTTGGACTTCAAGCTACACAGGTGATGAAATCATATTTGTCATTGCTTAAAGCAGTACCTTTAAATTTTTTAACACCAACCACAGTAAAAATATTTTTAATTGTGTACCTTTCACAATATGAAAAAAAAATTTTTTAATTGCAGCCCAAATAAACACACATATGTATATGTAAAATATCTGACAGAAAAGTTTCACAAAACAGTACTTATCCTGTTTGTAATCCTAGTATTTTATCCTCCCTTCTCTTCCTTTCTCTCCTCTTTCACTTGTTTCTCTTCTTTTCGTTTTTCTGTCATTTAAAGAAAAAAAATGGTACTTACAATTTGACAAGCATTGACTGAAAGGAGTCACTGTGGTGAGCCAGGGCCCTCCCTGGCCACCTTGGTTGTTGTTTTTGTTGTTTAGTGCTGTCGAGTCGATTCCGACCCATAGTGACCCTGTATAGGGTTTCCAAGGAGCAACTAGTGAACTTGAACCACCAACCTTGCAGTTCAAACAGCTTTGCAGTCTGGCACATTAACCCACTGCACCACACCAGGCCACCTTGGTCCGAGGTCATTATTTATGCCATATTCTCAGATGTGACTCAGACAGAATCATCAGGACTTTCTGAGAAGGTTAAAATGCTAACCCTTGGAAGTTCCCACAGGTTCCATGGGTCATCCCACTGCATTCAGTCACATATTTTCTAGGCTATTCCTCAACCCAGATGTGCATACAGCTTTTCATTACTTGGTTTATATACACCTTATCTCACTAGAAAGCTTACACAAGAATCTAGGAAAAATAGTTATACTATAGCGTAGTGGTTACGACTCGGGCTGCGAACCTTAAGGTCAGCGGTTTGAAACTACCAGCCACTCCGCGGGAGAAAGATAAGGCTTTCTACTCCCGTAAAGATTTACACCCTCGGAAACCCTGTACAGGGTCGCTATGGGTCGGAACCGACTCGACGGCACTTAACAACAATAACAACAATTACTTTGTCTAGGGGATGAGACAACTCAAGATCAGACCATCAGCAGACTTGCCCAGTACAGTCACCTGTGGCCAGGAAATGTCAGAGCTAGGTTTCATAAAACTGAGGTTTTATAATGCCTTTCCTACTATGACACACCCACCCACCAGCATTGTGATGACTCTCTTTTACAATTGAAATTATCTTCAGATTAGGGTACCTCCTCAATCTTTCCCTCTCCCTGCCTTTGGAAGTCTCTTCTACTTCTCAAATTCTGATGGTACCAGATGGTCCTTGAGTAGGACATATTTCTTATAATCATTATATGGTAATCTATTCAACAGATAACTCCAATAGTGGCTTCAACCAAAGTCTACTTCCTCAAAGTGCAGAAGCAAATGTTCAGGATTTAAACAGAAATAGTGGTTGGTCAGGAAGAAATATGAATCCAAGTTAAAAGACCAAGAAAAGTCACCGTGTCCTGGCGTTGCATGAAGCAGCAGGCCTAGAGGCAAAGGCAGAGATGGATGGTTGCAGGAGGTTCCTCCCAGCATGTGGAGTCCATGCTTCTAACTCTGGACGCTGAGGTCAGGAGCAATTGGCAAAGTCTTCCAAGAAACGTTAAGGAAAGGCATTGTGTGGTGGGGGTTAATTGTTTTAATTAATTGATGGTGTCTTTAGCTTCTTGAAAATATCATATACTCACCGGCACCCACTCTCAATCCCTCTCTGACAACCTCAGCCCTCCGATTTATCAACATAACTGTATCAAGTGATTGTCTCCTCGCCTTATTCATCAAACAGGCCAATGTCTGGAGATGTTCCTGGCTTTGTTGTATGTGGGATTAAACAAGGGGGTAAAATTAACAGGGTTTCTATTAATATAACTCTTCTGGCTCATGTTAAAACTCTGAGGGTCAAAGGAAATCTCTGGTTTCAAACAACAGTATTTGGAGTGATACTGTTTATTTGAAATGTCTAACCAGGACCTAACTTTGCCCCATTAACATTAAATAAATAATTTCCACAGAAGCTATTTTTTGGTCATCTTTGCCAAAATTTTTGAGAAAATGGGCCAGCACAGAAGCCTTACATGCATGTTTCATGTAAAAGCCCCAGAATCAGTGGGACTTGGATTTTTAAAAATGTTTTCTAAGCTGTTTCATGACAGATAAAATTCAGCTGGCAAACCAATCCATACAAAATGACCCATCAGAGCTACCATACGACTTATAACCAGTAATTCTGTGAGCGTCACACACTCTTCTTATCTAAACCAGGTCTCTGAAAAGGTTCTCACAAATGTATTTATTCAAGATACAAATTGGGTTACCAGATTTAGCACATAAAAGTCTTTGACCAGTTAAATTTTAATTTCAGATAAACAATGAATAATTTTTAGCACAAGAATGTCCTATGCTTATATTAAAAGTTATTTGCTGTTTACTTGGAAGTCAAATTTAATTGAACATCCAGTGCTCTTATCTGGCAATCCCATTCATAAAGCCCAATATGCTACCCTTTCAAGGGAATTTGCATTTTAACAAGGGACAATAATAAACAATGACCTGGTTTCTCTCTGGGAGAATTTGTGGGACTGGACTAGTCTGGGCCTGGAACAGGCTTTCCTTGCCCAAGAATTTGCTTCATCTCAGCCATCTTCTACATACCTCAGAGATATTTTGAGTGCAACCCCAGACCATGGAAATAAAGCTTTATCTCAATAATGCCAATCACATGATTTTTTTGTTTTTCCAGTGCATATCAAAAGTTATGGTTACACTATAGTCTATTGTGTGTGCAAAAAAATTTTGGTGTTGATGTTAAGTGCCTTTGAGTCAGTTCCGACTCATAGCAACCCTGTATAGGGTTTCTAAGGAGTGTCTAGTGGGTTTCAAATGCTAACCTTGCTGTTAGCCGTCCAGTGCTTATCCTACAGCACCACACCTACAGGATCCAACAATAGCATTATGAAAAAGTTTGAAATATTGTGAGAATTACAAATTGTGATACAGAGACAGGAAGTGGACACACGCTATTGGAAAAGTGGCTCTGACACTTTCAGGACACAAGGTTGTCACAAACTTTCATTTTGTAATAAACACAATAAAATGAGATGTGCCCATATTTTCCAGCTGAATAATACCACTCTACATCAGCCCACATTAACACTAATTAGCATTAATGAGTGCATACCACTTTGAATTCATGATGAGACAGATCATGTGCCCTCGTTTTTTACAAGAGAAGAAACTTACTGCCCCCTCCACCTCGCAGACAGCAGCCGTCAGAGCTGCTCTGGGTCAAAACAAGAGGGAACATACTCTTCCCCACACTGGTCACAGATGGACCACCAGGGATGCAAAGGGGTCCCGTGCATGTAAGTGAATAATTGCAATACAATGAAGTCTGCGCACTGCTTTGAGAGCACAATGCTTACTGAAGGAATTGAGGAAACTTCAGGGACAAAGTGATTTTGAGAAAATCAGTAGGAGATAAGGGGGAGGAAGTAGAATGAGTAGAGATCAGATTTCTTAACATTGTAGCCTTGGTTCTGTCAAAGCCTGTGCTTATGAAAGAGAAGTGCATTCTCTCTCATTGGATTTGTACCCAATTTAACAGAAAATGTAAGCCAAATTTTCTGAAAAATATGTTCAATTTTTTTCTAGGGAAGAATCACACACACACACATACAAAACATTATGTGATAGGATCCATTTCAAGACAAAATGACCCAAATCACATTACCATTTACTTCTGATTTATGTTCTAATAAATTCAACATCAAGTGTCACACTAACCTTAGATATAACAACAAAGAGGTTAGGAGACCCCTATGGACCTAAATCACTGGTTCTAAACCAGGGTCAACTTTGCCCCTCTTCCCCTACCAGGAGACATTTCGCAATGTCTGGAGGCAGGTTTGGTTGTTACAACTAGGAGAAGGAGGTGCTCCTGGCATCTAGTGGGTAGAGGCCAGGGATGCTAAACATCCTCCCTACAACAAAGAATTATCTGGCCTGAAACCCAGGCCTAAACTATTCATTTAATTACTTCATTTGGGAAGCATATATTGAGCATCAACTAGGTCCTAGACATTAACTTCATGCAAATAGAGGCCAGTGCACCATGGGGAGTTGGGTTGCGGGAAGTAAAAAGGCAAGTCTAGGTGGCCTTCAAAGGTGAGACCTTAGTTGAAAGAGGCTTGTGAAGAATGAGCAGGAGTTTGACAGGCAGGGAAGGGAGACAGAGTACCATGGTAGTGGCCCAGACATTACAAAGCACATAGGTAACATGAAAAGGTTGGTTTGAAACACAGTCGACAGTTCAGACTCACCAGTTGCTCCTCAGAAACCTTATACAGGGTCAATTTGAGTTGGGACCAACTGGACAGCACTTAACAACAACAACATGATATATTCCAGGACTGTGAATCTTCGTACCCACTGAGAGCATAGCTTGCCTCAGGAAGGCAGTACATAGGAGGACTAGCTACCATGATTCACAGTCAGGACTATGTTGGAGTTGGCTGGTAGCCAAGAACAGAGCCCTAGTGGCATAGTAGGTTAAGCATTAGCTGCTAATCATAAGGTCAGTGGTTCAGATGTGGCAGTCTGCTCCCATAAAGATTTATAGTCTCCCTCTATGAGGCACTTCTACTCTGTCCTATAGGAACCCACTCAATGGCAGTGACAGTGGGCTGGAAGCCAAGAAAGGATTTGAACACAATATGATCACACTTGAACTTCATAAAATTACCTGTGTGTGAAGTAATGATGTCTCTAGGAGGTTGGGGGAAGGGTTATAGACTGCATTGGGTGACACTGTCAGAAAGAATGATACCAAAATGACTATAAAATTTTTGTTCAATGTTTCAGAAGAAATTTATCATTCTTAATAAAATTATCCCTATATTAGTTGTAAAAACATAAAAGTATCTTTCATAAGCCTAGCTTACGTGCGTCAGTATACCTATAAGACAAAAACTCTTTGCTAGTTTACTTTTTGGTGTAGTGCTGGGGGTTAATGCGCTGGACTGCAAAGTTGGTTTGAACCACACACGGTTGGCGGTTCAGGCTCACCAGCAGCTCCTCGGAAACCCTTTACATAGTCGCTATGGGTCAGAACTGACTTGACGGTAGTTAACAACAACAATGCCCTCTGGTCAGAGCTGTCATTATACCCAATTATAATGACACTTCAAATCACATGGCTTTGTCTACACACACTATAAGCACATGCTGTTGTTTCATTGCTGCTGGAAAGTCTATTGTCACTGATTTTGTCAAATTTTCCCATGTTTTAACTACAACGTTGTGGTCATTAGTATTTGTGAACCTATATCAATAACATTTTTTAAGAATGAAGTAGTAACTAAAGAAAAAGAAAAATCAAAAAAGACTCCCACTCAATTACTAGTAATGTAGCTAATAATGTAAGAAGATTTTACAAATAATGTTGTTGTTAATATCTGTACAATGTAAGAAATATTGCATTTAAGCAATTTGCAAGTATATGTGTCACATATTATTCTGGATTCATATTGGTAATAGAAGTTATTAAGGGTCTGTATAGTCTGGTATAAGAAGAGGAGTGAAATGAAGAAGAAGGGATAGCATAAGTTACTGTGCTGAGTGATGCCAAGATTTACCACCCATAGTGACCCCACTGGTGTGAAGGATGGCTTGAAACAGAAATGAGATTAGAGGCTGTGGAGATAATCCAGAGAGAGGGGAGATCTAGAGCCAGGCAGTGATTGAGGATTACAATAGTGAAGGAAAAGGCTAAGAGGTTTTAGGATTTAGGGAGAAAACGAGGCAAGGGGTTTAGAAGTTGTAGGAGGAGGGCAAATGTTGATATGGGTAATTCGCAATAGAAGTTGGAATGGTTGGGATGGAGAAAGGAATGATCCAGTACTTCTCCTGGACCAGGTAGGCAGTTGTTTCTCTTATACAGAAAAAAAAAAATATATATATATATATCCATTTATTAAGTAACTACTACAGGGTAGGTATTGTTATAGATTGAATTGTATATATGTATTGTAACCTCTAAACCCTATCCATATCGGTGGATATAGTCCTGTTCAGAAATATTTCTCTTTGTTATGTTAATTCAATCACACTGAAGCGGGTGGATTCTAAATCTAATCACTTCTAAGTTACAAAAAGAACAAATTAGATACAGAAATTTGCATACATAGAAGAAAGACAGAAACCATATGAAGAATGACTTTAATCCCAGAAACCAAGGAATGTTTCAGGTAACCAACAAGAAAGGAATCAACAAATCTAAAATACTGACTTAGAATTTTAGCATCTAGAACAGAAAGTAAGTTTCTGTTCTTTAAAGCTTCCACTTACGGTATTTGCTACAAAAGACCTAGGAAACTAAAACAGGTACTGTACACACCCTACATCTTTTCATCTTCAGAGTAACATTGCAGGTAGCTACAATGGTCCCCGTCACAATGATCAGGAGATTAAGGATCAGACACGTTAAAAACTTGCCAAACTATTACACCACGGACTGTTCTTACTGGGATCACAATAGAAGGTACCAGGAAGAGTGGGAGAAAATGGCAGAACAAAATTCAGATTCACTAACAAGACCAAATTTACTGGTGGTCCTGAGCTCTGGCCTTGAGACATCCTTCAAATTTAGAACTGAAACCACCTTCAAGTCATATAAAAGGTACAAAATGAACAATAACATGTTCCTCAGAACATTCAACTATAAGAGACCAAAAGGGCAGCATTTGCCCATAAGCAGAGTTAAGAAGGCAAGAAGGAACAGGAAAATTGGACAAACAGAAACAGGAACCCAGGATGGAAATGGGAAGAGTGCTGATACATTGTGGGAATTGTAACCAATGTCATGGAATAATCTCTTTAGAAAATGATGAATGGGAAACTAATTTGCTCTGTAAACTTTCACTTCAATCACAAAATATCTTTTTTAAGAGCACAATTAAACTCAATGTTGACACATTGAAAAAAATATATATATATAATGTCACTGAACAATTTGTGTGTTGTTATTGTTAAGTTGGTTCTGACTAATAGCAACCCTGTATAGGGTTTCTGAGGGGCAGTTGGTGGATATGAACCACTGACCTTGTGGTTTGCAGTCCAGTGCTGATCCTAAAGTGCCATGCCAGAAAGTGCCAGATGGGAACCTAATTTCATGTGCAAACTTTCACTGAAAACACAACAAAATATTACTAAAAAAGAAATGTCCCACAACCCAGCCCATCTCTTTTGCATCAATGTGCCTGCCAGCAGAGGACAATTCTTTCCCCAAGTGACCTGGCACCCTGATACCTCCAGGTTGCTCACCTCTTGACTGGCAAAGCCCAAAGTAGACAGATCTGCCCCCAGTGTACCAGGGATGTGTCTGAGGAGACAACAGGTAGCTCATAGGACACTGGAACCTCTAGTCAATATTTACCTAGTAATTCAAGCAGGTAATAAACAGCTTACAGGTAGCCTCCTTCACATACCACACAGGCTTCCTTAGCCCTTGGCTTGACCCCAACCCATGCAAGTTTGGGCTGGACCTCCTCGTCTCAGATCCAGGGAGCTGATCATCTTAACCTGTCTGCACATTAAAACCCCCAAGGACCCCTAAACTCATCTTAAAACTGAAGAGTGGTTTCATTTAAGTGGTTTTACAAAACCTCTTTTAAGAGCTATCTATATGGGATCAAATTGACAACAACCAACAGTAATTCAAAAGATTAAGCAGAAAACTTAGGTGGCAGAGAACTTACACTAACTAATAAGGAAACAAGGGTGAGAATAGTTGCACAGCCCAAAGAATACAATCAATGTTATTAATTGTACATATAGAAACAGTTGAACTGGAGAACGTTTTGCTGTGTATATTCTCAATAATAGCAAAAAAATAAAGTTTAGAGAAAAAATTAAATAAAAGGAGGAAGGAGAGAGTGAAAGCAGTAGAAATGAATGGATAACCATTTTCATGTATTAAAATCAAATTGGATACAGAATTTTTAAAAAAAAAAACTCTTCCTTCAATTCCAAAGTGTCTATGATTCCCTGTTGCTATTATGTTGATAGGTGCCATTGAGTCAGCTGGTGGATTTGAACAGCCAACCTTGTAGTTCAAACTAACATTGCAGTTGAGTGTTTATCCTAGGGTGCCACACCAGGACTCGTAGTAGTTAAATGTTCTCTTGATAATACAGTAATGAATCTTTTTATTTATTTATTTATTTATTTTGACCTTTTAACTTCTTGTTGTTAAGTGCCATCGTAGTGACCCTGTATAGGGTTACCAAGGAGCATTTGGTGAGTCTGAACCACCGATCCTGGGGTACAAACCAACTTTGAAATAGAGTACTTATCCCATGGCCACATCAAGACTCCATTTTTTATTTTTTATTTTTTTAAGGAAATTTAAAAAAAATTTTAGTGCTTAGGCCATTCCCCAGACCAATTAAATCAGAATTTATGGGGGTGGGACCCAGGCACCAATATTTTTATAAGGCTGGTCAATATGCAAACGAAGTTGAAATTCACTACTATCAACAAATATAGTAACCGTGTTTTACTGCCAGTAGGTGCTGAAGACCAGAACAAGGAGTGTGGCATTCAGCCAGCATCCCCTCTCCTCCATGCATGCACAAAGGACTCTACACACCCAATTCTAACTATCCCCCATACAAACAGACATATTCACACATGGATTAGAATGTAGTTATGTCTACACATGCATACATACCTACACACAAACACACACATATGCATGCAGAGGAACATTTATAAACTTGTATGGGTAAGGTCAAATGCCTGTTGGACTTTTCCAGTTTGGAACCAAAGGTCAATACCTGTAATTGATCTCACATCATCCCTGAGCATCAAATATCTCAATGGTTCTTGGTTCTTGATCACAGCTTCCAGGCCCACACCTCTAACAAATCAATTCCAGTTTCTGAGATGAGTTATTCCAATGTGCCACCAGCATTGATAATCACGGCCTTGGGAGGGTAAGAGGTTTTGTAATTATCCAATCCCCTCTGTTAGTGTGTGAGGAAATTGAGCCCCAGAGAGGTTGAGGGCTTGCCCAAGGCCTTATAGAAAAGACTGTCTATCATCCTGAGCATTGGTCGCCAGAATAACAGTAGCAACAATCACAATTGTCAACATGATTGATTTCCTGTTCTGTGGCAGGCACTTTTCTAGAGTATTACATGTGTTAACACATTCAACTGTCTCAACTTTGAGAGATAAATAAGACTTTTATTCCAATTTAGAAACTAGGAAACTGAAACATTTTAAGTAGCTTACCTGACGTTACAATGCCATACCCAAACATCTAGCCCAGGAACTTGTTCTTAACCACTATTGCTGAGACAATACATACTGTTGTTGTTATTAAGTGCCATCAAGTCGATTCTGACTCATAGTGACTTATATATGACTTCCAAGGAGTAGCTGGTGAGTGTGAACTGCCGACCTTGTGTTTTGGTGTCCAGTGCTGATCCTACAAAGTCACGCCAGGAGTGCTCTTAAAACAATGTCTCATATCTAGTAAGTGCTCAATTAATATACTACTACATTAATTGTAGTAGCGTAGTGGTTACGAATCGGGCTGTGAACTGCAAGGTCAGCAGTTTGAAGCTACCAGCTGTTCTGCGGGAGAAAGATGAGGCTTTCTGCTCCCACAAAGATTTATAGCCTCGGAAACCCTGTACAGGGTCGCTATGAGTCAGAACCGACACCACGGCACATAACAACAACAACTACTACTAAAAAACTTCTCAGAACTAGAGTCAGCATGGTTCTGATTCACCACATCATTGCATCCAGGAATATGTATAGCATGGTTAAAGGCCAAAGGAGAAAATATCAAGGGCCACCTAGTGTTTGCGGTTCATTCTCTGTTATGTTATTGTTGTTAGGTGCTGTGGAGTCAGTTCTATTCACAACAGACTCAAACACTATACAATCCTGGGACACTCTCATAGTTGCTATTATGTTTGAGCCCATTATTGCTGCAATTGTGTCAGTCCATCTTCTTGGGGGGGTTCCTCTTCCTCACTATCCTCCACTTTACCAAGCATGATGTTCTTTTCCAGAGATTGATCCCTCCTGATAGCATGCCCAAAATATGAGAGAGTCCAACCACCCTGGCTTCTAAGGAGCATTCTGGCTGTATTTCTTCCAAGATAGATTGATTTGTTCATCTGGCAGTGCATGGTTCTTTCAATATTCCTGGTGTGGCACTGTGGGTTAATGTGCTAGACTGCAAAGTCAGTTTGAACTGCAAGGTTGGTGGTTCAAGCTCACCAGTCGTTCCTTGGAAACCCGCTGCAGGGTTGCTATAGGTCGGAACCAACAGCACTTAACAACAATGTAACTCTTCTATGGTTTTCCTTATTCATTGTCCAACTTTCACATGCATAGGAGGCCTGGCTGGGCCTGGCACATCTTAGTCTCCAAGTAACATCTTTGCTTTTTAACACTTTAAAGAGGTTTTTTGCAGCAAATTTATCTTACACAATACGTCATTTGGTTTCATGACTGTTGCTTTCATGAGTGTTGATGTGGATCCAAACAAAATGAAGTCTTTGACAACGTCAATCGTTTCGTCATTTATCATGATGATATTTACTGGTCTAGTTGTGAATATTTTTGTTTTCTTTATATTGATGTGCAATCTATACTCAAGGCTGTTGGCTTTGATCATCAGTAAGTATTTCAAGTCCTCTTTATTTCCAGTAAGCAAGGTTGTGTCATCTGCACATCAAAGGTTGTTAATGAGCTTTCCTCCAATTGTTATGCCATGCTCTTCTTCATATAATCTAGCTTCTCAGATTATTTGCTCAACATGTTGTTATTGTGAAGTGCTATCAAGTGGGTTCCAATTAATAGCGACCCTATGCACAACAAAATGAAAACTATGCCATCCTCACAATTATTGCTATATCTGAACCCATTGCTGATGCCACTGTGTCAATTCATTCCTTGGGGGTCTTCCTCTTTCTCACTACCCTCCACTCTACCAAGCAGTATGTCCTTCTCCAGGGACTGATGCCCCCAATAACATACCCAAAGTATGTGAGAGTCTCACCATCCTGGTTCTAAGGAGCATTCTGACTGTACTTCTCCCAACACAGATTTTTTGTTCTTCTGGCATTCCGTGGTACTTTTAGTATTCTTCTCCAACACCACAGTTAAAATTCATCAATTCTTCTCCAATCTCCCTTATTCATTGTTAACTTTTGCATGTATGTGAGGCCATTGAAAATATTATGGCTAGGATCAGACGCCTCTTTGTACTTAAACTGATATCTTTGCTGTTGAACACTTTTAAGATGTCTTTTGCAGCAGATTTGCCTACTGCAAATGTTTGATTTCTTGACTGCTGCTTCCATGAGTGTTAATTAAGGATTCAAGTAAAACGAATTTTTTGACAACTTCAATCTTGTCTCCATTTATCATGATGTTATTTATTGATCCAGTTGTGAGGATTTTTGTTTTATTTACATTGAAATTATGCAATCCATAATGAAGGCTGTACTCCTTGATCTTCATCAGTATTTTAAGTCTGTTTCACTTTCAGCAACCTGCATATAACAGGTTGTTAATGAGTCTTCCTCCAATCCTGAAATTATGTTGTTCTTCATATAATCCAGTTTCTCAGATTATTTGCTCAGCATACAGATTTATAGACATAATGAAAGTATACAACCCTGGCTCATACCTTTCCTGATTTTAAACCAGTGTCACCTTGTTCTAATGAAATAACTACTTCTTGGTCTATGTATAGGGTCCTCATGAACACAATGAAGTGTTCTAAATACCTATTCTTTGCAAAGTTATCCATAGCTTGTCATGATCCGTGTAGTTGAAAGCTTTTGCATAGTCAATAAAGCACAAGTAAACAGCTTTCTAGTATTCTCTACTTTCAGCCAAGATTCATCTAATGTCAGTAATGATCTTCCTTGGTCCATGTTCTCTTTTGAATCCATTTTGAATTTCTGGCAGTTTCCTGTCAATATACTGTTGCAACCATTTTTGAAATATCTTCAGCAAAACTTTACTTGCATGTGATATTAATGATATTATTAGATGATTTCTGCACTCAGTTGAGTAGCCTCTCTTTGGAATGGACACAAGTATGAATCTCTTCATATCAGTTGGCCAGGTCTTCCAAATTTCTTAGCATAGATGAGTGAGAACCTCCAAAGCTGTGTCAGTTTGTTGAAATATTTCAATTTATACTCCATCAATTCCTGGAGCCCTTGTTTTTTGTCACTGCCTTCAGTGCAGCTTGGACTTCTTCATTCAATACCATCATTTCTTGATCGTATGTTAACTTTTGAAATTGTTAAACATCAACCATTTCTTTCTGGTGCAGTGACTCCACGTATTCCTTCCATCTTCTTTTGATGCTTTCTGCATCATTTAATATTTTGTCCATAGAATCCTCCAATATTTCAAGTCAAAGCTTGATTTTTTTTTTCTTCAGTTCTTTCAGTTTGAGAAATGTTTAGTGTGTTCTTTCCTTTTAATTTTCAAACTCCAGACTTTTGTGCATTTCATTGTAATACTTGATTTTGTCTTCGCAAGCTGCCCTTTGGAATTTTCTGTTGAGATCTTCTAGTTCCTTATTTCTTCCATTTACTTTAGTTTCTCTAGGCTCAAGAGTAAGTCTCAGAATGTCTTCTGACATTCTTGTAGGTCTTTTCATTTTTTCCTGTCTTTTGAATGACCTTTTGATTTTTCCTGTATGGTATTCTTGATGGTATCTCACAACACTTCTGATTTTCAGTCATTAGTGTGAATCTGTTCTTGAGATGGTCTCTAAATTCAGATGGAATGTATGCAAGGTCATATTTTTGCTCTTGTGTACTTGTTTTCATTTTCTTCATCTTCAGCATGAGTTTGCATATGAGCAATTAATGGTCTGTTCCACAGATATCCCCTGTTTTATTTTGGTTGATGATATTGAGCTTTTCCACAATCTCTTCCCACAGATGTAGTCAATTTTAATCCTGTGTGTTCCATCTAGTGAGGTCCATGTGTATAATCACCTTTTATGTTGTTAAAAAATGTTATTTGCAACAATCTGATTCCAGGTGTCTTTCTAGACACTTTGCCTTTGAAGTCTCACTTCAGGGCTTAAGGTAATCATCCATAGGAACACTGTTTCTGGCTTTGGTGGACAAGATACACACACAGGAGTTGCCCATCACAGAGCAAGAGACAGGCAGGAGAGTGCCATGAATATCCTGAATCTGTCACTCACAAAACTGTCTTCCCTCAACAGGTTCCTGGACTGAAAACCAGTCACTGAGCAAATAGGTAGGGGCAGATTTACAGGTCAGGGTAAGTGAGAAAGATTGTTTTGTGTGCCTAAGCATCACTGTACACTCTACCATCTTCATCAACATTATACTGTTCAGAGCTGAGAACATTCCTTACTGGGTCTTTTCATAAAATAAAAAAGGAGTAACACCTCCCAACCACGGTTTGTGTAGGCCACAGCAGAGAGATGGCTTGTTAAGTGTAATAAAGTGAAAGAAATTCTGAGTTTCTAGGCAACTCAGCGAGGAGAAAATTAAAAGTCTGGGAAGGAGAATAGACAAAGCAGAAGGAAGGGTCTGGCAAGAGGGAGAACAGCATGGCATCAGGTAGAGACCTGAGAAGAAGACTTCAAAATTACCCTTTGAGGCAGCCAAGGAACTCCAAGACAATAATGTCTAATATTACATTGAAATTTGTTTTCTGTGATGTCCTAAGAGGTAAATGTCACCTTTCTCTTATGCTCCTAGACTTCAGTAAAAGTCGGCCCCACATAAAAGTGTTATTTCCTCAATTTTGATATGAAAGAGAAGGAATGGCATTAGTGGGAAAGAAAGCAGCTCAACAAGATGAGAATAGTACCTCAGCGGGGTGGGCAGCTGGGTGGGATAGTAGAGAACACAAAGGAAAAACAGAAAGAACCTAGATAAATGAAATTCATGGAAACAAGCCCCTAGACCCTTGCTCACAACCTATCCCGCACATCAAAACTCCTAATGAGTGGGGGAGGGGGTTGAAGGGATGAAGGGGAAGGTGGAGCACAGGGTAGGGAATAGATACGGGATAGTTTGGGTGTTGAGGGGGCAATACATAAGAAGGGGGAGGAGAATGGAAGAACAAGGTAGATAGGAGAACATTTAGGCAGGTTTGCATGGGTTAAATGGGACAGAGGTAAATAGTGATGTATGCTCAACCTTAGAACAACAGGGGTCTGGGATACAGGGATTGAGGCATAGTCTGAATGGGTAAAAGAGGGAAAATAATGTTAAGATGCTTAACTGTCTTATGAATCTTGGTTTCCCTTGCCTACTATTGTAAAGTAGACACTTGAGGGGGAGAGAAAGGAATAGCCAGAAACATTACTATAGAAAGTGTGTGAGTCCATCTTCAATCTATAACTGATTGGAGTACCTAAAGGGGGGCTAGAACTTGCCCAGTGAAAGAGGCTTCCTGCGGAGCGTTTGCAGTGTATAAGACCTTAGGTGGAATCCTGATCCCCATTCAGAATTTTCTGAGGTGGGAAGTTTCCATTTGAAAAAAACAAGTAGACCAGCCTGGAGCAGCTAGAGGAAAAGAAGATACTTCCTTAAAGAAAGAACAACAGAAAAAATAAAAAATAAAATGACAGTCTAATGGACTACTATAAGAACAAGCAAGTTGTTCTCTGGGGAGTCATCAAGGCAAGCAATCAAGTTCCTTCAAGGCAAACCCCCTTCAAAGATTGAAATTCAAAGGGAATACACAAGCAGGCATGTAATCTTTCTGATGATCGCATTGGTCTACCAATAAATGGAAGTGGAGGAAAAATAGCAATGAAACTGTGGGCTAAGTCTGACCATGTTCAATAGACTCCTGTCAACCTGGAGTGAGATCTGGTTGGCTAGCAGTATGGCAAGACCTGGACTCTTGAACCCATGGACAGGGACATAGCCACAGAGGACTAGAATGGAGAGTGAAGCATCCAGCTGATATGAAGTGAGGGGAGATGCACAAGAATGCCCATACTTGCAGATAATACCCATTTGACCTAGCTTCAATGGCTGGATGATCAGAACTCAACTAGAGGAAAAAAGTATAACTCGCTATAATTTGATTAACTTGACCTATACTTATGGATGTAGTAACTTTAAAAAGGGAACAAATCTTTACAGCAAGGATCATTCCCACCCCGTCTGTACTCAGGGTTGTCAGGGATGGGCAATTTAGACTTTAGCTACCAAAATGAAGCAGGGGGGATGGGCTATAAAGGCACAAAGTGACTGGCTTACAAGTTTTCAAGAGGGAGCTTAGTTTCAAAGGGCAAGGGAGAAGGTAGAATCTCCACTGAGTGGTTTTCAACCTGTCTAGAAAGGGCTGGTGAAAGGAGATGGGGATAAGACTCTTGTGGTTCAATAGTGAATAATTGTTATCAGGACTGATTGCGATTGTTGCAAATGTAAAGGTAAATGTTTTGTAACCAAAGGAGAGGAGTGGTTGATCTTGCACTCCTGGAGAGGACCAATCAAGGGAGAAAAGCGGAGTGTGAGACCCTATCCAGAGAAGCAGCCATGCCAGAGATGGAGGCAGATGTGATGACGTGGAGAGATGCAGTGGCTGGGGACTCTAGACTCAAGAAAGGAGAGGGGCTGCGTGCTGGTGGCCAGGGTAGGGGGACAGGCTTGCAGAGTATACCCTCTGGTTGTTTGAATGGTTATATATTCCTGATTGCTTTGGTGTACATCAAAATAAAACAAAACAAAACAAAAAAAGATGGAATGGAAACAAATGTTGTTGAATGATGATACATATGGAGAGAATTGTAATCACTGCAATGAAACAAAATACGATAGGATGAGTGTAAAGCTGATGTTCTACCATGTAAACTATCACTCAATTCACAATAAAAACTTTGAAAAAAAAACTCCTAATGAGAATTCTTCTGAAGAATTCTTCATAGTATCAGAGCTAAGAATCAAGCCATGTATTTAATTATTAAAACAAAAGATGATCATAAAAGGCTAAAGGACTTGGATCATAGATATTAGTTAGGTAAAATGTCTTAAATCCCCATTTTAAGATAAGGAAACTGAGGCTTTTGCCCACTAAACTATACACTCCTTCCCTGTACTTCTCCCCAGTAAAGGAGATGAGCCCAGGGTGTCTCTTCCTGCTCTGCCTCACTCCAGCTACCACAATGTCCTGCTCCTGCTTTCATCTGTGTCTACTTGCCATCTGTCCCCTCATGGATTTGGGTGAAAACCCTCTTGTCAAGTGTTCCTTGAAGGTAAGACTAGCCACCCCTCTCAAGTACCTTACTTAGTAAGTGGCAGAGTCAAACAAATTGTGTCTGAATCCATTTCTTGAACTCTTTTTGTCACACTATAGTGTAGGGCAATCTGTATCTATTTATGCTAATGAAAAGTAGAAAAGTTTAGTTTCCCAATTTAATTTTCCTAGTACTCCCAATGTTTCAGTCATGTTTCTTATGGGAAACATAGTGCCCATAGGAACATTAGAAACTAGAAACAATGGGTTCATAGGGCCCAGATGTTTTAGATCATGTATGACAAATATCCAGATGATTTAATGCTTCCTGTTGCATCTTGTTTGGCTTCTCATTGGGAGCTAGTTGGAGGTTGCACTGATCTACATGCTGGTAGTTAAGGGGTCAGGGCACTGGACTCTGCTCCACAATGATCACTAGCTAACCACTGACAGTGCAGGCTCTGAACCAGGGATTTCTAAAAGATCTTCAGTTCTATAGCTGATTGCCAAAAAAAGAAGAAGAGCTCTGCTTAGCCATGGAACTTTGGTTTTTTACAGCCATGTTCATTAACTAAATTAGAGGAAAACAGTTCCAAAGATGCCCCTACACATAAAAAGCTCACCCTTTTAGAATAGGGATTTTAGGGATTAAAAGGCCTTTCGAAGATGCTCAATTCACACTCTGCTTTCAAAATCTCCAAGGCACAAGGACATCCTTCTCTCTTCTTAAAAATTACAAAAGAAAGGCAAGAACTTTCTATTTATTGTTTAAATTATGCTAGTTTTAGAAAACAAACAAATGGAGTGGGGTGGGGGAAGGCTAGGAAAGATAATTAGCATCTGTTGAAAAGCTACTACGTGTCAAGCAGCATGTTCTGTGTTTTATATATTTTAGATGGTAAAATTCTCACAATGTTGAGAATTTAGCCCGTTTCACAGGAAGGGAACCTAAGGCTTACAGGTGTTTGCAGCTTTCCAATTAGTGATGGTAATACACACATAGATGTGTCCAACTCCAAAAATGACGCTTCATCCAAATGGCCAGGCTGCTGTTAACCAAGATATCATACTTCTGTTTCCAGGCAATGAGAAAGAGGAGAAGGGAAGTGGGAGGTACTGGGACTTCACATTCTGGGCCCCATCTTGGCAGGCTTAGGACTGGATTTTATGCTTTCCCCTAAAGGTGAGCAAGTTCTGGAGGTCTGATTCTCCCTGAGCACAGAGAAGACTGAACTGAAAACAGTGTGGTGTTTACCCATTGATTATGACTAGAGATGGTGGCAGGATGCTTGGCTCCTTCTCAGCCATCATTTACTACATCAGGAAGACAAATCAAGATCAGAGCTGGCTTGGTAAGTAGACAATAAACGCTAAGTGAATTCAGGGACTTTAAGAATATTTTCAACTAAGTGCTGTGGCTCAGTGAGTAACCTTCTCTGCTGAGGAGATCTATACCAAATTGTCCTGTGCTTAAGAACAACTGCCAAGCCCACACTCTCCCTCTCCTTGCAGACCATACCTCACCTAAGCCTTGTCTTGGGAACATCCTTCAGTTCATTGCAACACACTTCCAGACCTTGTAAAATTCCCAAATGTCCAGATTAATTTTTACTGAATTGTTTTGGGGAGAGCTTCCAGCTAAAGAGTTTTATTCTAATAAACAACACATCCCCAAACACACCATGAGATGGTTTCCCCAGGGAAGGTCTACTGAATCAGCAATTCCTTCCTGGAATTGGAGGATCCATGGTCACTTCTGGTATAGAACGTGGAACACTTGTTGACTTTGTTCTAGTCTTCTGCCTACTTGTTCTATCCACTAAACACACCAGCTTTCTCTGTACTTTTGCCAACAAATGAGATGAATTCAGGGAGTCTCTCCTTACTCCATTTAACTCCAGCTACTCCAATATCTAGCCCCTGCCTCCACCTGTGTTCACCTCCCATCAGTCCTCTCACTGGAAGAAGACCTTTCTGTCAAGCTTTCTTCCCAGTCCCCCAGTCCCTTGTGGCTGTCCCAGTCAGCCCAGGACAGCTCCACCCTACCCTCCTGGGAGCACACCTGAGCCACAAGATTGCATCATGCACACCTTTAGACTGCAAATGCCACATGGGCAAGGACTCTGCTATTTGTCTTGGCTCCACCTTTTTCATTAATTCCCTGCTGTCCTTGTTTAGGGCCCCATAAAACTATAGGATTCTAAAGAAATAAATAATCAACTGGCTATTGACACTCCCTTTGCAGGGGGAGGAGTGTTGAGAGGGATCCTACTTTCCATGATCAGAAGTGAAAACATCACCTTTCACCTAAATAAAAAGAATAACCTAAGACACCTTGATGAGGTCAACAGGTTCAACTCCAAGCCTTGCCTTATCTGGTTGCAAAAGGACTTCTTCCCGAAATCATCTCTGCAGCTTTTCTTATCTTCCACTTCATCCCATGTGCCACCTTCTAACTCTAAGTTCCCTTGTGATTCCAACTATCCCAGAACTGCCCCCCAAACCCTATTCTAACCCTTCCCCTATGCCTGTCTTCTTCCCTGGGATCCCATAACCCCAAGTGATGAAGCCTGTCTTCCACCAAGCCCCTCTCCCTTTGGCCCTGTCACACTTTCCCAAAAAATCATTCCCCTGTATGAGGCTTCTCTCACCTTATTTGTAAATGAAGAGAATAAAACCAAGGGACCTTTCCCATAAGCACCTTCCTTATCTCCTCTTAAAGCAACACTTGGCACTTCATAGACTGTCTTGTCCTGGCAATTGCCTGGGAGGAAAAACTTTTCAATGTGTGAGCTTTCTAGGACAGTGATAGGGTCAGTCTGCTCTGTGGTCCTGCCACTTTACTGACCTGGTCTACTATCTGAATGACCCGTAAGACTCCACCCTTAGCACCTTTCACATCAGTGACTACCTAACTTCCAGAATAAGCTTCCGACCTTCACATTTTAGAAACTAACTGACTTTTTATCTTCCTCAAGTTTCCTTTTCAGGGACATTTGTTTTCACTGCTGGAGACCTCTTTCATTCTTCCCTCCTTCACCACCCATATCCAATCCATTTCCATAGTTTTATATATTTTTTACTATATCAGGTGTCCTGCTAAGCATTGCCTCTCAGTTCTACTCTAACTTTACTACCCTCACTAAAGACTTCCCCACAACTCCCTAGCCCCCCACCCCCACTCCCTCACCTCTGTCTGCCTTGTCCTGCCCAAGCTCCCAACAACTCTCTTCCCCTACTCACCATTGCCAAAATAACCCTGGCAAGGCAACACTGGGATCTTCCATGGTTCTTCTTGTTCACAAATCCTAAATTACTCCCTATCTTCTATGGAATAAAGCATCCGAAGCCCTATATACTCTGATCCTAGTATCCCTTCCAGAATCTCCTCCCACACCTCAGTATAAATATCTCACACTAGAGTACAATGTGCCTACTCCTAGAATTTGCATGAATGTGCATTGTCTTTTTCTTTCAGAGGAATGTAGAATAAAGTAATGGAGAATTTTGTCTTTCAAGAAGGAAGGTGTCATCCTGTGTGATGGTGGTGTGATCCGGTAGAAGAGAAGGAGTAGATGATGTCCTTAGTATCAAGAATGAATGGGGTCCAGTGTACAGGGAAAGAAAGGGCATGTCCTTGCATATATGCATGGGCAGTGCATCCATTGTCCAGGGGGAAAGAACAGACAGGTACAGACAAAGGCAGGTGGTCAGAGTATATGGATGGCTTCTCCCTTCTCAGTGAAGTAAGGAGCTGAGATGGGGTAGGGTTAAAAGTGTGGGAAACTTAAGGAAAGAAAAGGTGTGAAATATAGGATGTCAACTATGAACATATGCATCCAAAGATGTATATGTCTATGTTTGCTTGTCTAATATCTGTATATGTATCAAGCTACCTACCACTTCCTCCCAAGCCTGGAAAGAAATGCATTCCAATTTTAACTAAGGTGGAAAGAAATACATCTCAATGCTGATTAAGACTATATTTGAACACAGGCCTCATTAATGGCTCCTGTTTTCTTCTTGGAGCATGTTTATGTTTTCTAAATGTTATTCAGTGAGTCTGAATTAATTTCACAACTAGAACTATTTTGTTTAAAAATAAACACATAAAATAAATTAGAGTAGCCCTGGGATGGTACTGTAGGGTAAATATTGGACTGCTAACTGCAAGGTTGGCTGTTCAAACCTGCCAGCAGCTCCTTAGAAACCCTATACAGGGTCACTATGAGTTGGAACTGACTTGATGGCACTTAAAACAACAACAGAGTTCAACGTTGCACCTGAAAGTTGGAGTCCTGATGTGGTACTACAGGGTGAGTACTGGACTGCTAACCACAAGGATGGCAGTTGAAATGCACCAGCCATTCCTCAGAAACCCTATACAGCATTGCTACTAGACAGCACTTAACAGCAACAATAACAACAATTTGATTGTTGGAAAAAAAAAAACAGGTTAGGAGGTTAGGAGAGTCCCAAGCCACAGTCAGCATTGAAGGGTAAAAGCAGACTCTGATCCAACTATTTTCCTTATGGGGGATAAGACTAAGTAGCTAAGACTTCTGTATATGTCTGTCTGTGTCTCTTTCAGTCGTGTGCACCAGGAGATGGGCAGGGAGAGGACAGGGTGTGAGCCCTGTGATTATGGTATTCCTCTGTTCCTGGATTTCCAGGACCAACTCATGTCTCATAGTTCAGTTGACACCATAAGGACAGTAAACTTGTCAGTCCACATGTATGCAGTAGGGGCCTGACAAGTGTGGTCTCTGTACCATGTGCTTCTCATAAAGGCAAGAGGTGCACACAATCTAGACAGCCACAGCCCTGGAAGTAAAGATGAAAACATACCTTTGAATTAAGGCTGGACTGACTACACAAAGAGAAAATAAACATCAAGAATCCTTCCCAGAATTTGCCCTTCTGAGAGAGGACAATCTTCAAACCTAAGGGTTGACCTGAGCTCTAGTTATTTAGTTCTTCTATTTATACAGCAGACAAGTAAGAGAGGTGTCGCTCCCCAAACTTGATTAGGTTCCAAGCTTTGGTGGTATAAAACAAGTACTTCAAAAATAAGAAACGGAACTTTAGGTAGTGGAAAAATGTTGGCAGGTCTACTCAATTCTAAAGCAACTTATCCAGGGAGAATAAGGAATCTGATTAATTGGAGCTTTGAAGAACTAGGTTTAGATTAGACAATCCTCTAGGAGAGAAGTTGTAGGTAACGTGTCAATCTAAGATGTTGAATTTGTTAACTTAAAGGGCATCCAATATTTTTACTCTGACCATACTGTAACTTTTATCCCAAATCTGAGAATACCCCCAAGCAAGGGAAAAGCAAATCAAAGTTAGATGGGTAGAAGAGACACAACGTAGATTAGCGTTCATCTAGCTCCCTGCTCATCCTGTGTAAACTCCAGGCACATGCGCTTTGAGCTGGAGCAAAGCAGGTGTGTGGAGCTGCCCTTCTGTACCTCTGGACAACTAGCCACTGTGGACCACCTCCTAAAGACACACACTGGCAAAAGACCAGGTCTAAAGCCTAGAGCAGAAGAGTAACTGGCTCCAAATCCTCAACAAGTTGAAGACAGATCCAAGCCAAGTCTTCTGACTCCAGCCTATTCCACCCTCACCTCCTCCAGCTGCTGTCTGCCTGACACTAACAATCTCAATATACGCTACCATTTTGTTCAAGAAGCATTACCAATATTTCAGCTGCTTTTTCACAATCTAATTTAAATCACTCTTTCTCCTCTGGCCTTCTTCACATCTCTGTCAGTCTCCATCCTTACTTCCTTATTACAAAAGCTAAGACTTCTGCTTTGCTCAAAGCTCCCCACTTCTGACTTGATTGCTCTATCATTTGCTGTTTAAATCTGCTGAACCTGACTGTCAAAGTCACTAAAGCAATCTTCTCTTTCAATTCTATGTTCTTTCTGCACCATGGTTCTTGAACCATATGGAACAAGTGGATTCGATGTTCAGACTCCAAACCTTAAAGACTTCTCTGCCAATAGAGATGGTACCTGTTCTTTTCTCTTGGGATAGTCTAAACAAGCATCTTAAGAAAAAGACATTTATTGCCAAGACAATTGGAGATAAGGAAGATTATCTGTCTGCCAAAATGACTTTGGCTGGGTCTGAGTTGCAGCGTTGTCAGAGTGATTTTAGCACTGACCCTGCTAGACATTAGGCTATTACAAACTCTAGATAAGGTCCTCATTTTTATAGAGCTTGGAGGAGTCGAGGGGAGACAGGGAGTTGCAGTGATAGTCGCCATTGTAGATAAGGAGAATATATATTTTGTTTAACCAAACCTGTCCTTTGGCTAGAAACTCCTATGAACTGGCATCCATCAAATCCTTTTCTGATTTACACGAATACCTGATTCCCCTGATAAGGAAAAGTGTAAGTCAACACCACTCTGTTGTAATTGGGTGTTACCTGCCCAGATACCGGACTTTTTATCTACAGATCCTTTTGCAGGCTCCCTTCAGCTCTATCTGCCCCTTAGGCGTGACCAAATTGTCGTGTGTGTGTGTGTGTGTGTGTGTGTGTGTGTGTGTGTGTGTGTGTGTTGGCTCCAACAGTCCATTCATGAATATATCCAAAGAAATGTCCCAGAGAAATAATGATTCCAAAGTGGTAAAAAGAAAGGAGGTGGGCAGGAAAATGATGGATCTGTTTCAATAATCATACCTAAGCCTTTTCATATTGTTTACCCCATAGAGATCTCGTCTGCTATTCATCACCCATAACACAGGGAAGTCAAAGCCCAGGGCTGCCCTGATAAGAGGCCAGCACTGTGGTAAATCACCCCACACCTCTAGACTCAGTTTCTCCATCTATAAATGAGAAAATTATATCTACCACCACATATCTATCATGAGGATGAATTAACTGCATTACACCCAGTGATTTAAAACAGGAAGGCTGGTGGATTAAATAAAGATTTACAAAGAATTATGTCTAACTGATCATTATTTATGATGTGCTTCATGAAGGTAATAGATGATAATTGGAAGGGACCCCAGAGACAAACTATCTCAAGTGCCTCTTTCTTCCAAGTGAAAAAACCTGAGCCCAAAAGAAAGAAGTAACTTGCCCAAGATAAACTGCCTCCCCACCCACCTTCCTTAGCAGGTTAGGTCAGCACTCAGTGAAGACAAGTTCTTGCTTCAAGTCTCTGGTAATTCAAAGTTTACCCTTCTAAACAAGAAAATGAATACTTAAAATTTGTAGCAGTACAGCTACAACCAAATGTTAAATGACATAGTAGAATGCAAAATATTGCATATCCTATCCTGTGCAATAATATGTTTACATGGATAAAACAATGTTTTCAATGAAGTCAAAATAGTTGTGCATGAAAGTGGCATTTCGGGTGAATTTTAGTTTGAAAATGTATCTCTAATGTCATTGCTGTGTTCAAGGTCTTTTGCCAAATGATTGTATTTTTTTGTTTGTTTGTTTGTGAAAGACTTATTTTTGCAAGCTATACAGAATCATAGAAAGTAAAAAGTAAGTGTTCACCAACACCCTAATCCCATTCACCTACGGTGACTAGCTCTAAGTTTGCCGTCTTTCCAGACCTTTCTCAAGTACAAACATGAATCTAAATGTTTTTGTCTGTGCTTTTTTCATTTAAAAGGGGTTGCTGATGGTAGCGGTGGTAATTCTTAGGCATCATTATCCAACAACCAGGAACAAATTGTCCTGTGACAACGAGTCATTCCGCAAAGTAAGATATACTATCCACCAAGTGGCCAGGACAATGTGACCTGTGGAGTTGGGTGAGAACAGACTTTGTTCACCCAATGACTTTACTCCCGGAAAGGGAGACTTTACTCCCAGGAAGACGCTGATTCAGCCTGGTTCCTGTGGATCCAGCTCCCTCCCCTTTCACTCAGAGAGCACCCAAGTCTGTTGGCCTTGTGGACTCTGCTGCTCCCAGTTTAGTCTCAGGGCCATTTGATGGATGGGCAGTTGATGACATCAATGAATCCACGTAACTGAGTGATTTGACAAAAACAGATCTTAACAAAAAGTATGGGTGGAGTCAGCATTATGCCCTATGTAGTTTTGTTATGGATACTATTCCTTTCATGACCTAATCCAAACACAATTTGTTCTCATCTACATCAGCATCTTTCATGACCTAATCCAAACACAATTTGTTCTCATCTCCAGGTTCTAATAATGAGAATTCAAAGAAACCCAAGCTAATGTTCTTAACCCAGACTATGAATAAGAATTACCCACAGAAGTTTTATTACAGATGCCTGTCCCTAGCCCTGCTCCATCTCCAGTCCTCCCTTTCACCCTCTCACCCCCACTCTAATCCAGTGAGTCTGGGGTGGGACCCAAGCATCTGTACTTTTTAATCTATCAAGTGCATGTGAAGCATTACTAGATTGAAAATAACTAATGCAGACCCTGAAGCAAAATGTGTTGAATATCATGAGCGAGGGAGGTTACCTGCATGACATTTCCGTATGGTTAGTTAGTGGTTCAAGAATTTAAAACCAGTCTACATTAAATAAGCTTCTATAGGACAAGACAAGATTTTCTTCATCTTCTCCTCCTTCAACACTGTGCCCAGCAACAAGTGTTGGTGCTGCAGCATGCCATGAAGTCGGTTCAGATTCATAGCATCTCCGTATAGTGGAGACTGTAATCTTTAAGGGCGAAGAAAACTTCTTCTTTCTCCCTCAGAGCAGCTGGTGGATTCAAACTGCTGACCTTGTGGTTAGCAACCCAATGCACAACCCACTATGCCACCAGAGTTCCCACTAGATCCTCAATAAAGAAGCCTCTATTAAAGAGCCCTGGTGATGCAATGGTTAAACACTTGGCCACTAACTGGAAAGTTGACAGTTCGAATCCACCAGTGGCTCCATAGGAGAAAGATGTGGGAGTTTACTGCCATAAAAATTACAGTCTTAGGACGGATAGGGCAGTTCTTCCTTGTCCTATGTTGTTGATGTTGTTTAGTGCCATCGAGTCGGTTCCGACCCATAGCAACCCTGTACAGGGTTTCCAAGGCTATAAATCTTTACCGGAGCAGAAAGCCTCATCTTTCTCCAGTGGAGCGGCTGGTAGTTTCAAACTGCTGGCCTTAAGGTTCACAGCCCGATTCATAACCACTACGCTACCAGAGCTCCTCCTTGTCCTATAAGTCAGTCTAAATTGGAATTGACTCAGTGGCACACAACAATACACATAGAACTCTATTAAATCAACAGGTAGTGAGAAGAACTCACTTTCCGGGCAAGAACAATCGCTGAACTTTAGCATAAATAGTGAAATTAACACAAAGGCTGTGTTGTGAGAAAACAAAAAAGGAAGGGGATTGCTGATCATCATTTAAAAAGGACGATTCTAAAAAACAAAATTAATCTCTATTAATCAAGCATTATCTAAATTTGAATCCACTAGCCACCACTCCTCAGAAGAAAGTTGTGCCATTCTGCTTCCATAAAGATTGACAGCCTTAGACACCCTATTCTGTCTTATAGAGTCACTAAGAGTCACAATGGACTCGAAGGCAGTAAGTTTGGGGGTTTTTGTTTTCTTTTCTTTTGTTTTATCCTCTCCAACCATCCTATTTCCTTTATTTCCATTCTTTGCTCATCAATCAATTTTCATATCACATTTGACTTCTTTCTTTGTGCTGTTGATAGGTGTCGTGTACCTTGATATGTGGAAGGAGTGTGGCCAGACTCTAGAATAATTTAGCTATCACTAAAAAAACTCCAGTTTGCCTATTGGTTTATCTGACAGTCTTATGTGACTGTGACGAGATTAAAGATCACTAAAAACTGAGGTTATGAGAGGTTCTAAGAATGCACATTTTTCAGATTTAAGAAACTGTGTGCCAAACTTTGAAACTGGATACCTACTTAAAGGAATCCTGGTGTGGTGCTGTAGAATAAGCACTGGACTGCAAAGTTGCTTTGAAATGCAAGGTTGATGGTTCAAATCCACCAGTCGCTCCTCAGAAACCCTATACAGGGTCGCTATCAGTTGGAACCAACTCAACAGCACTGAACATCAACATCTACATAATGCAATACATCAAGCAGTCCTCCTTGGGAGTCTCCTCTACTTAACTCCCAACCCCCTACCTGCCATTCACATACCATCTCTCACCAGATGCACCAAATAAAAATACAAAATACGCTGACAATTGTGAATTTCAGATAAGCAGTAATTATTTCTCAGTTTAAATATGTTCCGTACAATAATGGAGTCCTATTTGGAATATACTTCAATTAAGAAATTATTTGTTGTTTATCTGAAATGCAAATTTAACTGGACAATCTGAATTTTATGTGGCAACTCTATCTGTAATCTAAATCTTCTACTGCCCAGATTATGTGATATTTTTATTTGTCCCAAAATCATAGTCTAAAGAATAGAAGGTTCCATCAAAGAAGTGGAAACTTCCTTGAAAATAACTACTAGGTAATGACAAGTACTTTTTTTTTTTTTTTTTTTGGTCAAGCCTACAAAACTTGTCATCATTTTGATACTACCCAGCTACTCCCAAAACATCCAACAAATTCTTGTCAAATTTACAAGCTCAAAATAATTCCTCTGCACATTTTAGCAGTACCTCATTTATTCTTTTGAATAAATTAGACAAACATCTTGATATCTTTGTTTGGATACCTCAAATATTTGTGGCACAGGCTGTGGATAATAATTATTATAATCACCTCAATTAAGATTTATTTGTACTGTACTACAGTTTACAAATTATAGTTTCTACTTTCTAATTATATTGTCTACTTAAACAGAATTCTCATGAAGATTCCATAAAGTAAGCATTTATTACCATAATCATTTTTAAGTGAATAAACTTTGTTATTTTATTTTATCTCTATTACAGAGATGCCTGTATACAGAAGGGATTCAGAGAGATTAAGTGTCTTGTTCAAGATCAGCACAGATGGTAAATGAGAAAACCAGGTCTCAGACCAGGATCTTCTGAGACTATATCCTGTGCTTATTCATCTCCACAGATGCCTAATTTTAAAAATAAAAAAAGTAGATGACTGATACATAACCACTGCAGAAAAACTGGAAAATATGGACTAGAGAAATTTTTCTTAAAATGTGTATCACCAGATATATTATCCCTCTCAAAAATTTTTGTTGTTGTTAAGTACCAACTCATAGCTACCCTCTGCACAACAGAATGAAACAGTGCCCAGTTCTTCACCAACCTCATCATCATTGCTACATTTAAATCCACTGCTGTCGCCACTGTGCCAATCCATCTCACTGGGGGTCTTCCTCTTTTTCTCTGAACTTCCACTTTACCAAAAATGATAACTTTCTCAAGGGACTGGTCCATCCTGATAATATGTCCAAAATATGAGAGATGATGTCTGACTATCCTGGCTTCCAAAGAGCATTCTGACTATACTTCTTCCAACACAGATTGATTTCTTCTTTTGAAAGTGCAAGGTACTTTTAATAGTCACCTTCAACACCATAACTTAAATTCATCAATTCTTCTACCATCTTCCTTATTAAATGCCCAACTTTCACATGCATATGAGGTTATTGAAAATACCATGGCTTGAGTCAGACACACCTTAGTCCTCAAAATCACATCTTTGCTCTTGAACACTTTTAAGAGAACTTGTGTAGCAGATTTGCCTAATGCAATACGTCATTTGATTTCTTGACTGTTGTTTCCATAAGTGTTGATGGTTGATTCGAGCAAAATGAAGTCTCTGACAACTTCAATCTC
>NW_006408582.1:1592208-1592974 GCF_000296735.1 Chrysochloris asiatica | reverse complement strand
ATTCATCGGGTCACCTCTCTTTAGAATGGGCACAAATATGGATCTCTTCCAGTCAGTTGGCCAGGTAGGTGTCTTCCAAATTTCTTGGCATAGATGAGTGAGTGTCTCCAGTGCTGCTTCAGTTTGTTGAAAGATTTCAATTTGTATTCGATCGATTCCCAGAATCTTTGCCAGTGCCTTCAGTGTACTTTGGACTTCTTCTTTCAGTATCATTGGCTTTTGATCATAATATGCTACCCCTTGGAATGATTGAATATCGAGCATTTTCTTTTTTATAGAGAGTCTTGGTGTATTACTTCCATCTTCTTTTGATGTTTTCTGTATCATTCAAAATTTTGCCCATAGAATCCTTTAATATTTCAAGTCAAGGCTTGAATTTTTTCTTCAGTTCCTTCACCTTGTAAAATGCTGCGCATGTTCTTATCTTTTGGTTTTCTAACTACAGGTTTTTGCAAGTTTTGTCTCCTCAAGCTGCCCTTTGAAAATTTCTATTCAGCTCTTTTCGTTCCTCATTTCTTCCATTTGCTTTTTTTTATGTTTTATTGTGAATTATGTGATAGTTTACACAGTATATATCTACTCTTGACAGCAAGTTTCAGAGTCTTTTCTAACATCCATTTTGGTCTTTTCCTTCTTTCTTATCTTCTTTACTACCTTTTATTTTCTGTCTGTATGATGTTCTTGATGTCATTCCACAACCCTTCTAGTCTTCAGTCTTTAATGCTTAATGCATCAAATCTGATCTTCAGATGATCTCTAAACTTGG
>NW_006408582.1:1586170-1588328 GCF_000296735.1 Chrysochloris asiatica | reverse complement strand
ACTCACTTCAAGTTTTAATAGCAGAGATAACCTGAAAAGGCTGGAGAAATATATAGCATGCAAACATAAATCAAAAGAAAGCAGGAATGGCTACATTAAGATGAGATAAAGTAGACTCCACAGCAGAAAATTACCAGGGACATGACATAATGATAAAAAGAACATTCCACCAGTAAGACATGTTGTTGTTAAGTGCTTTCGAGTCGAGTCCAACTCATAGCAACCCTATATAGGGTTTCTGAGGCTTTAAATCTTTGCAGGAGCAGAAAGCCTCATCTTTCTCCCTTGGAGCGGCTGGCAGGCACAAACTGCAGACTTCGTGGTTCTCAGTCCAATGCTTATCAAATGAAGTCACCACATATCGCAATACATAACAATCCTAAATGTGTATGCACCAAACAATAAAACCACAAAATAAATTGAAGAAAAACTGATAGAACTGAAAGGAGAAACAGACAAATTCACAATTACAGTTGGGACTTCAAAACTCCTCTCAGAACAGACAGGACATGAGGTAAGCAAAAAATCAACATTAACTATAGAGTACTTCAACAACACCACTAACCTACAGGGTTTAATCAGCATTTATAAAGCACTGAACTCCACAACAGCAGAATAAACATTCTTTGCACATGCCCACAAAATTTATACCAATACAAACTACATCCTGGGCTATAAAACAAACCTTCACCCTTTCAAAAGAATTAAAATCATCCAGAGTATGTTCCCCAATCACAATGTAATCAAACTAGAAATTTTAACAGGAAAATAACAAGAAAATCTCAATGTACTTGGAAACTAAGCAGCACATGTCTAAATAATACATGACTTAAAGAAGTCTCAAACGAAATTTAAAAGTATATTGAACTGAGTCTCCCAGACTGCTGCCTCCACTACCATAGGAACCTACATATATCCCAGGCCTGGGAAGGGCGATGCCAGGGAGCTGGGGAAGCCTTTCGTCTTGTCCATCATGGTTGACAGTGTTAAGTATGAAGTGCCCCCTCCCTCCCCTAGCACGATGGAGATGCCTCCCCTTTGGCTGATAGGGCTAGCCCAGGGTCCCAGCAGGTATCTTAACCTTCATTAACTGTGCCTATGTCAAGTGCCCTGGTACAAGATATTTTCACCTATGCTAAAGTATTGGTGCTGATTGCGGTCATCATTGCAGGCATTGTTAGACTTGGCCAGGGGGTTGCAACTCACTTTGAGAATTCATTTGAGGGTTCATCATACATGCTGGGTGACATTGCCCTGGCCCTGTACTTAGCATTGTTCTCCTACTCGGGCTGGGGCACCCTCAAGTATGTCACTGAAGAGATCAAGAATCCTGAAAGGAACTTACCCCTGTCCATTGGCATTTCCATGCCCATTGTTACCATCATCTACATTTTCACCAATGTGGCCTATTATACCGTGCTGGACATGAAAGACATCCTGGCCAGTGAAGCTGTTGCTGTGACTTTTGCAAACCAGATTTTTGGCATCTTCAACTGGACAATTCCATTAGCAGTTGCAATATCCTGCTTTGGTGGCCTCAATGCCTCCATTGTGGCTGCCTCTAGGCTTTTCTTTGTGGGCTCAAGAGAAGGCCATCTACTTGATGCCATCTGCATGACTCATGTTGAGCGGTTCACACCAATACCTTCTCTGCTTTTCAATGATATCATGGCATTAATCTACTTGTGTGTGAAGGACATCTTCCAGCACATTAACTACTATAGCTTGAGCTATTGGTTCTTTGTGGGGCTTTCTATCATGGGCCAGCTTTATCTGCAATGGAAAGAGCCTGATTGGCCTCGTCTCCTCAAGCTCAGCCTTTTCTTCCACATCATCTTCTGCCTCTGCATCATCTTCCTGGTGGTTGTTCCACTTTACAGTGATACAATCAACTCCCTCATTGGCATTGGCATTGCCCTCTCTGGCTTGCCCTTTTACTTCCTCATCATCAAAGTGCCCGAAGGCAAACAACCTCTTTGTCTCCAAAGAATTGTGGCATCTACCACACGGTACCTCCAAGTCCTATGTATGTCAGTTGCTGCAGAGATGGACTTGAAAGATAGTGAAGAGATGCCCAAGCAATGAGATCCAAAGTCTAACTACATACCACTGTGAATCCTGAGATGTAAACAAGGACCTCATCTCCTACTGGCTGGAG
>NW_006408582.1:1584179-1585675 GCF_000296735.1 Chrysochloris asiatica | reverse complement strand
ATCCAAATACTTCTTCTTTCCCAAGCCAGTTGCTGAAGGTTGATGTAACATGATGTAGCATTAAACATTTATACTAGTAAAGGACAGGGAACAAGGGACTAAAAAAAAAAAAAAAAAAAAAGCAACAACAGAAAAAATCTTTGTTGGAAAAAGTAGCCAGAATGCTCCTTGGAAGCCAGGATGGCCAGACTTCGTCTCTCATACTTCAGACATATCAGGAAGGACCAGTCCCTGAAGAAGGAAATCATGAATCATGTTTGGTAAAGTAGAAGTTCAGAGAAAAAGAGGAAGACCCCCAGCAAGATAGACTGGCACAGTGGCAGAAGCAATGGGCTCAAGGGTAGATTGTGAGGTTGGCACAGGACTGGGCAGTATTTTATTCTGTTGTGCATAGGATCACTATGAGTCTGTACTGATTGGATGGCACCTAACAACAACAGCAACAAGTGTTATGCCTCATACCAAAAACTGACTAAGACAATGTGGGGGGGTGGGGAGAACTGTGTAGACCAAATGTCGCTCTCATTTACACAGATGCAAAAGTCCTTAACAAAATGTTAGCAAATGGAGTACAATAATATATTTTAAAAAATTATATACTAGTAGAGTTGGTTCTCCATATCCACAAGGTCACCATCTTTGGATTTAACCAATCTCAGAGAGAAAATATTTAGGGAAAAAGCAGTAACTCCTAAATAGCAATTAAGTGGTCAAAGCAATTCCTCAAAGGCTAAGAAGGAGCTTAAAGTGCTATTTATATAGCATTTACATTGTATTGGGTATTATAAGTAATCTAGAGATTCAAAGTATAGGAGGACAATGTGCATCGGTTATATGCAAGTACTATTCTATTTATATAAGGGACTTGAGTACCCACAGATTTGGGCGTTCTCTGAGGTCCTGGGAACAATCCTCCATTGATTCCAAGGGATGATTGTACCATGATCTAAAGAGATTTATTCCAGAGATGCAAAGCTAGGTCAGTACTTGAATATCAATCAATGTAATCATGACATTAATAAGCTAAAGATGAGAGATCACATAATTATATAGACATATTTAGTAAAAGCTTTTGACAAAATTCAACATTTATTCATGATTTTTAAATGTACTCTAAAAAGGAGCAACAAGGAATTTCCTCAACTTCATAAAAAAGTACTAACAAAATCTACAGCTAAGTATATTTAATGATGACAGATTAAGTGAATGTCTTACCCCTGATGTAGGGTAAGGATGTCTACTGTCACTGTGGTTGGTCAACATAGTTCTAGAAATTATAGCCAGAGAAATATGGCAAGAAAAGTAAGCAAAATAAATAGAGATCAGAAAAGAATAAATAAAACTGTCTATGTGTAGATGACATGATCATCCATATAGAAAACTCCAAAAAATTAACCAAAAAACATGGTGGTGGTGATGTGCTGTGGAGTCAGTTCCAACTCAGAATGAACTTGCATGGGGTTTCCAAGGTTGTAAATCCTTACATGAGCAGAAAG
>NW_006408582.1:1579834-1583544 GCF_000296735.1 Chrysochloris asiatica | reverse complement strand
ATAATAATCAATGTAATGAAACAAGCTATATGAATGGTTGAATGTGAAGCTGATGATGTGCCCTGTAAACTTTCACTCAATGCAAAATAAAAACATTTAATTAAAAAAAAAAAATACATAGCTCAACTTTTTTTTTTTAATTATATTTCTATATACTAGCATTATTTTTAAATTTCAAATTAAAAGTATAATTTATGCTTTCTCAAGATTAAATGTTGTTTCTGTTGTAAGTGCCATTGAGTTGTTTCAACTTAGAGCAACCTTGAATAGGGTTTTCGAGGAGCAGCTGGTGGGTTGGAACCACCAACCTTGTGGTTAATAGTCCAGTGCTTTTCCTATAGTGCTACACCAGGACTCCAAGATTAAATACTTAGGTAAAGACCTAATAAAAGATGTATATAACTTGTTTACTGAAAACTACAAAACACTGATATAAGAAACCAAAGAAGTAAAAAGACATACCATTTTTGTGGCTTGGAGAATTCAACATTGGTGTAGGGATGATCATAAAGATAAAACAGAATCAAGAACCCACAACACAATTACCTCTAACTGAAGTTGCTAAAGCAGTTCAGTAGAGGAAGATGGACTTTTCAATAAATGGTCCTGGATCAATGGACTATCTATGGGTCAATTTTTTCAAAATGACCTAAACTTACATCTTATGTGAAATTAATTCAAAATGGATCATAGATTTAAGTTTAAAGCATATATTTTCATTACCAGGAGAAAATGTTGAGAGCTCCGGCTTGGTAAAGACTTCATAACCAAACAACAATTTATAAAAGATAAATTAATAAATTATTCTCCAACAAAATGTTGAATTTTTGCTCTGCAAAAGACTTAAGAATATGAAAAGACAAGCTACAAGCAGATAGAAAATATTTTCAAATCATATCTAGCAAAGAAATCATATGTAAAATATATAAGGAATTCTCAAAACTCAACATTAAGAAAAACAATCCAATTAGAAAATGGGCAAAAGACATAAAGAGACATTTCACTAAAAGGGCAGACAGATGTCAAATAAGCATATAAAAAGATTTTCAACACCATTGCTGTTGTTAGATGCAGGGGAATCAGCTCTGACTCAAAGTGATCCTGTGTAGGCTTCCAAGACAGTAAATATTTGGGGAAGCAGAAAACTTCATGCTGCCTAGGATCAATTAGTGGGCTCAAACCACCAACCTTGTAGTTTGAAGTCCAGTGTTTATCATACATAGCAACCATGGTCCCTTCAGCATCATTAGTCACAAGGAAAATGAAATATCACTGCACATTTATAGACTAACTAAAATTAAAAGTAATGACAATTCTAAAGCTGGCAAAGATGCCAAAAAACTGAACCTTTCATACGTCACTGTTGTTGTTAGGTGTCATCAAGTTGGCTCCAACTCATAGCAACCCTATGCACAACAGAATGAAATCCTGCACCGTCATCACAATTGTTACTATATTTGAGCCCACCGTTTCAGTCATGGTGTCAGTACATATCACTGAGTATCTTCTTCTTGTTTCACTATCCCTTTCTTCTACCAAGCATCATGTCCTTTTCCAAGGACTGGTCCCTCCTGATAACATGCTCAAAGTATATGAGATGAAATCTCAACATCCTCGCTTCTAAGGAGCTTTCTGACCTTCTTCCAACACAGATTTGTTTGTTTCTGATAGTTCATTATACTTTCAATATTCTTTGCCAACACCATAATTCAAAGGCATCAATTCTTCTGTGGTCTTCCTTATTCATTGTCCAACTTTCACATGCATATGAGGTAATAGAAAATATCATGCCTTGGGTCAGGCACACTTTAGTCCTCAAAGCAATATTTTTGCTCTTTAACACTTTAAGGAGGGATTTCCACTTGGGGGATGGGTGAAGCAGAGACAGGGAGGAAAGGCTCCTCAGCAAGCGTGCAGAAAAAAAACAGAGGAGGAGCTTTCCCGGAGCAGCACCAGATCTTTGGATCTTGCTTGTATAAGGTGCTGGGCACCAGTTTCCCATGCCCACCTGTGGAAAAATCTGACTGTGGGCACAAACTACGGTGATTTCTGAATCAATCAAGATGATCAATTCCTTACAGGCCCCTTGGCATGGACTGAGATCAGAGGGCAGGGACACAGCCAAGCGGATACAGTGACAGAGCGCTAAAAAGCCTCAGAGCTGGTCTGGAAAACGAGGTGTGACAAAATTTTCATTTTTCTCATTTCTTTCCTCCTCTCCCCAGTCACACCCTCACTTCCCAGCCTGAACACCTTCAGGCAGGCAGAAGTACACCCACAGTTTTCCCACAGCACAGATAGGAGGTTCCTGAAGCCCATTAGTCCTGCAGGCTGCTTCTTATGATGTCAGACTCTGGGACCCAGCCCTAAAGTTGACCTGGGCAGAACTCTTTATCCCTGCCTGCACAGCCAAGGCTGCTGGACAGTCAGCTACAGTTTTATTTTTGTTTTTGAATGGTGGTTTTTGTCTCTGTTTTATATTGTTTCTAGTTTTGGTCCTTTGGGTCTCTCTTTTCCTGTGGGTGGGAGCTTTCTCCCCCTACCTTATCCAAGAAGAGACAGAAAATGTGCTCATATAGCCAAGCTACAAGCATACCCCATAATATCCCACCATTTGGACAAGAGCCAATACCAGATGCTAGGTATTACACGTGAAAATGGAAGCCTTTCTCCAGATCACATCCACCAGGAGACATTCAGTAAGCTTAACAACACAGCAACATACATACATTTAAGCATTAAAAACCCACCTAACTACTGAAAATGTCCAAGAAAAAACAACAAAAGATCTCAGCACATGTCCCTAAACAGAAAAGCGTAACTGAGACAAATGAGCTAGAGGCAGACACAGACTTCCAAGTAGAAGAAAAGCAGGCTTTGGATCTTCCTAAGAAGGAATTCAGAAGAATGATATGGAAACAAATTCAAATGCTCCACAAAGGGTGGAAGAAATTACGGAAGAAGTCAGGCAAGTGCTACAGGAGCAATCCAACAGGATAGATACAGCATTGGAAATTAATCAAAACCTGAAAAAAGAGGTCTAGATGATTAATAATAAAATATCAGAAATGGACACTACACTGAAAGAACAAAGAATTAGAATTGAAGAGATGCAAGCCAGAACCTGTGAGCTGGAAGACAAATCTCTCAATACTGCTAAGATAGAAGAGCAAGCAGAAAAAAGGATTAAAAAAAATATGAAGCGAGTCTAAGATTCATGCTGAATAATATGAAGAGGAATAACTTAAGAATTATTGGCATCCTGATACATGACGAATCACAGAAGTCCACAGAGGAGATAGTTGAGGAACTACTGGAAGAAAACTTTCCCTAACACCTTGAAGGATGAGAAGATAAACATTCAAGAAGCGGAATAAACCCCAGAAAGGATAGACCCCAAAAGAAAATCACCAAGACATATAATCAAGCTCTCCAAAAATCAAAGACAAGAAGAGAATCCCAAAAGCAGCCAGGAAAAAGAGAAATGTTACCTACAAAGGCAAGCAAATCAGATTAAGCTCTGATTTCTCAGCAGAAACCATGCAGGCAAGAAGGTAATGGGAAGACATATTTAAACCTAAAAGAAAAAAAAAAAAAAAACTGCCAATCAAGAATCATCTATCCAGCAAAACTGCCAATCAAATATGATGGTGCAATTAAAACATTCCAGGATAAACAGAAGCTAAGAAATTTTGTCAAAGCCAATCCAG
>NW_006408582.1:1577667-1578864 GCF_000296735.1 Chrysochloris asiatica | reverse complement strand
TGAAAAGGGAAGCTCATCTCTTGATCACATTTACCGGGAGGCAATCAGAAAGCATAAAAATACCAAAATACACACACATCTAAGTATCAAGGTCACAGATAACTCCTGAATATGCTCAAAAAACAGAAACAGATGACCATATCAGCACATGTCCAGAAACGAGATAAAGTGACTTAGGCAAATTAGTTGGAAGTAGACCTACACTCCATACTGGAAGATGGGAAGGTTTTGGAAATTCCTGAGATGGAATTCAGAAAAATAATTATAAAATGTATCAAAACACCATACAATGGAGTTGAGAAAAATAAGGAAGAAGTCAAGAAAGCACTCCAGGAACAATCAAATAAGGTAGACACAGCATTGGAAACAATTCAAAACCTACAGAAAGAGGTCCAAATGATTAATAATAGAATATCAGAAATGAAGATTACACTGAAAGGGCAAAGGAGTACAATTGAGGAAAGAGAAGCCAGAAATAGTAAGCTAGATGTTAAATCTCTCAACACTACTAAGATAGAAAAGCAAGCACAAAAAGGATTTAAAAATCTGAAGAAGGCCTAAGAGTCATGATGGACAGCATGAAGAGGTATAACTTAAGAATTATCGGCATTCCAGAACAGGAAGAATCACACAAGTCCACAGAGGAGGTAGTTGAAGAGCTTCTAGATGAAAACTTCCCTAACATCCTGAAAAGCGAAAAGATAAACATTCAAGAAGCTTGACAAACCCCAGGAAGGATAGACCCTAAAAGACAACCCTCAAGACATATAATAATCAAGCTCTACAAAATCTAAGATACGGACAGAATCCTGAAAACAGCAAGGTAAAAGAGAAGTGTAACATACAAAGGCAAGCAAATCTGATTCAGATCGATCTCTCAACAGGAATTATGCAGGCAAGAAGGCAATTTGGAGACATATATAAAACCCTGAAATAAAAAAAACTTCCAACCAAGAATCTCTACCCAGCAAAGCTGCCAATCAAATACGATGGTGTAATCAAAACATTCCAGGATAAATAGAAACTAAGAGATTTTGAAAAACATCCTAAATGAAGTTCTGTGGACTGAGAACCAACAAGAACAGACAACAACCAGAGAATGACATACATGGCAGCATCTCCCTGAACTCACTCAACAAAAGGAAGAGTCAAGTACAATCCTCTGAGGTGGGACATTCCCACTGACAAGGACAAGCA
>NW_006408582.1:1574960-1576070 GCF_000296735.1 Chrysochloris asiatica | reverse complement strand
CATAAGAGATAAAGAAGGACACTATCTCATGACTAAAGGGTCAATTGAACAAAATGACATAAGTATAATTAACATCTACACTCCCAATGAAAGAACACCAAGATATATAAAGCAAACCCTACTAGAATTGAAGAAAGAAATAGAGAAATCTACAATTATAGTGGGAGATTTTAATATGCCATTTTCAAAAGGGGATAGAACAACTGGAAAGAAACTTAGCACAGTTACAGAGGAACCAAACAGCACAATCAACCAACCTGAGTCATAGATGTGTACAGAGCATTCAACCCAACAACAGCACAATACACATTCTTTTCCAGTGCGCATGAACCATTCTCCAGAATTGACCATGTGTTAGGTCACAAAGCAAGCCTCCATGATTTTACAAACATCAAAATACTGCAAAGCATCTTTTCAAACCACAATGGCATAAAACTAGAAATCAACAATAAGAAGAGCACAGAAATAAAGTTGAACACATGAAAAAGTGACTGGATAATAGAAGAAATTAAGCGTGAATTCACAAAGTTCCTAGACATAAACAAGAACGAAAACACAACATACCACAATCTTTGTAACATGGCAAAAGCGATGCTGAGGACAATTTATTGTGATAAAAGTACATATCCAAAAGAAGGAAAAAACAAAATCAACACATTAACACAGGATCTCCAAGAATTAGAAACAGACCAACAGAGGGAACCTACAGTCACCAAAAGAAAAGAAATAATAAAGATAAGAGCAGAAATAAATGAGACAGAACACTATAGGAAAAAATCAACAGGACAAGAAGCTGGTTCTTTGAAAAGATTAACAAAATTGATAGACCATTGGCAAACCTAACAAAAGAAAAGAGGGAGAAGACACAAATGCCACACATTAGAAACCACATGTACAATGTCACAATGGAACCAAAGGAAATCAAAAGGATAACAACATAATACTATGAAGAGTTGTACTCCAACAAACTTGAAAACTTAGAAGAGATAGATACATTTTTAGAAAAACATGACCTACCTAAATTTACACACAGAGTGAATTGAAGTAGAAGACTTGAACAGACCCATAACAAACAAAGAAATTGATCAGGTCATCAAAAAACTCCCAACC
>NW_006408582.1:1494612-1573269 GCF_000296735.1 Chrysochloris asiatica | reverse complement strand
ATACACAGACTACCAAACATTCTGAAAATTATACATACAAAAGTAGACAAAATAGATGATTGGAGCATACTAAAAATTAAAAACTTATGTGCATCAAAAGATCTCACCAAAAGTGTAAAATGGGAGCCCACAAAATGAGAAAAAAATCTCTTGCAACAACACATCAGACAAAGGACTAATTTCTAAAAATATACAGGAACCTACAACACCGCTACAAGAGAAAGACAAATAACACAATTTAAAAATGGGCACAGCTGTCCACACTGGAAACAGACTTGGCTGGTCAATAATGTTTAAGATGCTGCTTCTGGTTGAAATAGCTGTTAATGTGTCCCCTTGTTCAAACTTGCATGTACCTAGCCCTTCTATCCCCAGTGTGGACACGGCTTGGATGACAATTGGTTCCAACTGTACAATGACACCTACTTATAAAGATACAGTTTGGATACAGTGAAACAGGTATGGCTGAATGGAATTTCCAGTTGTACAAAGTGCAAACTGGAATTCCAGTTTTAGAGCAACTTTTCAGAGGATGACAATATAAGAATTGGGGGCATACACTAATGTGATAGTTATTTTGCTGGAGATGACAAATCTCTTAAATATTCAAGAATGCCTTTCTGTGCTTTCAGTAGAAGACACAGAAATTCAACCTGTTCAAATTTACAGAATTTCATCTCTTTTAGAGAAGTTGGAAGTTAATAGGCATTTCAGGTTCCTGTGTTAGTTAATTGGAGGAAAACCAAAACTTATTAATGACCTATTTCTTTGAGGACCAGCACAATGATTCCCCTATCACTGAGTATGAATAAATTGTTGAACATCTTTACTTTTGTTGTATTAAAATTTAGGTTAAATTTATGTATGTATGACTAAATAATGAAGATTGTGAAATGTGAATGAAAAAGTGTAAAGTGAAGCTTCACAATGAATCCTATTCTCCTTATTTTAAAAGCATTTGCCCTATTTAAAAATTATTTTCAAATTTGAGTGGTTCTGGTCACTTAAGCAAATGCCACAATTTTTCCAAAAATGGACACATTATCTCTTTGAAATACTCCATCACTGTCTACAAGCAGTACAAATTGAGTTACGGTGTCCTTTAGTGTAACAGACATTAAGAAATTATTTGTGAAACATCACTATTTGATAAAGTATATATGTATTTAGCACCCTTGTTTTTCTTTGTGCTAAAGTGGATACAGCTGTTGGGACAGAAGAGAAGGGACCCGCTGCTGGCCACATTTCCTGCTTTATTTTAAAAGGTAGTATAAGAAATGAGGAAAAAGAGGTAATATCAGGGCTTCTGCTGTCTTTTATTTTTTAAATGTTCATAATTAAGAAGTATTTCCCAGCAGTCCAAAATTGTAAGCTATCTTACACATAAGAGGTTTTCTTGTGTAGTTATTTGGTTATGAAAATGGAATCTTTATTCTTGCACAACTGTAAACGTTTTGTTCCTAGATAATAAGATTTGAGACCTGTATTGGTCTCTGGTTTCCAGTGCATCAGAGCATATTTTGTGAAATCACCTACTGCACTTGAGCACGAATGGGTAGTAGCTAAAATCGCAACCTGGAGTGATGAACCTGCTTATACCTAAGTGCAGAAGCAAGCCCCTCACAATGCACCTGGATGGATTTTTAATGCCTACTGAATTGTATATATATAAACCAAAAGTAGATGGAAAAATTATTTGAAATGACTAAATTGTTCTATCTTTATGGAATATGTTAAATGTAGCTTTTTGAAAGAGAAGCCTGGAATTGAAATTTAACTTATACTTGAACATTTTGTATATATTTCTTTGTATATAATTTTTTGCAGTACCAATGACAAAAATATGATGTCATAATAAAACCAGGTTTGTTGATCTTTCAAAAAACAAACAAACAAAAATAGGGACAGGACACAAACAGACATTTCACCAAGAAGGAGATCCAGGCACCCAAAACATATGAAGAAATGTTCACGATCACTAGCCATTTTTGTTAAGTGCCATCGAGTCAGTTCCAACCCATAGCAACCCTGTATAGGGTTTCCAAGGAGCAGCTGGTGAGGTTGAACCACTGACCTTGCAATTCAAATGGCTTTGCAGTCTGGCGCATTAACCCACAGTGCCACACCAGCCATTAGAGAGATGCAAATCAAAACAACAATGAGATATCATCGCACACCAGTAGTAACAGCAAAGATTTAAAAAGTACAGGACAATAAAAGCTGGCACGGATATGGAAAGACTGGGACCCTCCTATATTGCTGGTGGGATTGCAAAATGGTCCAACTGCTCTGTAAAACAATATGGCGCTTCCTCAGAAGGTTGGAAATACAGATATCTTATGATCCAGCAATTCCTCTACTTGGTATTTATCCACAAGAAATACAAGCCATAATATGAGTAGATATATGCATACCAATGTTCACAGCAGCACTATCTACAATAAAATAAAAATAAAAAAATAAAAAAAAGATGGAGCTAGCCTAAGTGACCATCAATGGAAGAATGGATAAACAAACTTTGGTACATAGACATAATGGAATATTATGCTACCTTGAAGAGTAACAAGGAAGCTGCAAGCCACTGCATAACATAGATGAGCCTAGAGGACATTAAGAAGAGCAAAGATGTCAGCTTAAGGACTAAGGTGCACCTGACCCAAGCCATGGTGTTTTCAATAACCTCATATGGATGTGAAAGCTGTACAGTGAATAAGGAAGATCATAGAAGAATTGATGCCTTTGAGTTGTGGTGTTGGAGGAGAATACTAAAAGTGCCATGGGCTGCCAAAAGAACCAATAGATCTGTTTTGGAAGAAGTGCAGCCAGAGTGCTCCTTGGAGGCCAGGATGGCTAAGCTTCGTCTCTCATACTTTGGACATATTGTCAGGAGGGAATAGTCACTGGAGAAGGATATCATGCTTAGTAAGATGGAGGGTCAGAGAAAAAGAGGAAGACCCCCAACGAGATGGATCGGCCAGGTGACATCATTGATGGACTCACGTGTGGCAGCGGTAGTGAGGTTGGCCCAGGATCGGACATTGTTTCGTTCTGCTGTGCATGGGGTCGCTATGAGTCGGTTCCAACTCGATGGCACCTGACAACAACAAGAGGACATTATGCTGAGTGAAATCAGTCAGTTACAAAAGGAGAAATACTGCATAGGACCATTATTGTAAAAGATTAAGAAAAAGTACCCACACTAAAAGGGGGGAGGGGATTCTTTGCTGGTTACTGGGGTTTATGGGGTGGGGTGAGGGGAGGGAGGCGAAGGTGGAGCACAGGGTAGGGAATAGATACAGGATACTTTGGGTGTTGGGGGGCAATACACTAGAAGGGGGAGGAGACTGACAGAACAAGGCAGATGGGAGAACAGTTAGGCAGGTTTGCATGGGTTAAATAGGACAGAGGTCAATAATGATGTAAGCACAACCTTAGAACAATAGGGCTCTGGGATACAGGGATTGAGACAAGGTTGGAATGAGCAAAAGGAGGTAAATAATGTTAAGATGCTTGGCGTCTTTTGAATCCTGGTTTCCCTTATCTACTAAAGTAAAATAGACACTTGAGCGGGAGAGAAAGAATAGCCAGAAACATCATCATAGAAAACTTGTAAGTCTGTCTTCAACCTATAACTGTTTGGAATACCTAAAATGTGTTAGAACTTGCCCAGTGAAGGAGGCTTCCTGCAGTGCCTTTGCTTTGCGTAAGATCATAGGTGGAATCCTGACTCCCATCCAGAATCTTCTGAGGTGGGAAATTTCCACTTGAAAGAACAAGCAGACCAGCCTGGAGTGGCTAGAAGAACAGAAGATACTTCTTGAAAGAAAGACTAGCAGGAAAAATCAAAAACAATAAAGGCAATCTGATTGACTAGTACAAGAACTAGCAAGTTGTTCGCCTGGGAGCCATCAAGGCAAGTGGTCAGGTCCCCTCAGGGCAAACCACCTTCCAAGACTAAAACTCAAGGGGAATACACGAGCAGGCATGTGGGCTTGCTGCTGACCATGTTGGTCACCGATAAGGGAAAGTGGGGGAAAAACAGCAATGAACTTGGGAGCTAAGTCTGACCACACTCTATAGACTCCTGTTAACCTGAATTGAGATCTGGTAGGCCAGCAATATGACAAGACCTGGGGACTCCTGGGTCCAGGGACAGGGACATGGCCACAGAGAACCAGAGCGGAGTGTGAAGTGTCCAGCTGATATGAAGTGAGGGAAGGTGCACAAGAACACTCATAGTTGCAGATAGTACCCACTTGACCTGGCTTCAATGGCTGGATGATCAGAACTCAAGTAGAGGAAGAATTAAGAGAAAATAGAGTAATCCACTGCAATTTGACCTATGTTTGTTGATGCAGTAGGTCAAAGGAGGGAACAAATCTTTACAGCGAGGATCATTCCCACACCTCTGTACACAGGGTCGACAAGGATAGGCAACTTAGACGTTGGCTATCCAAAATTGGGGGGGGGGAGCTACAAAGGTAAGAAGTGACTGGCCTACAAACTTTCCAGAGGGATGTAGGGGACGATAGATTCTCCACTGAGTGGTTTCCAACCTGTCTGGATGGGGCTGATGAAAGAAGATGGGTATAAGGCTCTTGTGGTTCAATAGTGAATGATTGCTATCAAGTCTGACTATGAGTGTTGGAAAGGTAAAAGTAGACATTGTGTAACAAAAGGAGGGGAGTCGTAGATTTTGCAGTGCAAGCACAGAGGTCCCTGGAACCATCGAGAAAGAAAAGCAAAGTGGGGGACCCTATCCAGAGAAGCAGTGATGCCAGAGATGGAGGCAGAGACGATGATGTGGAGAGATGGAGTGACTGGGGACTTTAGACTCAGGGAGGGAGAAGGGCTATGTGCTGATGATTCAGGGACAGGCTTGCTGGGTATACCCTCTGGATGTTTGATGATGTATGCAGGAGATTGTAATCACTATAATGAAATGAAATAAGATAGAATGAATGTAAATCTAATGTTCTGCCATGTAAACTATCACATGATTCACAATAAAATCTTAAAACACACACACACACTTTAAGGAGGTCTCATGCAGCAGATTTGCCCAATGTAATATCTCGTTTGAATTTCTGACTTCTGTTTCCATGAACATGGATTACGGATCCAAGTAAAATTAAGTCCTTGATAACTTCAATATTTTCTCCGTTTATCATGATGTTGCTTATTGGTCCAGTTGTGAGAATCTTTGTTTTCTTGATATTGAGTTGAAATCCATATCAAACACTATATATATATTTTTTTTTCATCAAGTGCCTCAAGTATTCTTCACTTTCAACAAGCAAAGTTGTGTCAACTGCATATTGCAAGTTAATGAGCCTTCCTCAAATCCTGATGTCACATTCTCTTCATATAGCCCAGTTTCTCAGATTATTTGCTCAGCATGCAGATTGAATAAGTATGGTGAAATGATACAACCCCGACACACATCTACACTATACTTTTCATTTTTAAAAATTGAATATATTATACTTCTGTAATAAAAACTAATAAAAAGTGTGTATCTGTGTGTGTATGTAAATGACTGAAAGAAGAGACCACACAGAAAGTCTCTCTATCTCTGGTCCTCTTCTTGGTCTGGATTTTGAGTGATTTTTAGAGATTTCTTCTGACTGGTTTTATTAACAGTTAACATCATCTTCCTGATTATCACCATCTCTGGAGGTTTTATCCTCTGACCCAGTAGGATAAGCCTGTGAGTATATGAAACAATAAGCCCTTTGCCATGGGAGAGTACAATCACAAGTAGCCAGCAGGATGATTTCTCTAAGCCTTGACTCCAAAGCCACCTGGTGCTCTGTACCAGTCCATGACCCCACCTCTACCACCCTGAGCTGCCACCTCTGTGTGAGGGACCTGTGGTGCTCCCATCTCTTTCAGGGAAATGCTTACTCTGGTCTGGGCTCAACCAATAAACTTTATATTAGCAGCCAAGAACATTAACTATTTGCACTATCTAGGGCTTCCATGGAGTCCTGGTGTAACACTGTGGGGTAATGCACTGGGCCACAAGGTTGGTTTGAACTGCAAGGTCAGTGTTTCAAATTCACTAGCTGCTCCTCAGAAACCCTATATAGGGTTGCTATGAGTGAGAACTCTGAGCAAGACTTCAAGTGAGTGGAATCTCAAGATCCCTAAAATACATAAAATCTCTGGAAAGTCTGAATACACAAAAAGGAGATTTTCTGCCTCTTACAGAAAAATTCAGAAAGGTAGGAAAAAAATGAAAAGATATCGAGTATCAATCATTAGCACTCCCATAATTGCTTTCCTCTTTTTAATTTGGGAACACAAATATGTGTTATCTATGACTTGTGTTTTTCCCTTGATATTGGTGGGCTGGACAATAATGCTGGGAAGCAGATTCTTGTGGTCACCTCCCAAAAGGATTGAGGCAAGGGATGTCAGAGATGAAATCCAAACAAGGGTAGTCTAGTGAGTACAAGCAACATCCAAAGTTACCCTCTTTTCTATTTTAATACAAACTCGGGTTTTCTCTCTGCTCTGCTCTTACTGAACTATATAACTCACATATCATAAAATTAATTCTCTTAAATGGTCGAATGACAATGGTCCACCTTGTTCCCTATTACAAAATCATTCACAGCAGCCCCTCAATAAAGTCCCAGTTGGAATAAGTAGGGGTTGCTGCTCCTAATCCTTTGCTACTTAGACAGGAGGATGGAGACCTCTTCTTCAAATTTTAGATCAAAATGCCATAAGAGGACCCTATGGGAATAAAGCCTTCCTCCCATGGAAATAACAGTGGCTTCTGGAATAAGAAAGACTGGCTCTGCTATTGCATCTGTGTGTTGTCCTGTTCAGCTCATTCTTCAGGAATTTTAATGATCTGACACCACACGAAAATCTCCCTGTGCTATAGTTTCTTCAAATCATTTGGCAGGGGAAGAGTGTAAAGACAGATAACAATAAATGGACTCCTTATTCATCACTTACACAAATATTCATAACTAAAAAGTTTTACATTTTTCTCCTTATATTTTCCCTTTATTCTCCCAGGCTCTCTTTCCCTTCTCTGGTTCTTTTTCCAACAAATATTGGTACATTGATACCTGGCAATTCATTTAACTTTTCCATTTCAGTTTCCTGGTTTACAATTTGGAAATAAGCAATAATTCCTCCATTCATTCTGTCCCTCACAGAGATGATTATGCGGCTCTAAAGAGACTGACTATACAATGGAAAATATGCTTATGAATAAAGGAATTGTGTTTACTCTTCATAATCTTTAAGAACTGTCTTGGAAAGATTCTGCCTCCACAGGAACAACCTATCTCTTTAATAAAGCCAGGAATGAAGGGAGGGGATTCCCCAGCAGCCCTATCATAAGAGATCTGGATCACTTGGTTCCTCAGCTGTTACTTCTAGTACCTTTCAGTGCGCCTAGAGCAATCCTGCAATCCTGAGTCATTTGAAGAACAGTAAACAACAAAGTGGGGTGGCCAGTAGAGCTGTACATATATGGAATGTGCAGCAATGAGTTCCCCCTCACCAGAAGTGTTCAAAAACAGTATGATACAGATACCTGCTTTAGGTAGGACATTGGAATTCTGGGTTCTTTTCTAATTCTGAGAACCCATTGATTTCTTAATTAGGCAGCAGTCAATCTGGAATTCAATAGGAACTTCACTAATACCTAATTGTATGACTTGACCATGGGCAAGTCACCTAACCTCTCTGAACTCTTTTTCCTCATCTGACCAGTTACCATGGAGTTGATTTTGATTTATGGTTATCCTTTTTGTGTCAGAGTAGAACTGTGCTCCAGAGGGCTTTCACTGACTGACTGATTTTACAAAAGTAGATCACCTGGTCTTTCTTCTGAGGTGCTTCTGAGTAGACTCAAATCACCAAACTTTTGATTAGCAGCCAACCATTTGCAACACCTAGCGTTTCCATGGGTCCTGGTGTAGCACTGTGGGATAAAGTCAGTTTGAACTACAAGATCAGAAGTTCAAATTCACCAGCTGCTCCTCAGAACTGACTCAAAGGCACTTCACAACAACAGCAGGGGTTTCCATATCTAGGGTAAATATATTTATATCTAAGTTCCCTACCCAACAGGGCTCTTGTGAGAAACCCAAGAAATAACATATGAGCAAGTATTTTGAAAAATCTGTTCTTTTAGACTGCCATGAGCAGTAGTACTACCAGTATTACTCTTAGGAGGCAATTGCGTGACCTAAGAAAATACCATAAAACAGTACTCTCCACATAACCAGAAACACAGGACTTGTGTCTCAGAGAAAGACTTTGAGGTAGGGACGGCACATGCTGTGACTTCAGTATTTCTCCTTATGAATCGTGACTTTTAACATTTGATTGGCTTCATTCCATGGTCCTTCTGAGTAACCTTTTAAAAGCATTTCTGGAACCCCAGGAACACTGACTTTTTAAAAAATGTCTGCCTAGAGCTTCATTCCCTAGCAGGGTTTCCTTCCACTTCTACACATACCAAATAAAAGAAGGGGAAAAAAAAAAAAAAAAAAACTTGCTGAATTAATGAACCACTTCTCTTATCTATTTTTCCTGTTATCTAATTCCAAGGGGAAAGCTGGGAGCTCTGAGGGAGCAGGGAGACACAGCTCACAACGCCTCCCTCCCACCCGTCTGAGAACAGCCTGGAATCCCTCACACTGAAACACTTCCATAGTATTTGCCTCGCACCAGGCTGAGAGAAGCCACCGGGACACGGCTTCCACTGTGGGTAAGTCCCCTTCCTGATCTTCCTGGTGATCTTCCAGGACAGAGAAAAGGACACACTGAGGTACAGGGGGAGGAGACACAGAGGGGCCCAGTCTCCAGGGACTGGAAGGTCCAGTGGGGAGCACACTAAGGGTGAGAAAAGGTAGGGAAAAGCAAGAGGAAAAGAATCAGGATATGGTAGAGGTTCTGAGCCTTTGCGAGGTGGGGGAAGGGGGTGCGGTGCGGTAGCAGGAGATAAGATTCTATATCTGTGTCTCAGAGGCAGGACTTTTTCTACTTTCTTTCTCTGACTCAATCTATCAGTTTCTCTGTACCTTACAATTAGACGGGATTTTAGTTTCTCTAGTTCCCAGTTCTGCTTCCTACTCTAAATGTCTGAAGTGCATGTAGCACACAAGAAATCAAACTGATGCGATCAGGTGTCTCTGGCTCTTCCATCTTTGCTCCCTCCAGCTCAACCGGATTGCATTGCTTTCCCAGGGGTCTCTGCTATTGTCAGTCCCTGTTTTGAGAACCCTATTGGAAAGTTTAGGACAAGCTTACTGAATCAGTCAGACCTAGAATAGGTCAGTTTTTCTGGGCAGTGAGTCTCTAGAATACTTCCTGTTGGATTCATTAGGCCTCTCTTGAGGATCTGAAACTGTTCTTTGCCTTTTCATAGGCCAAGGGTCAGTTCAAGTTGCCTTAGGGTTTAATTTTCATTTTTTTCCAGAGCCAGAAATGTGGTAGAAAGAAGGTTGTGAAGGTGGGCCTGGCAGGTGTACCACAGTGACTTGTGTTTTGCTTCCTAACATCCACTGTGCTTTGAAGAGCTTGGTAGCTTTTGCTTTGGGGAGAAGCCACATATAAGTCAATCTTATCTCTCTTTCCCATAGATCCAAAGTTTGGGCAAATGAACTCTGAATCTCACAGCTGAGAGAAAAGCTGAGTACAAAAGAAAAGGAAAAATGAATGTAGTCAATGTTGCTGAATGAATTGAACACAAAAAAAAGATGCAATGTTTTATTGTATATATTTCACAACAAAACACATTTTTATTAAAAGAAGAGGGACAAAGGTAGAGGTAGAAGGGTTAGCTTTGAGGGGGGTACCCAGAAGAATGAGGATACCCAGAATTCAGTGTAAAATATTGCCGATCCCATACATCTAAGACTCCAGAAGAACTTGAAACTAAACAGGTTGTCTGTGCCTCCACTTGTTCAAAGGTTACAAACAGACAACAGTATATTTTAACTCTGCAGCCTTAGGAGAAAAGAGCACTGGAGGCATAATGGTTAAGTACTTAATTGCTAACCAAATGATTGGGGATTCTAACCCACCTGCAACTCCTTGGGAGAAAGATGTGTCTTGGAAACCCTATGGGGCATGGATTTGACAGCAGTAGGTTTGTTTTGTTTTGTGTTTTGTTTTGTTTTGTTTTGTTGTTTTAGTCTTAGGAAGACTAAGCAATACCTCCCTGGAATTGGGCAAGTTTTATTGCAAAGTCTCCTGGTCAAGCAAGAATGGAAACTTGTTGCCTGAGTATACTTTTCCCTCTCCAGCAGCCACCTTCTCAACCTTATATTCATCTGCTTTGCTTATCATCCCTCTTCCTAATTGTCTTGAATCTCTTACTGCTGCTAGTTTTCCTCTGGTATTGATATTCTCCTTCCTCTATGTATTTTCCAAAATTAAGGGACCTTGAACATTTTTAACTGGGAAAATCAGGGAAGTGCTGATTTAAATGGATGGCGAACTTGACTGTCTTTGTTCTTTTTTCTTTTCTTTTCTTTGGGGGAGGTTGTTTTGGTTTTTTGCTATTGTGTTGTTAATGTCGTTGAGTTGGTTGAAACTCAAAGTGATCTTTATAGGGTCTCAAAGGAGCAGCTGGTGGGTTTGAACCACCAACCTTGCATTTGGCAGTTCAGTGCTTACCCTAATGTCAGTGTTTTGTTTCTGACTGTCTTACTAGAATAAATTGACCCAGAATAAATGTTTGAGAGTCTCATTTTATAACTTTTTTACAGAGCTCATTAAATCTTAACCACAGAAACATTTCCACATATTTCCTTTTTCTTCTAAAGAATTTTGTCTCTGAAAGTGATTTTGCATTAGCTAGTTGGGAGGAGGAGTTAAGTTTTCTGTGGTTAGCATTGAGGAAATGTTAATAAATTGCTCTTTATCCCTGACATATTTCTCAAACCCAATAAAATATCCATTTCAAATGGCTTTCTAATGCTTTGTTACATTTGCCAAGTGATTTATAGGACAGAAAATTACAATTTGCACGTGTAAAGTACTTTCCTTCTAGCAGTACAGAGATGTTTTGAAGCTGGGAGCAGCACACAAACCATGTGTGTGAAGAAATTCAAGTGATCAATCTCCAGTTGTCTAAACACTGCAAGAAGTGGAGATACAAAACAATTATCCGAATAATTGGGAGGGGGCCCACTTTCACCTAAATTATCTAGATTAAAAAATGAATAGACACAGGAATAGGACTGTCAGACTGAAGTCTCTGCCTGGGTTTCCTCGAGTCCCAAGAATTCAGGCAGTTTTTTCTGTAGGTTCTCTGAGCGGCGCCTGGGATAGGAAAGAAGAGTTTTCTAGAAAAGCTTAAAAAGGGTCTCCACCACCGGGATCCAGTGGGGAGGGGAGGGGAGATGAGCCGCTGGACACCCCTTGCGGTGGCTGATAAAGCCCTAAAGCCGATCTAAGGTCAATAAACCCGGTGGCGTCAGGCTTGGGCGGAGGGTCTGAAAAGACGGTTCTGGAGGGGACATGAAAAGGAACAGGGAACTGATGAGTTTCAAATCCGGAACTCTAGGCCGGACCCCTGAGCCGAAAAAGGAGCAAAGCCCTAGCTAAATAGGGAGCCAGAGTTGGCGATAGGGGTGGGCCGCCTGGAAAAAAAACCTGGTACAATGGGGTCTCCAGCCCAGCCCCAACCCCCGCGGGGCTCAGCGGCCATAGAAAGAGTCCAGGCATAGCCTAACCGGGTGAAAAGCCCTAAACCTGCTGTGTGCTTGGAGATAGATACTAACATAGGTAGAAGGATTGTTGTTGTTGTTGTTGTTAAGTACCGACCTTGGACTCGGTTCTGACTCATAGTGACCCTGCACAGGATTTTGCAAGCCTGCAAATCTTTACGGGAACAGAAAGCCTCATCTTTCTCACGCGGAACAGCTGGTAGTTTCGAACTGCCGACCTTGAGGTTAGCAGCCCGATTCGTAACCATTTCGCTACCAGAGCTCCTTAGTAGAAGGACAGATGGAGTCATAAATACTAGGGACACATAGTAAACCTCAGGGACCCCAAAGACGCAGAAAACTGTCCTGAAATGAGGAAGGCTAGAAAGAGCTAACAGTATTATCTAGTAGTAATCAATTTTAATCCTCTTTGTACGGCTCCTTAAAGTTGACAAAATTTGTTTATCTCAAAGATTGTTAGTTTCTCCCACTCCTTACTTGACAAGAAACGTAAATTGGGAGAAATGAATCTGCCCAAAATTGCGACGTTGGTATCTTATGCAAGAGAGCTCAAATCAGTTCCTGAATAACATTCCCCATCTACAGAACCCACTGCTGTCCCGTTGATTCTGAAATATAGTGACCCTACAGGGTCGGGTCGACATGGGTTGGAACTAACTCGGCACATAACAACAACAACAGGGCGCATTAACCCTGGTGTGGTGCTGTGGGTTAATGTGCTGGATAGCAAAGCCAGCTTGAACTGCAAGGTCGGCAGTTCAAGCTCACCAGCCACTCCTTGGAAACCCTACACAGGGTCACTATGAGTCGGAACCGACTTGACAGCCCTTAACAACACAACATTAGGGCAGAGTAGAACTGTCCCCATAGGATTTCCTCTATGCGAAAGCCGGACTGCCTCATCTTTCGTCCATAGAGCGGCTGGTGGTTTCCAATTGCTGACCTTGAGGTTAGCAAGCAGCCTGATGCATAACCCACTGAGTCATTCATAGAAGGCCTTCTCAAAAGGAGCGCCCCTGTTAACAGTATGAAGCCCCCGAGCACAACACTTGTCAACGGGAGCCTAATAAGAAAGGTTGTTCTTTCATAGAGTACTTTGTCGAAGTTTTACGTCCTTAAAGTCTAGAAAAGCCAGGTGAACCAGTCAAGCAAAGCCAGACAAAACCAGATGGGATTGGGGAGGGTTCCTTCTGCAACCTGCGAGCTGTTCTGGGACATTACGAGCGACACGCGCCGGAAAGTGCACTAGTTCTGCGAGCGTTTGCAAATAAATAACCAGACCCTTGGGTTCTTTGCTGCTTCTCCTCCACACCACCACCACCACCTCTGCTCAGCCCACAAAACTCATTTTCTCTCTATTCTTGGGAAGCCAAAGCTGTATTGGTTTTCAAGCAATGCAACCATTATGATGCGCACGTGCACCAAGGTCACTGCGGACCGTGTGTGGCGCCCGCACTTTCCAGGATAGCGTCTACAAACCCAGTATCCTGGCAGGTTGCTGCTTGGGTGAGGGAGTCCAGGCCGCAGTCGATAAGATCCCAGCCACGGTCAGTCGCGTGGCCGCAGGTCTGAACCCAGCGCAGTTAGAACGAGTCCCAGGTCGTTCTTTGAACTAGAGATTTTTGCTGAGAAAGTAAAACCAGTGGGGCTGCGCCGTTCAACTCGCGGACAGAGGAGTGTGCAGACAACCCTGGCAAAGAGGAGAAGGCAAGCAGGGCCTTCGCCTGTCTCCTGCGCGCCCTTCTCCTAATGCGGTGCCGGTGCCGCTCCCGGGAGCCTGGACCTGCTCCTCTACCCTAGCCAGCGGCGGTTGCCCCCAGGGCCTGGACGCCGGAGCACTCATCAAAGCCCCCTTTTCCTGTTTCTTCCTAGAGGCCAACCTGAAGCCCCTAAATAGACTACGTAATGGATGTTTCATCAATTAGTTATAATGATTATTATGTTCCTCCGTTAGGCTATTCTGGGTTTCAGATAGACCCCCTAGAATGAGGGTAGCATCGAACCTCAGATTATGGCCAGCAAAGCACAGAATCAGTCCTCCCTCTTTCTTCGGCCAAGTTTGGGGATTATTGAAGTATATATACAGCACCCCAAGCTCGCAAGAGCCAGGAAATCTCCGTTCTTTTCTAGGAGCCTTAGTTTTTCGTAGCAGCTTTAGAAATTCAGGCAGAGTCAAGGACCCCTCGTGGGGGTTGGTGGTAGAAATTTCTCACTGCGTTGGAAACTGGAGTTGAAAACGAGGACTCCAGGTCTCGGTACTGCTAAGGTTCGGCGACAAGGCACTGTCTTCTAACAATTTCTCTGCTAGTGTCCCAAACTCAAAACAGAACTCGATTTTACAAAAAAAAAAAAAAAAAATCCTGACAAATACTTAGACTATCAAAAGTGCTCCCTTCCCCCTCCCCCCCCCACGGCAATAGCTGTGATTTCCACACAGATGCTGGTACCATAAGCCGGTTTACCATAAGTCCGTGCAGTACTTTCGAGGGTCTTAGTGATCGCCGGTCTCCCCCTGGGAATGGTTCCTGCGTTTTCTAAAAATTCAATACTTAGGTAGTTTCTCAGTCGGTTATTGCCCAGTTCTTGGGGATTCTTTTTATTCGTTAAATATTGTCTTCTAATTGATCTTGTTTTCTGTTTTCCTGTGTTCCTTTTTTTCTTTTCGTTTCTCACTCTCCTTTCCCTAATTCAATTCCAGCGTTTCCTGGTTTAACCAAAATGCTCCTTACTTTGATCTTTATAAGTTGTATTCTTTTCTACCCGTGTGTCTTACTATTTTACCCTTGTCCTTGGCTAGCTGCAGACCCAGTTGATTTAGGACTGCAGGAAGTTCTCAGACACACGCTCTGCCTTTAAATTTTCCTGTGCGTCTGGCTTTGTCTTTTCTCATCCCAGCCTAAGGTCCATGGTTTTCATAATAAATTCGTTTTTTATCAATTAGGGCGTACTGCTTTCATACAGAAGTTACTCGATAAAGATGTCCTGTTGATTAATCAGCACTCTTTCTGTTAGCGAATTATTTTAATTTCTGAAGAGTAGCTGTTTTGCTTGTCCTTAGGAATTTTTTGTATTTCCACCTAAATAAATAGCCCTCTTCAAATAGTTTTTCAGCGGCTAGGTGAGTATCTAACATAATTGATTCACTCAAAAGCATGAAGCAAAACAATATTTTTTAAGTAAGTTTTTTTTTTTTTTTTAAATAACTCAGACGATTTGTCCTGCTATGCAGCTGACTCAAGGGATTTTACAGGAAATTGAAATGGTATAAATAGATAACTTTCGGTTGTAAGTCAGCTAAGGTTTATTTGCTTTCTGATAGATCACAGTAGTTCTATGATAATGTGAATAGAACAATTAAAAGAAAATCTCTTCTTGTAGACAAATAATGATTTGGTTTTTTTTTATTTTGTTTATATAGAATCTGTTGTTATATCAGTTAACAATAATGATGATAGTTTTGTTTCGTTTTGCTCTGAGAAAATGACTGGAGTCAGAGAGAATAGTTAATTTTTAAAATGGTGATTCTCACAGTTCTTTTAAAAAAGAATAATTAAAAGGTACAAAACTTGACCATGAGGAATTCAGGACAGAGGTCCTAACGCCAGCTGTGCTTTCGCTACAGGAGTTCAAGAACAACGAAAATCAGGGAAACAACCACTCTACTAGTAGGATGTAATCCAGTTTGTGCAAAAGCACCTACCAGTTAGTAACGGGGGTCGGGAGGTGTTCAAAATGTCCTTAGCTTCTCAAAGGTCGAAAAGTAGAAATCTGAGTTTTTTGTCTTACAAATACTCCCTAGAATTCAGCAAAGAGCAGCTAAAGATCACATCTAGGTACCTGCTCCGTTATATGTAGTTAAAATTCAGTTTAAGTTCTAGGAAGACGAGCTAGGAGAACACAACCATGGAGGTCCTCATCCCCTCTTGATTCCTCAGTCTTTCCCGAAGTGCTGCCTTAGAAAGCTAGGCGTAGTGGCAGCTTGGGTTTGCTGTAGCCGCGATAACGGAGGGGCTCGCTATCTAATCTGGACAGCAGCACGAACAATCCATTAGACCTCGGCATTTACCCTAGGAGGGGGAAGGGGGAAGGGACCCGGAGCTTGCCGGCCCGACCTGGCCCAGGGAGGCGTTAAACTTCCCAATTGGCCAGGGGTGGTGGAAGGGGTCGGATTAAGGAACAGAGTTCTAAATGGGCTCAAAACACGTCACTGTGTATTATGGTTACTGATGTAGGTAAATTATAGGTTTACCCATTGTCTAAGTAAAAATTAGAATCGCTTTTGTCTAGGGAAATCATATTTCCTTTTTAAGAAGTTAATTCAATACAGTTTGAAGTGTCTTATTTAAATTCCACACCAGTCAAAAGAGACTGTAAAATTCCTATTCTCACTAGTATTCCTTGAGGCTTAAGTGCATCCATTCTTTCATTCATTCATTCAGCAAACATTTACAAAGCTTTACTTTGCGCCAGGCATTGTGCCTTGCACTGACAGGTTAAATTATTTGCCCAAGATGAGGACTATGCTGGCGACTGGGGTGGGGCCCTAAATCAACGATTCCAGTCCCATGACTGCCCACTTCTTTCCCCAAAGATATACAAATCATAGACTTTGGGATTTGGAAGGGGCCCTAGAGGTTATCTGGTTGAGCCTTCCATTCAATGCAGAATCCCCTCCCCAGAATCTCAACGGAGAGGCCCCTGCCTCTAGCCTCTGTGAATGCTGCTAGGACAATGTACTCCCACTTGACTTTCTACTAGATCATGGGACTACAAGGTCTTTCTCTGAGAAAAGTTTGCCCGCACTTTACCCTCTCGAAGACGCTGTGAATCTCAGGTATCAACTTTTGAGTTCTTAGGGCTCCATTGGCCCTCAAACCTATGGGACTGGCCTATAACTTGGCTGATATCAGGTACCGCCCCGCCCCCTTTCCATCTTCCTCTGGAAATGGAGATCCCTGAGTTACTGGATACTAAACCAGTTTGTTGTGGAGTCAATCCGTCTCATGCCTACCCCATTTTTTGGAAGTAGATTGCCTTTTTTATTTTTTGAGGGGCCTCTGTAAGGGCTCCAACATTTCCTTAGTAGCAGAGCTGGCTCATTAACAGTTTACACCTCCCAGGAAATCCTTCTGGACTCTAAACCCCTTGGAATTTTCTGGGCTTAGTCAAACTAGCTTCCCTCAGTTGCCCACGGGGAATTTTTACTGTCTGGTCAGAGAAATACTGAATGCAGTAGCCAAACCGTTTCCAAAGCCTGGATTCTAACTCCAATCAGCAATTGGTCCAAGTGGGATGACTTTAAGCAAGTTATTTCACTTCTATTTCTAGTATATTCTAGAAAAATAAGACATATAAATGTACTTCTCAAAAGTTGAGGGTGTCACTTTTTCTAAGATAAATTTCCTCATTGTCAGTAATCTGAGATTATTCACGTCTGCCTGTTAAAAAATGTAAAGCTGGAAAAGACAATTTCTAGATGATGAACTCATCACAAAGAATTTTCTGGAAATTTTCCTGTCTGATGAGATTCTAAGTGTACATTGTCCCTGGGTCAGTGTAGAGTTTAGATTCTAGTATTAGAATAATGTGATTTGAAACACTTCTCCATTATTTACAAGCTGTGTTATCTAGGGCAAATTAATTAATATTTCTTTGCTTACCCTTTTTATAACTTAAAATTCTCACAATCATTAAAGAATTAAGAAGATTAAGTTAAAAAATGCAAACAAAATGTTTAATACTGTGCCAGTTATAAAGTACTCAATAAACACAATAATGTTGACTTATTGTTATTATTAACATCATTTAGGGCAATATCCTCTTTGAGAATGTAATTAAAGTTACAGACCCTCTTTTCAGAAGAAATACCCATATTTTCATACCCAGAAATATTTACATGTAATATGAAGGAATTCCTAGACCTTCAACTCCACTGACAAACTCTAGTTTGAAAACCGGTACTCTTGCCCTTTATGAAACAGTAGGCTGAAGGCAGATAAGACTTCCCTGAAGTCCTTAAAATAATGCCCACATGTGATGTGTTCACCTGGGCATTGTTGACTCCTTTCCAATCTTCTTCCCTGCAATAAAGTTTTGTTTCCTATGACTTCAAAACTCTTCAGAAATTAAAGATTAAATAGGAAACTTAGAAGTGGATTTATATTACTGATGGAAGAATAATTCAAAAAAGGAAGATGAAAATGGTTATATAGTTTGAAAAATATAATCAATATTAGTGAAATGCACATGTAGAAATTGCTTAATCAGTTTATGTTTCTGCTGTGTATAGTCTCAACAATGACAATGGAGAAAAAATTAAAATTTTAAAACCTTTTATAAATGAAATGCATCTAGATAGAGGCAGAAATTGGCCTAACAAATTAATTTCATTATCCTATCTGAAATTGAAGGAGCTCTGGTGGTGTAGTGCTGCGAACCACAAGGTCAGCAGTTCGAAACTATCAGCTGTTCCGTGGGAGAAAGATGAGGCTTTCTGCTCCCATAAAGATTTACAGCCTGTATAGGGTCACTGTAAGTCGGAACCTACCCCATGGCACATAACCACCAACACCAACACCACCTGAAATTGAGTGTCAAGGTATTTTCCTGGTATGCTGGTGACAGCAGAAATTTTGGGTGCAATCTTTATGTAAGGCAATTAGGAATGTGTATTAAAAACCTGGTGTGGCACTGTGCATTAATGCGTAAGACTGCAAGGTCAGTTTGAACAGTAAGGTCAGTGGTTCATGTTCACAAGCCACTCCCTGGAAACCCTATACAGGGTTAGAACCGACTCAACAGCACTTATTAATAACCATAACAACAGCAATCACAAACCCTGAAAATGTTCATGTTATATGATCTACTTTTTCAATTAATAGAAATATACTCTAAAAAAATAATCAGAAGTTTAGACGTTTTGTTTGTCAAAATTTGTGGGGATGTTAGTGCATTCTTCAAACACTTATTTATTGTAGCAAAAGTAGAAAGTAGCCTAAATGCTGAACAAAAAGAGTTTTCTTATGTAAACTATGCTAAATCCATAAGGTAGGCATTGAAGTTTGCAAGCTATTAAATTATAATCTCTTAAAATATTTAAAGACATGAAAAATCTCTTCATATGCATTTAAATATATTAAAAGCTACTTTTGTAGATTGCAAACTAGTTTACTTAGTATGAAGCAGGTATTTAGCATGAGAGAGAGTACAAATAATACTTCCAATAGTTCTTTCTGGGTGGTAGGGTTAAGAATGGTTTTATTTTCTTTTTTATGCTTTTCTGTATTTTCTGAATTTCTACAATGAGTTTCTGTTCATTGGAAAAAAGAGAAAAGAAATATTTTAAACAAGATGGGCTAGAAACAGAACATGCCTCACTTCCTAAGCTTTTATAACTGCTATGCTTTTATGGAAAAAGATTATCAGTGCTAAGGATTTCAGCTTTAGAATCTCCCCAAAGTCAATTAACTCAAACTCCAAGAATTGTCTTGAACTCTTCATTTGCAGATAGAAATGTTCACAACTGGTGGGACCAATTTTTTTCACAACTAAGTCCTCCCCATCCCCACTTTTTAAAATGTTTGTACAGTCATCTAGATTGTCTCAGAATTTCGCTTGCAACCTTGAGTGTTTCTGAAATTGAAAACAATAGTCTAAGTTCTTGTAACTTTTTCCTATTCTCAAAACTCCCTTTACTGGCAGCAGGATGTGGGGGAATGTAAAACCAGGTGCCTGAGCAGCTGCAAATGAAAGCTGCTTATTTAGAACCCAGGCCAAGGGAGAAGAGGAGACTTAAGTAGGGGAGGGAAGACAGACTTTTAGAGATGGCCAAAAGGCTAAGGCGGGTTCTCAGAAGGAAGGACCTCTGAAGTGAAGGCCAAATGATGGCTAGGGAGTCAAATGCTAAGAACTTGACTGAAGACCAAATGGATTATAATACAGCTGTTAATAAATGTCAGGTGCTTTTTTTTTTTTGAAACTGAAATAAATTTAGTTTATAAAGAAATAGTAGTGGTTTACAGAGATGAGGGCTGTATCTCACTATCTAAGTTGAGTATGGGATGGGGCAGAGGACAGGGGGCATGGTAACAAAAAGAAATAGAAACAAAATCCCACTGTACACTTAAGAAATCTTCTACTGAGATTTTTGTTTTAATGTAACACATCCCATAAGATGAAAGTAACATAGAGCTAAAGTTCAGTTTCTTAAATAAGGTCCAGTTGTTAATAAGATCAAAGAAACATGTATCAAATAAAAATTTATCTTCTATATACAATATAGGTATGAACTGGTTTCCATCCTCTCTTTTTCTAAGTCCTATCCCTTTCTTTTCTTTTCTTTTATTTGAGGTTGGCTTTTATTTAGCTTGTCAGTTGGTTACTAATAAAGGGTTATAGAGAGTATTTGGGCAGAACTGCAGTATTTTGGTTTATTGTAGGCAGTAGCTAGAACCTCAGCTCATCTTTGCCCTTCTCTGCCTACAAGGCAAGCAAGATCCAGTCAGGCACCCTATTTTCCTCCATGTCACTTTTATCAAACCCTTACACTGTGAAGCATGGTGATAAGTGCTATCTTGAAGAACATTTCTCACAGGAGCAGGTTCCTGACTCTTTTGCAGACTGGACTCTCTACAATAAAACAACTGGTTTTTCTGCATAGATCTCTGAACAGACTCAAACCCTGAGACTTAAGCAATCCGTATTTACCCATGGTAATGGCAATTGTGTGTGGCAATTGTACATCCCAAAATATAAGAACCACCTCTGAGGAGAGTGCATATTAATGCCTTAAAAGCACTTTCTTCTCAGCTAGCTAAGTGTTCTAGGACTGGGGTTGTAGGTCAGTGTGAAATTGACATAATTTTCTTGTCATTGCACCATTTACCATTCTCAGAAATTTAGGTCTCAGGTACAAATTTATATTAAATGCCCATACATCCCAGAGAAACATTCTAGATGCTCAATCTTTACATAAAATTTTATAATGTTAACCAGCAATCAAAAATAGAATGAGGAAAGTCAAACTGTCCTTTCCTTGGCTGGCCCTGCTGAAAAACAAACCAAGGAGTCAATTTGAACTCATTGTGACCATGTGTTGGACTATGCTGCATAAATAAGGCTTTCAGTACCTATTTTTTGGAAGTAGATCACCAGACCTTTCTTTCATGGTATGTCTAGGTGAATTTGAAACTCCAACTTTCAGTTAGGCACCAAACACCTTAACCATTCACACCTCCCAGGGACTCTTTGGCTCTACTGCTAACTGCTTATCAAATAGTACCTCTAACCTCTCATCTGTAAAATAAGGGCCATGAATAACACTTATGGCTTACTAAAGTGATTTCATAAATATATTTGGTATATAGTCCATCTATAACACTTGTTGTTGTTAAGTGCAATGGAGTTGGTTCCAACTCATACTAACCTGGCATAGGGTTTCTGAAGTTTTTTTTGTTTTTTTTTTAATCTATCTTTCTTATGTGGAGCTTCTGATGGGCTAGAAACACCAATCTTATGGTTTGCCACCAAGTGCTCATCCTATACATATCACATTTGATCCTCTCAACAAACTTCTGTGGATACTGTTTGAGTATTATGCCTGTTTTATAGAGGAGGAAACTAAGACTCAGATGTTGAATTGCCAAAGGTCACATCACTAATAAGTAACAGAATTAAACTCTCTTACTATTAAAGGCTGCTTCCCCCTCCCACCAGAGATATTACAAGGATAAATGAGATATTCCATACAAGCTATTTGCAATTTTTCCCCTAGGTATCAGGATCACTTAATTTATTCATTTTAAAATCATGGAATCAAACAATGTGAGGGCTACAAATAACTTAGAGCTGATCCAGTACTCCCTTTTATTTTATAAGTGAGTTAAATGATTTTCCAAAGGTCACCCCACAAGTTAGTGGGAAATGACCAATGCCATTTTTAAAAATTAGTTAAAAGAACTGCCTACACCAAGCCCATTTTTATGGCTTATTTTAAGCAGGTTAATAAGTATACCAGACACAGCTTTAAACCCAACTGAGTAAATGCTGACACTAGTTTATAGATTCATCAGATAAGTAGCAATAAGGAATTATTCATCTCTCATTTATCATCCAGCCTCTCCAAGGTGCAAGTTATAAAGTGAAGCAAATAGCAATTTAAGAGTCCCACACACGTGAGATCAAACCAGTTAAAATAAAGTGGCTTACAAGCCATCCATTTATAATGTGGCCATGCCCAAGGTCTCCCTAAATGTGAAAAAAAGAAATATATAATTTGGGAAAATTATTTGTATTTCACAGATAGGAAAATTTCTTGCACAGGATTCCATATTTGTGGAGCACAGTTCTACTCTGATACACACTGGGTCTAAGTCAACTCCATAGCGACTGGTGGTGGTGGTGGTCTGTGGAGTTGGTTCCGAATCATAGAGACCCTGTATAGGGTTTCCAAGGCTGTAAATCTTTACAGGAGCAGAAAGGCTCATATTTCTCCCATGGAACCACTGGTAGTTTCGAAGTGTTGACCTTAAGGTTAGCAGCCTGACTCATAACCATTCTGTGATTCAGGACTCCATATTTTGTCTCCAGACTCATTCAATCATTAAGTCATTTTGTTGCATATTAAGTACCTACTATGTGCAGAGGAATGTGGGAGATAGAGAATTGTAAAATATTCTTCCACCTGTGAAGGACCTTTTAAGCTTAATGAGGTGACAAAACAAAGCATACACACACACTGAGACACACATTCAATATTACACACCATGATCCTAGGCCTGTTCCTTCAGGACTGGGGCTTTTGTATAATGCCCCCAGTCAGTGGTGTGAAGGAAAGTGTGAGTGTGAAGAGAAGGAAAGAGAAGGGGAGACTGCCTGACAGTGCTAGATACCCACAAAAAGGAACACACTGAGGGATGACCTTGTCATTACCTTCTCCCCAACATTTCTTTATCATGAGATGATGTTGGAACAGACAGTGAATTTATGACCCCAATTAAGAATTTAATCCAAATTATCAGATTTCTCCATTTAACTAGATGGAAGGGGGACAATAGGATGCAAATCGGGGTTATAATACTTGTAACATATACCTAATGGCTAGTGAATAGAACAAACAGTTAAGCACTTTACTAACTGAAAAGTTAATGGTTCAAACCCACCCATAGGCAACTCAGAAGACAGAGCTAGTGATGTGCTTCTGAAAAGTCAGTCTTGAAAACCCTTTGGAGTAGTTCTACCTTGTACACGTGAGGTCACCGTGAGTCAGAATCACCTGGACAGCAACTAACAACATATGTCTAAAATGAATGCAATGAACAAATAACTGGCTTCTTTGGTAGGTAGTCTAATGAAGTCTCACATGTTATTTAGAAAGGTTTGTTCTTTTTAAATCGGTCTCAGTTTGCCAGTGATGCACCTGAAGCCCAAAGTTCAGTGTCAATAACAAAGCAGTCACAAATGCTGTAAATGACTTTGTTCTCAGTTGCTCAGACAAGAAGCTTTAAGACACTCCTCTGTGGGTTAATGCTCTGGACTGCAAAGTCAGTTCAAGCTCACCAGTCGCTCCTTGGAAACCCTATAGAGGGTTGCTATGAGTTGGAAACCCTATAGAGGGTGGCTATGAGTTGGAACCGACTCGACGGTATTTAACAAGAACTACAGAGAGTCCTGGTGTGGCGCTGTGGGTTAATGCTTTGGACTGCCAAGTTGGTTTGAACTGCAAGGTTGGCAGATCAAGCTCACCAGCCGCTCCTTGGAATCCTTATACAGAGTCACTATGGGTTGGAACCGACTCGACAGCACGTAACAACAACAGAGCTCTGGTAGCGTAGTGGTTATAAGTCGGGCTGCTAACCTCAAGGTCAGCAGTTTGAAACTACCAGCTGTTTATCTGGAGAAAGATGAGACTTTCTGCTCCCATAAAGATTTACAGCCTCAGAAACCCTGTACAGGATCTCTATGAGTCAGAACCAACTCCATAGTACAGAACCACCATAACCACCACACAGCCTCACAAGGATTGATTCCTCTTCCCTCTCCAGTGTCTGTCTCCGTGTCTTCAGTCAGCCACTTGACTGGACCTCAAATTCATAAAATTGAAAAGTGTAACGCCAACTTGGGAAACATTTACTCAAAGCCCCTCACTTGATAGATTCAGGTTCAGAGAGTTCAAATGACAGGTATGTAAGGGTAACAATGTGATTTATGTGAAATTATAAGAGTGACTGTAGGTACTATTATGGTGGTTATTCTGAACAATAGATTCAATTTAGGTTGTGCCAGGCAGGCAATGCAGGACATATGATCACCCCATCAAACAATGAGAGTCCGAACAAGAACCAAGTAAGAACCCTGCTGTTTTGCCTTCATGCTTTGTTACTTTATTTTTCTTTATTTTGAAGGACAGAATATTTATGAGACCACAGGGCAGCTGGATAATATTCAGTCTAGAAATTGAATATGTACTTAATGCCAATTCTGGGTTGATTTTTTATTTCCAGCCTAAGAAGAATATGTAAAGACTATGACTTTGAATGTGTGTAACTCTTGACCCTTTGCCAGCATCTTCATGTCTTCATCCTGCCCCCACTCTTGGCTCCATGGAGATCCCTGTTTCCACCTCTCTGCAAAGGGCAGGGCGGCAGCTCTAACCAAGTTCCCAGACTCCTAGGCTCTAGCCCAGAGCTCAGAGCTGCCTTATCACTAATCCTCTCACCCATAGTGATTGCATCAGGGTGAGGAAAGTTTGGCCTTGGGATTCAGATTTATAGAGGGGAGATATCAGTACCTACAGCAGCATGTTGGAGTGGAAGGGAGCAGGCCATGACCAGGGTCTCAGGAGACCTAGTTCTGACTGTGCCACTAATAAGCTGTGTGTCTCTAGACAAGTCTATAGTCATTTCTGAGTCCTAATCTCCTTGGATATAAAAATGAGTGGATTGGACCAGAATCTCCTAGGTTCCTTCCCACTCCAGCATTCCACATCAGTGTCACTGAGTCCTATGCCAAAAGTACCTAAGGCCATGGTCACTCTGCCAACAGAAGCACTCCTGTTAAGGTGAGACATCATGTGACATCTTCTGCATGTGAACCTTTGTACACTTCCACCCAAGGGAAGGGACCACGGCACATGTGTTTTTAGGCACATTCCTTCAATACTGAAGGATGCAAATTTTTACACTGTTCATGGACAGGATGGAAACTCTGATTTTCTAAATTCAATTCAACAAGCTTTTCTCTTTAAAAAAAAAAAAAGTATATTATATGCTAAGAGTCCTTATGTGGTGCTATAGAATAAGAGTGGTAGGTTTGAACTGCCCTGTTTGAACCCCAAGGATGGCAGTTCAAACCTACCCACAAGCTCCTCAGAAACCCCATACAGGGTCACTATGAGTGGGAAGAGACTCAACAATAACACTTAACAAGAACAACAACATGTTAGGAACTATGAAAGATACAAAGATATCAAAAAAGGTTTTTGCCCTCAAGCAGCTTGACATTTAAGGGAGAAAAAAATACAGATAGACATGTGGAGAGATTAAACTGTTAAATTATGTTAAGGGTGATGAAACCCAAAGAAAAAAGGAAATTGACTCTGGAAAAGGAGATGGAATTTTTTTTTCTCTTTTGAATGAAGAATATATAAGAAAAATTCTTTACCTTCTTCATTTTTATATTGCTCACAATTCCAATGCCTTGCCTATAGTGAGCAAGGCATTGGTAATGTGTTTGAGTTCTAGAATCAAAATTTAAAAACAAAACCCAAACCTGTAACCGTCAAGTGAAATCAAATTATTTCAGTTTAACACATACGCTCTCTGTTCTACTATCCATTAAATTGGGCATGTTACTAAATTGCTTTGTGCCTTAGTTTACCTCTGTAAAACTGGGGAAACACAAAGGTTGTGCTGATAAAATAATTACTCAATGAAAAATATTTGGTACCCTATCTAGTATATAAGAGTGTCCAGTGTTACCTCTCCTCAGTACATGTTTGCTTAGTATTTCTTCTGAAATCCAAGCCTTTTATCATACACATTCAAACAGGTTTCCTTTCTCACTGAGCACACTCCTTATCTGTGATTAAGACTGATTTGAACCCAAAGACCCATTCTTTCATTGTGCAGGAATAGGAATGAACCATTTGAGGCACAAAATGGCATTATTTGGTGATACCCAGTTTGGAAGACTTAATGTCACAGAATATTGGTATAGGACCTGTGATATAATTTAGTTCATTCTCTTCTTCTTAAAAAGAGCCCTGGTGTTGTAGTGGTTAAGCAGCTAGACTGCTAACCAAAAAGGCTGGTAGTTCAAACCCTCTGTGGACATCTGCTTCCATACAGATTACAGTCTAAGGGCAGTTCTGCTCTGTCACACGGGGTTTCTATGTGTCAGAATCAGAACCAACAGTACCCAACAACTTCACCCTAGAGAATTTAAGTGACTTGCCTGTGGTTGTGCAGCTTAGCTGGTGGTGATGTCAGGGTTAGAACTCAAGACTCCTGACTTCCAAATCAGGGGACTTTCACCATACTTTTAGCCTAGACCAGAACTCTCATGGCCTAAGCTACCTTCCACAATGAGTGTCTTGGGTCACAGCAACCTGGAGTCTGTTTCCAATCTTTTTAATGCACTAGATGAATCACACCACAAGCTTCAATTACCTAGACATGGGAAGAGAATTTCCATACTAGGATTTCTCCAAATCTAAAATGTCTACTTTCTTTCTTGACTTCATGCTTCTCTATGTTTTGCCCTATGTATTTTCTCTCCTACCATACTTTCTACTGTGCCCCAGAAAAAAGACTACCCGTTTTCCAGTTTCCAGATCTCTCAAAGAGGGGTGAGGTATGGGTGGAGTTTAGTCCCTTAATGTCCACGTTGTCTCCAATGTTGACTTACTCCTGTAATTCTCATTAACTTAAAGTGCTTTGTAAGTAATAACTTCATGATCCTTATAGAGAGTCATCAATAAAGAAGGTGGCCATGCGAAGTTTTCATTACAAGGGACAGGAAAGGCAGGCAGAACCACCTATCCTTGCCCTCCAGTCTGCCATATCCTCAGAGAATAATAGCCTGACCAGCTTTTTTCTCAATCTAAAAGGACAACTGGAAGCAAAAATAAGGCAAGAACAAGATGCAAGAAGTTAGGAATTGGGATAAATTAGATAGGGAGGTTCAGAATGAACGGAAATTCAGTCTTACCTTTTTAAGCGATTTAAAGCGTTGTTCACTACTATAGAAGAACCCTTGCTGAATTAGAAAATTGTTGTTAAATTAGGGACCTACAAAAAGAAGGAAAAAATCTAATCGTTATAAGTAGGTACGTGTACTTTTATTATATATCTCGTTATCTATCATTACATATAAAATTAATGAACATAGATTGGATATTATACTATGCCTTTATTTTTCTCTCTTCATATTTACCGTGAATAACTCCCGTAACTATTATCATTCCAAACGGCGCTGAATTTGATACTTGTGGACGCTTAGTCCCCGCCTCGAAGGGCGCGGCACCTACACCAGGGAAGAACTCCTCTCCTGGAGGAACACGGACGAGGGCCCCCAGCCCCGGAAGCCTAGGGATTCAGGCTGCACGGGTAAGAATGGGGGTCCCAGGCGCCGGGAGCATGCAGGATCGCGAAGGAGCGGAGCTCCGAAGGCAGCGGGGTAGTGGAGGACTCGGGTTGGACTGAGGGCAGACGAGGGGAGAGCGCAGGAACCCGTCTGAGGATGCAGAACTGGTGGTGGGAGGAGGGGGACGGAACTGCAAGCGCTGAGACCCGTCCGCGACCGCAACACCTAGGGAAGGGGCGCGCATGAAAAGAGGAACGGAAAAAGAAGGAGGCTTCAGGGAGGAAGCGGGGCCTGAGCACCGGGCGCCAGCGGACCCGGAGGTGCTTCCGGCTGCGGCACACTCGCCGCCCCCTCTGTAGAGCTGGGCTCTGGGCAGCGCCGGAGGGGCGGGGGCGGCCGGGCTAGGGGCGCTGACCCCGAGCGCCGCGGAGTCTGCACCCCGCGGGCCGCGCCGCGCTGGCGGCCCGGGGCCTCGCCTCCTGCCGCCTCGGGTTACGCCGCGGCCGTCAATGCGCACCTCATCAATAAGGCCTGACAGGCCGCCGGCTCCGCGGCCATCCATCACACCGGCCGTGCGGGACTGCGCAGGGCGCCGGGGCCCAGGGGAGGGGACGCAGCACGGGGCGGGAGGGACGAGGAGCCTCCGTCCCTCCTGCGGCCGTCTCAGTCTTAGCCACCTACCAAAGGCCCCTCGCATGATCCGCAATAAGCTTCTCTTGTGGGTTTGACCAGGCTGTGTTCTCTTGCGAGTGGGGGGTGACTTGATTCAAGCCCTAAAGAAAACGGCGTGATTCAGAAGCAGCATTTCTCTATCAATCAACAAATATTTGACTGTATTCTCCCTCTTAAACCTAGTGTCTTTAAAGTGTGTGTTCATTTGCTTTTAAAAAGTCATATGTAAGCTTATAAATGATCAAGCACAATCTTTTTATTTCACAGATGAGGGAACAGAGAGTGCCAGAGTAGGAGTAGGTCATGCCTCAGATCACAGGACGAGGTGCTGACAGAAACTAGACTAGAACCCAGATCTCGCAAGATTCAACTCCCAGCCCAGTGCTCAGTCCACACCCGCGCTTGGCTGAACCTAGCCATGTTTAACATGAAATGTGCGACCTAGGCGACTTCCTGCGTGCTGTGCTGTGGATTCTAAGTGTGTATCTCAGTTGCATGAACGTCACAGAATTTGCAGTTACTACCCAACTCAGTCCACCACATGTGTGTTGAAGTAGAGAGAGGGGGGGGGGGGCGAGAGTAGTACAGGTGGTAAGCATAAACATAAAAATAATACAGTTACTTTAATTCATGTACTTCCTCCTCCCACTTAACCTACTCCCCCAAAGAGTTAAAATGGTTTCCCTTCAAGCTTTTAGGGTTCTAGCATTTGGTCTTGTTGCTTGTTGCAGGACTAGTATCCTCGCTGTTCTAAACAGTTAAATGGAAGTGCCCTGTCTTTTCACCCTTGTATCTCAAAAGTTTTACGTGATGTCCCAGCACACTGTCAACAGTCTATAAAAGCTTGCTGTATGTAATGCAACATGCGTAAGGGAATTCAAATTGGGTTCGGAATGAAGCTGAAAGAACTCACAAATTATAGTCTACAGTTTCATCTCATTTGGGAGACTAAAGCCTCAAGGGTTGCATCTGATTTAACCAAGGGTAAAGTTAATAGCTGCGCCATGGTTAAGTGTCCTCATTTTCAAACATAGCCACAAACTCTCCTTTCACTTCATTCTATCCCTTCCCACCTTTTGGTTCTTTTATGACTTAATTAGCAAGTTCTCTGAGGATGGGGATTGGAGTGTTAGGGAAATAGACGAAATCAAACTGCTGTGTTTCTAGCTAGTGATTCAGTGTTTTGTGGATATTTTGTTTTGTTTTTGTTAGTGTTGGGGGTGTGTTTCTTTTTCATTTAAATGTGAAGAACGAAATGAAAACTTATGAAAAAATAGAAAATAGTGATTATGTAGGGGTATCTGTTAATCTTAACATTGATTTTTCCTCCATTACCACAAAGGTTTCACTGGAGTTCAAAACAGCAATATTGTCAGCAACTCTGGGAATTTTTCATAGGTACACATACACACACATACCACTTGTACTGAGGAAAAAGTATAGAAAGCAGCCGGGATCCTCAGTAGTTTTGGGACTCTCAAAACTACTAGATGATTTTTGTAAATATTAGTACGTTTTCTTCATTTTACCGTCCACTTGTATGCTAATCCATCTGTATGAACATCAAGCACTGCAGATGAATGTAATGAAAAGAGGCAGGGAAATCAGTGAAAGCAATTTACTGTGGAAAGATTGTGAGAATTTCACATGATCATGTAAAGAAAAGGTCATGTTTGACACGTGGTCCACTAGGAAATGTGGAGCTCATTCATTTCAGTCTTTCCTTCAAGTCCAGAACCACCTGTGCAAAACCCATACTTAGCTACCTGACCAGTTTCTGGCTAACTAGGTTTCCTTGCTCCTGGCCAAATTCATTCAGGCAACTAGCAGGGTCCTGAGGGGTGGTAGAGTTACTAAAAGTTGACCTAATAAGTCCCAAGCTCCAGGACTTTCAGAAAGACAAAGAAGAATAACTCTTGTTTGGATATTACCCTCCCCAAAGCCCCCTGGGAAATATGAGTATCCATGTAATTGTGTGCTAGTTTAATACACTGGACTGTGGAGTTATGCCCAGGATGCATTGCGATGGCCATTCCTGTGGCTCAAATGGAGAAGATGAGCAAAGTAGGGAGAGCCCACTTTGAATCTGAAGCCTTTAAGAAGAAGGCTTTCTTTTCTATGTAAATTACCCTTCTGAAACTATTTTCTGGGGAAGTCAAACATGTTCCAGGGATTGAGAGACTAAAGACTGGAATAGGAGTGGAAAGAATGGGGACAGAGAATTTTATTCTGCTCCAACACTACCTTTCTCTCTACTTTTTAAAAAGTTACATATATAGAGTTGTAATTTGTTGTTGTTAAGTGCTGTCGAGTCAATTCCAACTTATAGTGACCCTATATAGGGTTTCAGAGGAGCGACTGGTAAATCACTGGCCAGTGCTTATCTTATAACATCACACCAACACTCCAATATTTATCTTCCTTTGTGTATAATTATGTGAGTGTTGACCAACACACTAATTGTGTAAATACCACCACTCAGTGAAAACATAAAATTATTCTAACACCTCCCCTCCAAAATAATTTCCCCTTCCTATATTTGTAGTTAATTCTCTCCCCACACCCAGCCTCTGGCAACCTCTGATTCATGTTCTGTTCTTTTGGATTTCCCAGTATCAGAATGTCATTTAAGTGGTTTCATTTAGTATATAGTCATTCAAATCTGGCTTCATTCACTTAGCCTAAAGCATTTGAGATTCATTCATGTTGTTGGGAATATTTTATAGTCCTTTCCTTTTCGTTACTAAGTAGTATTCTGTTGAATAGCTATTATCACAGCTTATCTATTCCCCAATTGAGCTCATTTGTGGTTTCTACTTTTTGGCAATTTTGAGTAATGTTATAGGTTTTGAAATTATTAGAATACCCCTGTATAGATTAAAACATTATTTAACTCCACCACCAACCATCCTAAGTAACGCATATTGGAAATAGTGCATTTGCTGAGCCATGCTCAGAGTTTAGAGGATGATGTGACAGTCTTGGACAGAAGGTGTTATATGGAGAGGTGTAGGGGATTCCTGGTATGGTGCTGCAGGATAATGTGCTGGACTACAAGATCTGTTTGAACCACAAGGTCGGCAGTTCAAGCTGCTCCTCAGAAACCTTCTACAGGGTCACTATGAGTTGGAACTGATTTGACACCAGTCGAGTATAGGTTAATTGGTGGTGGCTGTGTGCTGTGGAATTGGTTCTGATTCACAGTGGCCCTGCAGAGGGTTTCCAGGGCTGTACATTTTTCAGGAGCAGAAAGCCTTATCTTTCTTCCACAGAGTGGTTGGAAGATTCAAACTGCTCACCTTATGGTTAGCACCCCAGCTCAAAATCTACTGCACTACCAGGGAGTCCTGGTTTGGTGCTGTGGGCTAATGTACTCTACTGCAAAGTCTGTTTGATCTGCAAGGTCGGCATTTCAAGCTTACAGCTCACCAGCCTCTCCTTGAAAACCCTATACAGGGTTGCTATGGGTCGGAATCGACTCAACAGCACTTAATAACAATACATATAGATTAACTAGGACTAGATATCTCCAGAGACTTCATAAGAGGTCTAGGAAGAGAATGTACCTATCATACAGAAAGGCTTAAGCCCCTGTGATGAGATGGTATGAGATGGAATAGGGAAGATAAGTTCAACAGAGAGCCGACTGGGCTCTACACCACTAAGTAAAATCCTGCCAATTCCTCTTTTATGTTGGTGGTGTTATGTTCCTTTATGTAGGGACCAATTATTCCATTTCATTCACACTCTTTGCTCTAGGTTTTCCTTCCTTTAGTTTCCATCCATTCGCAATTTCCTTTTCATTGGCATTTCTGCTGTAGAGGGGATAGGTTGTGGAAGAAGCCCTGCTTTGACTTTGCAACAACGTTACAAGGTTAAAGCAGCGGAAGTTGAAACCAGCTATAAAGAACTGCAGTTCCAGGGATCTTCCTGTCTTTTTATTCACTCAGAGCAGAATTGTTGTTGTTGTTGTTGTTGTGTGCCATCGAGAGTTCCCACAGACTCACAGAGACTCTGTTTTCCGAGCTGTACATCTTTGCAGGAGCACGTCGTCTTATTTTTCTTTCCAGGGTAGACTAGTAGGTTCCAACCACTGACCTTGTGGTTGGCAGTCCAGTGTTGATCCTACAGAGCCACCAAATTCCCCAGATCAGGATACTCTTAAATAAAAATCCTGTGATACAAAAAAGGTCTAGCTGTTGAAAACTCCGTTCTCTCCCCTTTCATCCTCTTGAAAAAAATTTTTAAGTTAATGAATACTTCCAAGTTTGTCGCGCTGGTGGGCATTTATTAGGAAGTGGGCATCCCACTCTGTGAAGGGCGCCTTAGGAAATATTACTGTTGATTTACAAGGAAGCCTGGCCCTGTGTGGAACTGGACCCTCTCTGGCATCGCAGGGCCTTCCATCCCTCAAGATTTCACACAACCCCCCCTTCGCATCCCTGGATTCTTGAGGCTTTCGGACAAGCCACTATTTTCCGCACTTGGGCTTCGGGTTTCCTTGACACTTTCCTGTCTCTGGCTGAGACCGCGCCAGGTCACGGCGCCGGCCTGGGCGTCTTCCCCAACACCCGCCCCTGGTCACCTATGGGTCTCTGACTAGAGGAAGGGTGCCCGGGCCAGCGGGGCATTCAGGACACCTCAGGGCAGGGCGGGGAGAGGGAGAGTAAGAAAATAGCCCTGACCTGAAATTGAAAATCCATGTCTGGAGGTCAAAGTCTGCTGATACGCGCGTGTCGTGTCGGGGTCCAATGATTGGCTGCGCTCCAGCTGCTAGGGTCAGCATCACTGCCATTTCACACACACCCCGGAGTAGGGGGAGAGGAGGCGATCCCCTCCAATCCAGCTTGGCCTAGTCCCTGTCTGGTTTCCCTTTCGCCCCCATTTTCGCTTGCTGGTTTTATTTTTTGGGTTTCTTTTTCTTTCTTTCTTTCTTTTTTTTTTCTGTCTCCCAGGGCATCTTGGTTAATCTCCATCTCTGTCTCCAGTCTCTTGGTTCCAATCTTTCCTTCTTCCTCTGAATCTGTGCAACTCTCTCCTATCTTCCTGTCTCTTTTCTCTGGTGTCTGTCTCTGTTCTTCTCTGCTTTCTTTGCCTGTTCTTTCTCCTTTTTTTTTTTTTTTTCCTGCAAAGCATCTCACCACTTAACACTATATATTGTGACTATTAATTGTTCATCTTCCCCTTATAGAATGCAAGCTTCTCAAGGACATACATTTTCTCTAGTTTTATTCAATGTTAAGCCCCCAGTACCTGGAACTTACCTGGCACAGAGAAGAATAAAAACCAAACCTGTTGCCTTGAATTCTATTCTGACTCATGAGAACCCCAGTGGCGAGTACAACTGCGCCATAGTGTTTTCCTTGGCTGTAATCTTTAAGGAAACATCCCTATTTTTCTTCTGCAGTATGACTGGGTAGGTTCAAACTGTCATTTTTTTAGGCTAGTAGTTGAGTGTGAACTGTTTTTCTCCCTTTACTTCTTTAGCTCCACCAGGGACCTTGGAACAAAGAAGATGCTCACTAGATACAAACCAAATGAATTCTGTCTCTCTTCAGCTTTCTCAAATCTTATTGTCTTATTTCCCATTTTTCTCCAGCCTTTTTTCTTCCAATCCATCTTTCTGCATACTTTTCTCTCTCTCTCCCTTTTTTCTCCTTTCTCTTGTTTGTTTTTGTATGTCTCTTTCCTTCTCCTCATCCATGCCCAATTTTTTTTCTCTGTGGGTACCTAATTCCTTCCCTCTATAAGGGTTGGTGGAGTCCTGTTGTGGCGGTGTGGGTTAATGCGCCAGACTGCAAAGCCATTTGAACTGCAGGGTCAGCTGTTCAGGCTCACCAGCTGCTCCTCAGAACCCCTATACAGGGTCACTATGGGTCGGAATCGACTCAACGGCACTTAACAACAACAACAACATAAGGGTTGGTGGGAGTCTTGATGGGGTGCTGTGGCTTAATGCACTGTACTGCAAAGAGTCAGTTTGAACCAAAGGGTCAGAGGTTCAAGTTCACCAGCCACTCGTTGGAAACCCTATACAGGGTTGCTATGGATCGGATTCAATTCAACAACACTTAAAAAACAACAAAAATAAGGGTTGGTCTGGGCCCTTCACCACAGGAGAAGCTGCAACTGGTTTGCTTTGTCTTCTGACATCCCCAGGATCCCAGCCCTTCCAGTAGTTGACCTTCCAGTAGTTGAAGTCATTGAACTTCCAAAATGCTGATTTTTCATTTCATTAAACTTCCAAAATGCTGACTTGTGGATGCCAGGGCCCAGAAACCCCAAGATTACATTGAGACAGTGTTGATTTTAGTGGGCTCTTTATAGTAGGAGGAGGCTGTAAGGATTTTGGTGATCCTGGACTGGCCACTCTCACCATCTAGCTTGAACCATAGCATCCTATGGCAGCAATACTGAGCACCTACTTTGTGCCACACCTCTCACTGATGTGCTTAGCAACTCTGAGGAATGGCATTATTGTTAACGTGCAGTTGTCCTGACCTTAGGCCAAAAAGAGCAAAAGTCTGCCTGATCCTGGGCCATCTCAAGAGTAGATGCTGATCAGCTGTTGTGATCCATAGGATTTTCATTGGTTGGTTTCTGAAAGTTGATCCCAGACCTTTCTTCCTAATCATCTAATGCTGGAAGCTCTGCTTGTGCAACACACAAGTCTCCACTTGGCAGAGGCAGTGGCTGTGAATCAGTTGCTTTGACAAGGGACCAAACCTGGTCTCCCACTTAGAAAGAATTTACCACCAAACCACCACTGGTCCTTGAAGGGTGGTATTGTTGTTAAGTGCCATCAAGTTGGTTCCAATTCATAGCAACGACCCTCTATAGGGTTTCCAAGGAACAGCTGGTGGGTTTGAACCGCATACCTTGTGGTTCAAACCGACTCTTGTGGTATTTATAATCCCTTTATGTAGTTTCACTGAACACTTACTTTGTGCTAAGAATGGTCATTGCCCATATAAAGCTTACATTCCAGTGATGGGGGTGGGCAGCTGGAGTGTGTACTATTAATGAATTTACAACCCCAGAGAACTGTAAAACCTATGAATAAGACTGATAAACATTTGATATATGGCACTGTGGGCTAATGCACTGAACTGCAAGGTAGGTTTGAACCACAAGGTTGGTGGTTCAAGCTCACCAGTCACTTCTTGGAAACCCCATACAGGGTGCTATGAGTCGGAACCAACTCCATGGCACTTAACAACAACAACATCAACATAGTCCAGGAATACTTGCTGTGCTCCTGCTCATGACTTGATTCCTATGCTACGTCTTCAAAAGTCCCTAGCTGGGGAAGAGTGAGGGAGGATCCACAAAGTGAAAGAATAATACTCTGGGAGAGAGAAGGAAAGTCACCAAAAAAAATCCCTAAATTGTAGCTTTGGTTCTTTCGAGAAGGGCCCATCCCAAAAGCCCAAAGAGTCCGCACCCCTAGAGTTGGATGCAGCATGATGGGTACGGTGTGTACTGGTAGGCATAGCTCCCCAATTACTGCTGGTTCCCTTTGGCTCTTGAATAAAGAGAGGGAAAAGGATCCAAGTTGCTGGGAAGAAAGAGGACCATACTGGAGGACATCTGTGCTGTGGTGGGGATCCCTGTTCTCCAAGACTGCTGACACTCTGGTGGGGTGTGGTATTTGCAGGAACCAGGATTGGGTTTCAGACCTGGTCTCAGTTGTCCCAGGACCCCACCAATGCTCTCTATCCAAGACCTTGTCATTTTCTCCATACTTAATGAAAATATTTTTTAAATTCCATTTCACTTTTATTTTTCTTGTCATAGGCTCCTGGACTACGACACATGAAATGTTATTCGTATTAAATTGATTTTATTTTTTAAACCTCAGACTTACTCCTTCAAGGAAATTTAGAAATACTAAAAAATGAAAAACAATGGCTGACAAATCAATTCTTATAGAAATGTGATATTTTCAGTAGTGTGGAGAGAAAACTAAGTCAAGACCCAATGCCTCAGTGCAATGGCTTTGCCACTTCTGACAAGTGGCTTAACCTCTCTGGTGTTTAGGTTTGTAAGATGAGAATAATAGGTAACTCCTCTCCTCCCCCCTCTCCTGTGGTAATGTTGTTTCCTAAAGAAACATGGGATTTGAGTGTCCTGTAATCTGTAAATGACTATAAAATATGATGGGATGTGCCACAAATTCTAGTCCTTAGGACCGGAAGCATGGCTGTGGGGGAGAGCTTGGCTTGGCTTTGCAACATGGAATAGTAGTTTTTTAAAGGAAATTCAAAAGCTTTGCTTTTCAAAAAAGCTTTGCTCTCTTCTTTTCAAGTATCTGTCCGCTGGAGGCGAAAGAGTCAGAGTCGCAAAGGAGTAGAGCTGGGTCTCTGGGAGAAGAGGGCGGGTCCCTATGTTTACCTGCCACCCCCCACCCCCCACCCCCGGGGGTGGGGGGTGGGGGGATTACTAGAAGGATGCTAGGTCTCAGGGCACTGCACTCTGGAAGATCCATGTCATCTTGCAGGTTAATTCGTTTTCTCTTTTCTTATGGCGAGGACAGGCCCCGCTCTGTACGTTGGCTCCTGGTGCTCGCCTGCAGCGGGATTGTGCAGGCTCAGAATGGACCACGTGGGTCTGGTCAAAGTATATGAGGTGCAAAGGGGAATTGTGCCCTCATAGTCCAGGTCTGGTGGTAGGGCCAGGGATTCCAAGGGCGTATGGTTAGAGGACCCAGCATTCATTGAGTGCGGGTCACTTTATATGTCTGTCCTAGTGTCCTCCCGGACAGGTCAGCAGAGGCTAGTATATCACAGAGGAATTCGTTACACAGGAAAAGGGGTAATTTTTGTGGACCCCTTTCTGGCTGTTCCTCTCTTGGGGTTTCTTGTTAACGATTAAAAGATTTGGGTAACCTTAGGGTCCTTGGTTTTTCTCAGGCCATTGTTTTCTGGGTAAAGGCTGAAGCCCGTGGGGTGCACAGTAGCAAACCCTGCAATTATTTGAGATTGTGCACTCGACAGCATGTTCTGCTTCCAGTAAATCCGGGACAGAGAGTTCCTCACTTTCTCGTGAATTCTACTATCCGCTATTTATTTATTTCAGGAAACTAGAATTTTAGATTCCTTTGTACACGTGTTTAGCCGGCAGTTGCATCTCTACTAAGGTAATGGACTGACCCAAGTTCCAGGAGTCTTAATGAAAAGAAGGATTTTTTTTTTTAAGTGAGAAAGAGTACATCGAAATAGTTTTTAGCTGTTCAAAACCTCAAGAACTGATGCTTCATTAGACCCAGGCTAGTAATAAAAGTAAGTCAAGACATCCACGGTGTTCAATGTTCTCCATAGACTTTGGAAAAGAAGAGTGGAAAGAAGATGGGAGTGAGTTTGGGCCACTGTCCCAAGGCAGTCCAGGGATATCCTCTTTAAAAATAGTAAAGAATCCGAACCTCTGAGCACATCTCCACCCCACCCCCTTCCCTATGGCCTCCTGAACGAGGTCGAAGCCTGGGAACCTAGAAGCAGAAGATAAACCTCTGCGGGCGTGTGAGGCCTTGAAATGCTCCCAGCTCCTGGCAACGAACGATGCCGGCGGTGGCGCCTTATTCATCCAAAGGAGGAAGGTGGTGAGCGAAGACAGAAAGGAAGGAGGAAAGCTAGGGAAAATGGAACAGAAGCAGAAGCCTGAGCAATCACCTCCTGACCTGTCTTTTAGTCTCTTTGGGGACAAAATTGGAGTGCTAGGCCCAGCGAAGCAAGCCACAGGAAACACGCAAATGTTTCTCAATGGTAGACTCATTCACCAGGCTATGAGCCAGGAGAGCGACAACTAGAGGCTTGCGTTAAAGCTCTGTACGCAACCTAGTCTAGAGCTGCGGTACCGGCGGAGCAGGGCGGGGTAGAGGTGACGAGTAATTCTTTTTACGCAAAGCCCTTTGAAAAAGGACATTCTTCCATCAGGAATCTCTCGCCACAACCGCAAATAGAGCAAGGCTTATTATTGACCCTACAACTCTATATGGGGGGAACAGGACAAAACCGGGACTGAACTTTGGGAAGGTTTAGAGGGCTTTTGCCGCAGGGCATCTAGTTACTGCGAACCTCAGCACACCGTCTGCCACACTACTCAATCCCACTCTACTAGGGAAGTCAGTGTGTCAGCCGCCTGTGTCCTTGGCTCTGATGAGGACGCTCTGATGGCTGCTCCATCAGACACAAGTCAGATCCTGACTTGTTGCTAAGAAAATTCTTTACCCCGCCCTAGCTCAGTCCTTTCGTTCTCTGAGGATCGTGCGTGGGACGTGGGTTTAAGATCCCAGCTATCACTGAAGCCACAAGCCCCCGCAGAAGTAAAATAGGCCAGGACAGCTTCTCATTCGCCCAGGCCTAGATTTTCAATTCTTCAAAAAACAAACCCCTCTTGACTCAGGCTGTTGGCTTCATGTTTCGCTTGTGGTGATACGTTCGGTCTGGGTAGCTTCTCAGGTCCATCCTGGACGGAGAGGCCTCCCTTGCTCATCCCAATAAGGTTGAGGACCTGTTTCAACCAGGGCTGGGGTCGTACCCTTCTCCTGTGCTGTGTCTGAAAGTATGCCTGTTGGAGTGTGCTCATGAAACCGCCTTGCTGCAGCTCTGGCCTCCGAGCTCCTGATGGGTCTCGCCCTCTTAATTTTCCAGCCCTGGGATCTGCAGCTCTAATTCTGCTGAAGCACACTGGACATTTGAGGAGAGGGGCGAAAGCGGGAGAAAGGTTCTAAATACCCGGTCCCCAGCTACCCTGGCGCGGAGGGTCCTAAACGCGCAGCTACCTCCGGGACGGTGTCAGTGCATCCTAAAAGGCCGGTTTACTCTCAGCGTGGGCTCCTCTGAACCTCGGCACCGCTCGTTCAATGAAGAGAATTCCCCGAGCTCAGTTCTTCCTCTGGGATTTTCCTGAGAATTCCCAGGAGTTGGACATAATCCCATCAGGGGTGGTATTTCCTTCCAATAATCCCAGCGTTGTAGACTAGGCCTCAGCGCCCCGGTTTGCGCGATTGGTGGACTGGGAATCCAGGACCAATTTTCAACTCCGGAAGCGGGTGTTTTGCTTACTTTTCTTTAGAAACCACCTAGGTTTCGTTCTGGGTGGTATCCCGGCCCTTTCCCTGACCCCTCTAATATAGTAGGAGAAATTTGCGGGAGGAACCTCCGCGCCCGATGAGAAATGCTGTCTTAAAAACAATAATAATAATTAAAAAGTTTAGCGGAAAGCGTGAGAGCCACTGGCCGGTTGTTATCTGGGGCTGAAGGCTGTGGTAATCGATGGGTTATTTTTACGCGGTAATAGAGCCCTGTGATTGCTCTATTAACCTTTAGACCTGTCTGAGGGACTCTGCGGCTCGCCTCACAGTCGCGCTAGGCAGGGGCCTCCGGGCACTCACGCTGAATTTCATACTTTAGCCTGATACCTTCCCCACCTCCACTCTAGGGAGACGAAAGTAGCTGCAAAAATCATCTCTGTGGGAAGCTCCCCCAGCCCCCTCCAAGTCTTTTCGATTTGTGTGGTGGCCAGTGCAGGTTGGCAGAGAAAACGAGGGAAAATGCTAAGGGTGGAGGCTGAGCGAGATGCGTTTTTTGAAACGTCTCCTGGAAGGAGTGCACTGTTAGCATGAAAACCTAAAGTTGAGAGCAGGACGGGGCAGTCCGGCGCCTTGCATTCACCCCGGGCTGTTGTTGGAAAGGCGAAATGATTGCTTCGGTCTCCATACTCCTGATTTTACAGGTTCAGCCCCAGACTTGATGTCTCCTTCACTTCTATGAGCCTCAGGCTGGGAAAATTCCAAATACTAACCACCCAGAAACTTCCAGCTATTCCTACACGCCGGGTGACCCAGTGCTCCACACGAGATCGAGGGTAGCGCCCGAGAGGTCGCTTTCCCCTCCAGTAGCCCCGCCCCACACCCCAGCGCCGGAGGCCACGGCTGGACGTGGACACTTCCACGCGACGGGTCTCAGTAATAAAGTTAACCCTGACTAAAATCACAAGGTGAATAGACCTCTGGGCGGTGGATGAGGTCCCGCACCCTTGCGGTAACACTTTTGCGTTTTCCATAGAGATCCCTAAGCTTGGACTTTGCCTGTTGGGGGAGTTTTTTTTTTTCAGCCCTGCAGGCTGGAGCCCAACCGTGGTGCAACCGCTGCAGCTCACCCCCGCCCCTCCGCCCGTCCACGTGACTCCCATAGGCCAGTCAGCGCGGGGCAAGTAGGGAGTGCAGGGGCAAAGGGAACCGCGCGGTGAGCTAGGGGGACTCGGAGGCGGCTGGCACTGTGGCTGTGAGAAACCCGCCACAGCAGCTCCGGTCCCTGCCACCGCTGGAGTTGCGGGGGCGCCCAGGGAAGCGCGCGCTCAGCTCTCCGAAGGTGCCCAGGTAGCCCGGCCTTCCAGGAAACTCGAGTCCCAGGCAGGTATGACTATTTCTCTTCCTTCACCCTTCTCCTTCTCCCTGAGGTGGAGAAACTCCTAGCTCCATCGCGCCTGTTTTCCTGAAAGTAGGGACGTGTACCTAGTAGGTGAAAAGGAAACATCAGAGACCAGCCACCTCAAAATTGGCCAGAACCTGCTCTTTTTTGGGGGGGGATTTTGACTCAGCAACTTCTTTAAAGCAAGTCTTAGGCTGGAAACAGAGAAGGATATTTGGGTTTAAATACTTGCTGTGGGAATTTGGACACTTTAAATCCCACCACGCCCCCCCCATGTGAATTCTCCATACTTTGTTGACACCTCACAGTCCCCGTGGTGAATGTAGCAGTGTGAAATCATTCCCCCAGAGAAGCGCACACGGGTGGGTTGTCGCCCACCGCAACTCCGCGTACGCCGAGTGGTGGTGGGAGACAGAGCATTTGGGCCTCAGGCTCCCAGGAACGGCTGTTAGACTAGCAGGACTTTTTGAATCCTTCCTAGCCAGCCTCTTCGCGTAGTGGTTACGAATCGGGCTGCGAACCTTAAGGTCAGCAGTTCGAAACTACCAGCTGCTCCGTGGGAGAAAGATGAGACTTTCTGCTCCCGTGAAAATTTACAGCCTTGGAAGCCTTGTATAGGGTCGCTATGGGTCGGAACCGACTCCACAGCACATAACAACAACAACAACCAGCCTCTTCACCTTCCCAACTGTGGTCTGGGGGATTTAACACCCGCACAAAGCTAGCGACCCTATCCCCACCCAAACTGCTGCTTGGTGAAACTAACCATTGGCAGGACGGATGCGGGGAAGAGTAATGTCCCTTCGCAGGCCACCGGTAGGTGCCCGTATCGACGATCATGTGCAGCTTGGCTTTGATTTGGGGTTGGATTTTCCCTGGGTATATGCTGACACTCGAGTGTTGAGGTGAGCCTCAATGATGTTTGAGAGAATGAGGGTGACAGGGAATCCGAGACCCTACAGAGTCCCAGCACAGCACAGCCCGCGGTCACTGGGAAGACTGGGGGAAGCCCCTGGGGTAGTATTTTCCATATTTCTCAGAAATAAGACCATCAATTAAGGGCAGGTTTCTCGGAGTTTTAAGGAAAGTTCATTGTCTATAGGTGAAGGAAAGATGCTCCTAAAACTTCAGAGCTCTAGTATTGCAGGCTAGTCTGAGCATTTGGTGCCCAAAGAACAGGCATTACCCGTGAATGAAATCCTCCCACTCAGAACTAGATCCGAGAAGAGCTATTGGTTAAATCCTGAAGGAAAAAGCATTTCCTGTCGAATTATGAATTTGGGGTGAACAGGGTGAATTGGAGAGGGAAGATTGAGGCTCTGACCAGGCTCTCTACCTCCTGGTTAGACCTCTCAATTGTGAATTTCGCTGCAGATACCTAGGAACAGGCAGATGCTGTTCAATTTTAGGAACAGTGCGACTATTTGAAGACATTTCTTGTCTTCCGGAAATGCAGAGAGAGCTATTTTCTTCACTTTTTATTTGTTCCAGAAATCCAACTCTGAAGTTATTAAAAAGACAGAGAATGTCATAAAGATATGTGTTAGACATATAACATTTTTAGCGTTTGCATTTTAAAGCTTTGAAGTTAGCACCTTATAGCTACACTGGAAGTTGTATTACAGAATTATAAATGGCCCTCTTTTCCTTGTTGTTGTTGTTGTTGTTAAGTGCCGTGGAGTCAGTTCCGACCCATAGCGACCCTGAACAGGGTTTCCGGGGCTATAAATCTTTATGGGAGCAGAAAGCCTCATCTTTCTCCCACAGAGCAGCTGGTAGTTTCGAACTGCTGACCCTGTGGTTTACTTGATTGAAAAGTTAAATACTACTATTTTATTAAGGTAAGGCTATTTACTTATTGAAGCCCAGAGATTCTTAGGAGGTATTAATTTTCTGCCTTCATTTTCCAAAGGGAAAACTGGTGATCTTATAACAAGTATTTTCCACCCTCTAGCTAAATTTCTTGCTTAAAGAAAATGCCCACCAAACCAATAAATTTATTAGCTAATAAAAAATTATTTAGAAGTTACTGACTATATATTAGTGTAATTAGTTTTATTATGTTTCATTAGTGATGTTGCAAAAATGGTGTACAAAAAACCCCATACATATTGTGTATTATAAGTTCCAATTCCAGAATTTTACAATAATAATAATAATTGTCATTCATTATTGCACATATTACATATCTGCACATTATTACACATATTGCCCACAGTGCAGTTGAAACTGACTTTGCAGTCCAGCGCATTAACCCACAGTGCCTCACTAGGACTCCTGTGATACATTAGAAATCTGTTATTATTATTACTTAAGATAAACACTGGACTGGGAAACACAAGGTTGGCAGTTTGAGCTCACCAGCCACTCAGCAGGAGAAAGACGAGGATTTCTGTTCCCGAAAAAATTTACCGGGTCGCTATGAATTGGGAACCCATTCACTTAACAGCAAGTTATATGAACTTTCTTTGTTCCATGGAGGCATTCAAACAGTGTGTAAATTAAGCTGTAATTTACCTAAATTATTTTGTAATGCTCACTCTAGTCTCCACAGTGTTTTTACATGATGGTACCTTTAAAATCTGCATTTTACAGAGGAGGAAATGGATTCATAAAGGTTTAATAGTTTGCCTTAAGTCACTTATTGAGTATTTGACATACATGCATTTAGCATAGTTAGTTGTTAAGTGCTGTCAAGTCAATTCCGACCCATAGCGACCCTATATAGGTTTCCCAAGGAGCAGCTGGTGCGCTTGAACTACCTACCTTTGCAGTTCAAACAACTTTGCAGTCTGACACATTAGCCTACAAGGCAACACCAAAGGACCTTTTAAGTCTACTATAGCAATGGGGAAAGCAAAACACTGTTAAGGGAACTGCCTTTTAAAGGATTCTGCAGATGGATGTAGTAGACAACTTCATATCCTAGGAGACCTGCAGACTCATTCCCCACACTTAGCTAATTGTACTTTGATCTTACACAAGTTTCAGAACTTTCCAGTGCTATTGTTTCCTCTTTTATGAAATGGAGAAAGAGACCTTTACTTAGTGGAGTTGTGGAGAAAAATGCCTGGAACAGAGCAGGTGCTTAAGAACTTGTCAGATAAAACCCCAAGCACAGTATGTTCATATAATCAAGTCCTAGAAAATTCTTTCCCAAGCAGTCTCATTTGTTTTCTGATTCCATGTACTGTTTTTCCAGTGATTTTACCATTCCATTTTTTCCTAAACTTTTTGAAGCTCCTTGTATATAAACAATCAGTTTGAATTCTCCAGTGAATATTTCTGTAAAATGACCTTGTCATTTTTATGGTCCCAATGTCCAATCTGCAAAATCTCTAAAATATAACTATTTACAAGAAACCTACCACTTGTCTGATTTGGCATCCAATGGTGTAAGGGATTTCACAATTCTTTTCATATGATTAGCAGATACTTTAGTTCATTTATAAACATTTAGACTACCTGATGGTCTAGTTTAAAAAAAAAATTACAAATCAGATTTCCTAGATTGCTGGTTTTTATAAAGTGTGTTGGGCTGCCCTGGGGAAATCTAGAGTTCTTTCACATCTAGGAATGTTTACGGAATGATGAGGGAAACAGGACAGAGGAATGAGATCTGGATCCCAAGGCACTCCATGCACACTTGGTCTTGGTCTTATAAAATACGGTGTAAAAAATATATCTGAAAAATAAGGTAAAGTTAAAGTCCTGCCTAGCAAGAAATATAAAAATATTTTACCTATATCACAACCAATAACTAACTCCTGTGCTCAAGAACCCTGGTGTGGTCTTGTAGGATAACCACAAGGTCAGCAGTTAAAACCCACCCACCAGCCGCTCTCAAAAAAAGCCTATACAGGGTCGCTGTGAGTCAGAGACAACTCCATGGCACTTAACAACAATGCTCAAGAACTAGGAAGCTCCGTATCCCCAGGACACCCCTTCTGAGGTTTCCTCTTTCTGTAGACAGAAGCAAAAATGAGCAAAAACAAGCAAAATAAAGGTTTTACCCTCCGGTACGTACTGCCCCCACCTCTGAACCTGGGCCGGGAGAGTGGTGATTTCATTTAGTTTGCAGCTCCGGAGAGGCACCCAAGCACAGGAAATGTAAAATACGAAAATTCCGATGACTTCTCTTTCCCTTTTCTTCCTACTTTAGGACTGGCTGCAAGAGCCTTCGGCATTGAGATTCTGCTTACAGGACTCAGCAACTGGGGCCACAGGTCCCTGGAACTAGTGCACAACAACGGGGCGCAACTTAACGAAAGCCTCGCGGTGTGATGAACGGGTGACCAACAGGCCCAGGCCCCACACCCCGCGCTTAGGCACCACTCTGGCTGGTGGCCTCTAGGACAAGTGGTTGTCTTCTGCCATCACAAGACTCTTACCTCCAGCGCCGGACGTGCATTCTTCCCCTCCGGCTCTACCGCCCGGAAACAAAATTTTCAATTTGGAATTTTTTCCTGAGTAAACCAGAGCCTAGCAAGTCTTTTGCTCAAGACCGGATTTGAAATTTGTTGTGTGAAACGTATACATTTTTGAGGGATTTGTGTGTTTTTTACATTTTGATTTTTAAATTTTCGTTTTCTTGACAATCCCTCACCTGTGTATTATTATTGTTATTAATTTTTCTCTTTCTCCGCTTTGAACCTTGGCCTACGGGGGACAGGGAGGACTCAGAAGCAGAGAACAGTAACGATGTACCAGAGTCTGGCCATGGCCGCCAACCACGGCCCCCCTCCAGGGGCTTATGAGACAGGCGGACCGGGCGCCTTCATGCACAGCGCGGGTGCTGCGTCCTCGCCGGTCTACGTGCCCACACCCCGAGTGCCATCCTCGGTGCTGGGCCTGTCTTACCTGCAGGGGGGAGGCGGTAGCTCTACGTCTGGAGCAGGATCCGGAGGCAGTTCGGGAACTGCTCCGCCCGGCGCGGGGCCTGGGACTCAGCAGGGCAGCCCGGGCTGGAACCAGGCAGGAGCCGAGGGAACCGCCTACACTCCGCCACCGGTCTCGCCGCGCTTCTCCTTCCCTGGGACCACCGGGTCTCTGGCAGCTGCTGCCGCTGCCGCAGCCGCCCGAGAAGCAGCAGCCTACAGCAGTGGCGGCGGGGCCGCAGGTGCGGGCCTACCGGGCCGTGAGCAGTATGGGCGCGCCGGCTTCGCAGGCTCATACTCGAGCCCCTACCCGGCCTACATGGCTGACGTGGGTGCGTCCTGGGCCGCGGCAGCTGCTGCCTCCGCCAGCCCCTTCGACAGTCCGGTTCTGCACAGTCTGTCCGGCCGGGCCAACCCAGCGGCCCGCCACCCCAACCTCGGTGAGTACTGAGCGTGGGCTCACTGGCTTGGGTGGAGCGGGGACTGCATTTTTCACTAGTAGGGTTCAAGGGGTATTTCCAAAGAGGAAAAAGAAGCTACAGCCTCGTGCTATTGCGGTGGTGAAGGTCACAACCCCTAGGAGACCAGATTTTGTTGAGACCCTCTCGTTTGAAAGCGAGGGAAAGCTGGATGGTGGTATTCTTCTGGTGCGCCCTCTGCTCTCTGCTCTAGATGTTGGGTCTGTCTGGTCAGGACGTGTGCCTGGGCATAGGCTGGGTCTGGTCTATAGTGTGAGTCATGGCAATTGATCGTTGGTGAGTTTAGCTTCGCACTTCCTCCGGACCCTCCTCAGAGGCCTCCGCGGGGAACTGATTAAATTGACTTGGACCAAAGATCTGTGCCATTTGTTGGCCCAGTTGGAAGATTCCTCAGGGTGGCAGATGATTTTTCTATTGGGAATTTCACACTGGAAACAAAAGAGGGACGTTGCAAAGAAGACCACCACCTGGGAGTGGGAGGTGCATTGAACCGCAGCCTGGCACCGTGTCTTGGGGTTATGCTGCCGGTCCAGATACCGATGCTGGGCACAGGACACATGCTACAAAAGTCCACTCTTGTCAATTTCCAGGACACAAGAAGCTCTGAAGGCTTCTTTTTTTAATGTTGTTTAAGTTCGGTAGAGTCATTTCCGAGTCATAGAAATCCTGTATAGGGTTTCCAAGGAACATCTGGTGGGTTTGAAACACCCCCCCCACCCCTGACCTTTCGGTTCAAACTGACCGTGCTGTCCAGTGCATTATCCTGCAGCTCCACATCAAAAACTGTACCCGTTACTATTGTTATTTCTAAACCCAGACTGCGGGATAAGAAGGGCTCATTTAGCTGCATGAATGTGCTGAGCCTCTCTTGTCCTAAGGCCTGGAGTTAGGAATAAGAGTAGTAATGGGTGCAATTTATTATTTACACGAATGTCAGCCTTGAAAAAACTCCAAATATATTCCCCTTTCTCCCCAGTTTGCAAGTGAATGACCTTAGGTCTGAGAAAGGGCATGTACACCGGGGAAAGAGAAGTGGCAACCACTAGTTAAGAATGAAGATGACCTTTTGGAATTTCAGGAAGGGAGAGGAAAATCAGGTTTGGATTTAGATGTTTGAAGGGGGATGGAACAAAGTTAACGTTTATTGACTACCTACTAAGTGCTAAAATCTTTTTACATTTGTTCACACTTTGAAGAGTAAAGCATATCCCCCTCCCAAGTTTCTAGTCTTGGGCTGGCTGGGAGTAGGGCTCTGGCTTTGAAGAGCTTTTAAATTATCCGCTGGCCCTGGGTGGCCAGGGAAGGTCCCCAGGAGGTTCTAGTCAAATACACATCGCAGGTAAACTGATTAACCATGGAAGTGGCGCCGGGGCTGGGTTTGTGACTCCTGGTGTCCTCCTCTCCTCATGGGGGAGCCAGACACCACTCCTCCTAGAGGGGGGGCAGTGGGCTCAGAGCCCGGATGGAGGATCATCCTGAGATAGCAAATGTTTTGCACATCTCCATACAATGGTAGCTTGAGGTGGGAGTGTTGGGGTGGAGAGACTTTTGCCCTACAAGAGACTTTTGTCTTACAAGTTTCTCCCTTGGGCCTCTGATTTAATAATCCCCATAGTTCCACTTCTTTCAGTTTGGGGAAGGGTTGCTTTGTAACTTCTATAATCCTAGTGTTTAATTAAGAAAAGAGAGAAAGTCAAAATCCAAAGATGGAGCATACTTTTTGGTTGTCAGAGTCACAACTGCAACTAGTGTAAGAAAGGTATGACACTCACTGCATCATTTAAAAATGTAAGTCATAACATGCATGCCAGTGCTGAAGTGGTTTACCAAATTCCAGTATCAACAAATGGCAAGCTGACTTTCAGGGAGCGCCTTCCTTGCTAAGTGTTAGCCTGTATTCCATTAGTTCATGAAATTCTACCTGCAGAGAGCTCCTTGCGTCTGGCATTGTTATTGTTAAGTGCCATGGAGTTGGTTCTGACCCATAGCAACCCTGTATAGGGTTTTCAAGGAGCGGCTGGTAGATTTGAACCACTGACCTTGTGGTCCAGCACATTATCTGGCAGCACCACACCAGTACTCCTGAGTCTGGCCTAGCAATTAAATTTTCTCTTCTACACATAACCAAGTATCTTAAATGGTAATGTCATGAAAGTTTCATGTTATCTTTGTGAGTAAACAGTGCACAATGAGTTTGTTGGCATTTAGATCTTCTGCCTGTTTTCTTTGTGTTACTTAATATAAAAGTAAGTTGAAATAAAACTGCTTTTTTATGTGTTTTTCCTATCATGCTAGCCTTCCTGTAAGAGCAAGTACCAACATGTGTATTTTAGCAGACCCACACTGAGTGCTGAAGGATGATGACCCATAAGTGATTACAAATTCTCTTGTATTTATTCAGTGAGCACTATGTATCCACAGGACCCTACCATGGCAATATACTGTGGCAGTACTAGCACAGGCTTTTTGAGTCAGACAAACTTAGGTTCAATTCCAGACCTCCTATGTGATCTTGAGCATGTTACTCCACCTCTCAATTTCATGTCTTCTTCTGTAAAATGGAATAATCGTAACTACTTTTAGTGCTGTCTTAAATTTTTAAAATACTGTACTGCTGGTGAAGTACCTGATTTTGACCCCTAGCAAATAATGGTTATTTTTAATTAAATAGTTCTTTGGGGGCATTCCCTATCAGGTTGGGGAACCAATCCGGTGTGCTTAGGACTGAGGGATTCCCCAGGATTTGGGATTTTGAGTGCTAAACCTGGGAGAGGGCCTAGCAAACCATCATGGTTGGTCATGGTTTCATTGTTCATTCATCATTCATCTCATATATGTAAATGGATAAATGGCCTTAAAAAATGCAGAGGAAGGAACCACCATATGGATAGGAATCTGGAAATCTTCACCAGAGTGGTGACATTTGCATTTAGCCTTGAAGGATCAATAGAAATTTGTCAGGAAAAGAGCTTGCAATTAAAAATTAAAGAATAATTGATATGCCCCCATTTAGCTACAGAATGCAGTGTTGTTGTTAAGTGCCATTGAGTCAGTTCCAACTCATAGTGACCCCAATATAGAGTTTCTGATGCTTTGGACTGCCGACTTTGCTAATCCTAGCACCATAGCAAGACCCTGTAGTACCATGAAATAAACACAACGCAGCTTGACTTTTGTTTAAATAATCTGTGTATTCCCATAGTTAGACCCTGGCCTTCTGGTGTAGCGCTTTAGCATCAGCACTGGACTTTGAACCAGAAAGTCAGCAGTTCAAACCCACCAGCTGCTCCTCGGAAACCCTATACAGGGTGGCTATGGGTCCTAACCGACTCAACAGCACTTAACCGGCAACAGCAGCACAGTTAAACCCACACAGATTGATTTACCCCCAACTTAGTAACTGCATTTACTTTCAATAAAGAGAAATCAGAGAACACGTTTTTTCCCCTATAAACTATTAATTGCTTCAGTAATAACAATAGTCAATATCTTGTTGGAGTTGTTACACTGACAATTGGAAGAAGGCAAAAAACAAAGTAATGAAATCTATCAGGGACATCTGTAAAGCCATGTACTTAGGTTGGAAGAAATGATTCAGCTTTGACTACAATGTATGCAAACTTTAACAGATTCCAAGATCAATAGGAGCTAAAACCTAGAAACAACTGTTGAAATAGCTAATTAGTCTGTATTCATGGAATTATGTGATCTTACTGAGGCCAGATAGTTTTACTTATATTTAAGTGCCTGGCACATGCTGGGCACTTAGCAAATATTTGAGTAGAAATCTAGGAGGTAATTGCTCCAGTACTCTGCCCTGGTCAAACCGCATACAATGACTTGTTTCTAGTCCTTAAAGAGGGAAATTGGAAAACTGTCAGGGAAGAGGGGCCAGGGTGGGGGAGGGTTCTGGAAACCTTTAACGTCACTGAAGAAAGAACGGCTATTTCTAGCTAAAGCAGTCACTAGGTGAATAGGAGAGGTAGGAGCAGGGTGTTTGTGAAAGATATTTAAATAGGAAAAGGTATTTGAACTTTGTGTTGCTTTGGGTGAGCAGATACTGGGTTTGAAAAGAACCCTTTCTCTTACATGGTTATAGTTGTTTGGAAATGGTATGGCTTGTCTTAATAATAGACCTATCAGCACTAGAAGTGTTTAAGTAGAGGTTGCACTGCCATCTGCCAGAGGAGCTGTGGAGGGAACTTTTGCATTTCAGAGGGGGTAGGACTCATTCCCTTTGTGTGCTAGTGAATCATCTATAGTTGGATAGCACAGCGGTCTCCTTTTAGGAACCCATTTCTAGTGGTTACACAGGTATAGAAATTTGCCAAAACTCATTGAAATGCACACTTGAAATGAGAGTATTTTATTATAAAACTCCTCATTAAAGTTGATTTTTAAAAAAGAAGTACCAGTTAATACACATAAATAATTTAAGACTGAAAAAAAGACTGAAGTAGAGAGCATATGTAGATATTCTTTAAAGGAAATAGTATGAAAATATATTGTATGATAGAATAACATTTCTTTTGAGTATTAAAGAAATAAACCATTACACACATTATATTTTCAAAGGAGCTCAAAAATTTCTAATTGTTACAGGGTTAATTAAAATAACACAATAAAACATATATATATCATTCACCCAGACAGTTTCTTTAAAAGAAATTCCTCATTAGATGGGGAGGCATTCTGACTGTGCAAACAGTTCTAATGTGTAGGTCAGGGAAGAACTCTAAGGTGTTTTCTAGATCCCTTGGGAGAACTGCTTATCAACTAAACTAGCTGTTTTCTGAGATCATTTATATAGGGAACTTTATGAGAAGCCTGTTTGGCTGAAGAATTATTTGTCAGTCTTTAGGACAGCCAGCGTTTAACTTTCTGGTTACCACCTGGACAGGATAGTCAGAGGGTTTGTCACTGACTTGTGAGCTTGGTTATGTGTCCATTGTGTTCCATCAGTGGGTCACATTTTCTAGGACTTCTAAGCACTCAGGAGGAATGATGCATGGAGACAATTTCAGATAACATTTCTTCTGTATCCAACCCCATTTGTTTTCTTACCTTAAATACATTATGAAACTAAACATAATCTGAGATGTAGAAAACAGGAACTCTAAAACTTGTAGGTAAAAGTGTAAATTTGTACAATGATTATGGACATCCTTTGGTGATACCTGTCAGATTACAAAGTGAATAAATACCCTTGATCAGAAATTTGACTTACAGGCATTTTTTCTAAAAGTATATTGATACATATTATTACAGCACTGTTTGTAATGAAAAGTGTTGGGGAAAACCTAACCACCCTTAATTAGGGGACTGTTTGTATACATTGTGGGATAACCAAATGCTCTATTTATGCCTAAAATGGAGGCATATTAAGAGCGGCTGTTCATTCTGTAATGGTATGGAATCCTCTCTAAGACATTAATATAGAATGTATGTATAGCATTATACTTTATATTTTAAAAAGGAAGAAAAGATTGTATTTGCTTGAAGATATAGAAATTATCTCTGGAAACATTCACTGTCTTTGTAACATTCATTGTCTGTGGGAAGGTTAACTAAGTAGATAAGAGATAAGAATATGATCAAGAACTGATGGTATTGAAAGAAAAAGTGCAAGCTGCACTGAAGGCATTGGTGAAAAACCAAGTTCCAGGAATAGATGGAATACCAATTGAGATGTTTCAGCAGTGAATGCAATGCTAGAAGCACTCGTTCTTCTATGCCAAGAAATTTGGAAGACAGCTTACCTAGCCAACTGACTGGAAAAGAAAGGTGGTCCAACAGAACATAGGAGTTATTGAATAATATAATTAATATTACATGCAAGTAAAGTTTTGTTGAAGATAACTTAAAAAATGATCACAGCAGTACACGGACAGGGAAGTGGCAGAAATTAAAACCAGACTCTGAAGAGTACATGGAATAATGACATCATTGCTGATATCAGATGGATCTTGGCTAAAAATAAAGACTATCAGAAGGCTGTTTACTGTGTTTTATGGACTATGTAAAAAATTTTATTGACTATGTAAAAAAATTATTATGTGGATCATAACAAATTATGGATAACATTGCAAAGAATGGGAATTCCAGAACACTTATTGTGCTCAAGTGGAATCTGTACATAGACCAAGAGGCAGTAGTTCAAACAGAGCAAGGGGATACTGCTGGGTTTAAAATAAGAAAAGGCGTGCATCAGGTTTGTGTGTGTGTGCATTGGGTTTGTATGCTATTACCATGCTTATTTGATCTGTATGCTGAGAAAATGATCCTAGAAACTGGGCTATATGTAGAAGTGACATCAGGATTGGCCGCAGACTCTTAATGATGTGCGATATGTAAATGACACAACCTTATTTGCTGAAAGCCAAGAGGACTCAAAGTACTTATTGGTGAAGCTCAATGACTTCAGTATAGACTATAGCAGATTTCATTTTACTTGGACTCACAATCAACACCTACTGAAGCAGCAGTCAAGAAATCAAATGACATATTGTATTGGGCAAATTTGTTTCAAAAGACATTTTGCAAGTGTTAAAAAGCAAAAATGTCATACATGTATGAAAGCTGAACAATGAATAAGGAAAACCAAATAATAATTGGTGCATTTGAATTATGGTATTGTCAAAGAGTATTGAAAGTACCACAGTTGCCAGAAGAACGAACCATCTGTGTTGGAAGAAGTAAAGCCCCTTGGAAGTGAGGATGGTGAGACTTTGTTCATGTGCTTTGAACATGTTATCAGGAGGGACCAGTCACAGAAGAAGGACATCATGCTTAATAAAGTCAGGGAAGTCAGTGAAAAAGAGGGAAGACTCAAGATGGATTCACACAGTGACATCAACAATGGACACAAACATGGCAATGATTATTAGCAGGTTGGAGGACCAGTCAGTGTTTCATTCTGCTGTACATAGGGCCCTATGAGTTGGAACAGACTAGATGGTACCTTATAACAACAAAGGATAAGGGCTTTCACCACATACCCCTTGGAACATTTTGAATTTTGAAACGTGACTATATTACCTATTTTAAAAAGAACATTAAAGCAATTAAAACTTTTAAAAGCGACATGCATTTTTTAATCAGCTCCCTGAAAGTCGCTTCCTTTTTCTTTTTTAAAACTTTTTATTGTCAACTGGGTCTGGCTTACAGAGCAGATCATCAGTTTTATATTCAGTCATTCATATGCATTTTGTTTCAGCCCATTGATTGTTTAATGTTTATAGATCCACATGAAAAGTACTTAAAACATAAATTGTTTATTGAATTTAAGCACTGGACTGGGAACCAATCACAAGCTTGGCAGTTTGAGCCCACCAGCTCCACTGGATAAAGAAGTAGTTTTTTGCTCCCACAAAGATTTTCAGCCTCAGGAAACCTCTACAGGGTCTTCATGTGTTGGAACTGACTCAACAGTATTCAAAAACAAGAAGGAGATTGGAGTTCTGGTGTGATGCTGTAGGATAAGCAGTGGACAGCTAACTGAAAGGTCTACAAGGTAGGTTGTTCAAACCTAGGAACAGGTCACTCCATGCACAGGGTCACTATGAGTTGGAACCAACTCAATGCCACTTACCAACAACAACAACAGTAACTGATTGCTGAAAGAGGGTGAGGAGTGGGGGTAAGGAATTACCTATCCTAACTTCAATAATACCTACCGGTAATAGATCTAAGTCAGCAATTGTCAGACTTTCAAACTACATAGACTAACCCAACCCTGCTCTGATGTTTCTTACATACTGTCCTTCATGCCTTATAGTCAGTAGTCTTCAGTGACTTTTACTAGTAGGCAGTTATCCCTCAGGGTTTGGTTTTGTTTTTGTTTTGCTACAATCAGATAGGAAAGCACTAACCTAGGTAATTGATGGGATTGTGTATGAAGAACAATTACCATCTTCCAAGGCAGGGTGATAATAGGTTGTTGTTAGTTGCCATCAGTGATTCCATGGGGTTTTCAAGGCTGTAACCTTTCTGACTCTTTCTGGTAGCATAGTGGTTACGAATCAGGCTGCTAATCTCACAGTCAGCAGTTCGAAACTACCCTGTTCCACGGGAGAAAAGATGAGGCTTTCTGCTCCCGTAAAGATTTACAGCCTCAGAAACCCTGTACAGGGTCACTATGAGTCAGAACCAACTCCACGGCACATAACAACAACAACCTTTCTGATATAGATCACTGAGCCTGTCTTCCCAGGTACCTCTGAGTGAGTTCAAGCAATCAACCTTTCATCTAATAGTCAGCGCCTAACCATCTGTGGCACCCAGGGGCTCTAAGTGATTCTTTTAAGCGTATTCTTTTTAGCCAGTTGTTGTTAAGTGCTGTCAAGTCAGATCTGACTCATAGCGGCCCTGTATAGGGGTTCCCAGGAGCAGCTGGTGGGTTTGAATCACTGACCTTGCAATTAGCAATTCAGTGCTTATCCTACAGTGCCACACCAGGACTCTTTCAGCCAGTTGAGAGGTTCTAAATTTAGAGTTAAAGCAGGTTTCAAAGGTTGCTGCCTCTATTTGCATGAGAAAGAGGAAGGGCCCTTGGTTTTTCCATTTCTTTGCTCTGTTGTTGTAAAGTGCTGCGTCCAGTCCAGGGTTTCTGAGGAGTGGTTGGTAAGCTTGAACTGCGGACTTTGAGGTTCAAACTGACCTTGCACATTAACCCACACCAGGAGAGAAAAATTCTTGAAAGCAGAGATTGCAGCTTTCAAAACTTAAAAGTGCCCTTTGACATCTGAGAGGAGTCCTGGTGGTGCAATGATTAAGATCTTGACTGCTAACAGAAAGGTTGATAGTTCAAACCTCCTAGCCGCTCCACAGAAGAAAGATGTGGCAGTCTGCTTCCATAAAGATCCCAGCCTTGGAAACACTGTGGGGCAGTTCTGCTCTGTCCTATAGGGCTGCGATGAATTGGAATCTACTGGATTGGAAATGGGTTTTGCTTATGACATTTGAAAGTGTTTGTTTTTCGGTGTCTTCTTTGGCCTATACATCTTGTAAAAACAGATGATAAGGCCCTCTCAAGGTTTGGGAATGAGATCACTCTATTATACTGACCTTTGATGGATCATGAAATGAAATGGATTTTAAAATATTTTATTGATTATCCTTAGAGCTACTGCTGTTGCTGCTGCATGCATGGAGTTGGCTGTAAATCTTTACAGAACAGAAAGCCTCATCTTTCTCCTGCAGAGTGGTTGGTGAATTCAAACTGATGATGTTAAAGTTAACAGCCCAACATGCAACCCACTTCACTACCAGGGCTCCTTTAGATAAACATGAGTGGGTTATAATAGGGATAGCCCCTCATTTGTTTTAATTTATACAAAATAAATTTACAAGTTTTCAGTATCATAATAGCGTAGTGTTTATGAGTCAGGCTGCAAACCTTAAGATCAGCTGTTTGAAACTACCCGCCACTCTTTGGGAGAAATATGAGGCTTTCTGCTCCCATAAAAGACTTACAGCCTCGGAAACCCTGTACAGGGTGGCTATGGGTCGGAACCCACTCCACGGCACTTAACAACGTAACAACAACAATGTTTAGAAACTAGCTAACAACCTTTGTTGGGCAATGGTCTGTATCTGGGATGCTATCCCCTCTGAATTGTAAGTTGGATACTATATCAAGAGCCAGTGAGGAAATTATCAGGTGCCCCTCTTTATTTGATAGGAGAGGAAATGGATACTCAGGAAGATTAGTTTGTTCAAGTTTTCATAGATAGAAAGCAACAGCTCTGACTTAGATCGCAGGTAAGTCTAACTTCAAGGATCATGCCTTTTCCCAATTTGCCAAATTTGAGATGAAGACACTTTAACCTTACTTCAGAACCAGAAGGGAGATGATGAAGGACCCCATTAATTCTTAGGATTGTCTATTACTTGTCTTTCCACCAGTTTCCTCACCCAGTGCAACTTCTCTTCCATTACCTGTTTTCCATCAGTCTCTGCAGTTGTAATGTCTTCTGGAATAGCCTTCTGTCTCATTCTGATACAGCAAAACTTGCAGTTACAGAATGCAATGTTAGGAATCCCTACCAGGCACAAACACTCCAACTTCTCCTGTGTGGAGCATAAAATAGAGATTACCCAGAATTCAAATCTTCCAAACTAGAAGGATTCTTCTACCTCTGAGTGAACTACTGGTTGTGTAAGAACAACAACAACAACAACAAAAAAAAAAACCCACTTGATTCTGTCAAAAAACACTTTCCTGTAAGACATTTATAACCATCTTCTCTGTATTTCCTTTCCTCAGGAGATTTCAAGTATACTGGTGGTACAAGAAAAAAAAAAAAAAAGGAGGGGTGGGAAGTATAAGAATTAAGATATTAAAATAGATGAAACTAGAGGCGTGGATCAAGACAGTGAGTAAAACCCCAGGTAAGAGGAGCCGCATGGAATTACTCAGCAGAACACTGCAGCCTGTCAGTGCAAGCTCTCTTTTTTCTGGCAGATGGCCTGTGGTTTTATCAATTACTGCTCTGCAATCAGAATTGAGCCAGGATATTCAAAGTCCTTATCTGAATGAAAGGAATTTGGTTTTCTGGCCTTCCATATTTTGCAGGAGCCCAAAAATTGACTTGAAGTCTTTAAATATCTGTTTTTCCCTTAAAGAAAAAGTAAAACCTAGACAGGTAAGCTGTTTCCATAATTTAAAGGCATTGAAATACTTTCACAAGTGGAATGTGAGGCTCTTACCCTCGGTGTTGAATGGTCACACATATATGTACTTTATTTTGGAGGATGGGAACTCACGAGTGCCTACCAAATTCCCATTATGTGGAAAATTTTTGGATTATTAGTTGTTATTATTAAGTGTCTAACTCATGTTGTTGTTGTGTGCCATGGGTCAGTTCCGACTCATAGTGACCCGATACAGGGTTTCCAAGGCTGTAAATCTTTACAGGAGCAGAATGCCTCATCTTACTCCCGCGGATCAGCTGGTAGTTTCGAACTGCTGACCGTGAGATTAGCAGCCCGATTCGTAACCACTACGCTACCAGAGCTCCGTCCAACTCATAGCAACCCTGTATAGGATTTCCAAAGAGTGGCTAGTGAGTTTGAACTACCATCCTTGTGGTTATTAAGTCCAGTGTTTATCTGACAGCACCACACCAGGGCTCCATTAATTATTTAATGACTAATAATTCAGATTATTAAATCATGGGCTTTGGAGGCCCCTGTCCCAATCACAGGTACAATTTTGCTTAAAATTGAACTCAGTCCTTAAATTTTTTTCTTTTTATCTTCCTGCTCCCTCCTCCCCCATGCATTAGAAATCCAGTCAAACTTTATCACCTCCATTCAGAATAGATCAATAGCAACTGGTGAGCAGGTTAATTATAATCGCAGAATAAACGCTGAAGTCTCAAAGTTCACCACTTTTGCAATGTTTCAAAACCCCTTGAGGACTATGCCAAGAGGCTTGCATTGACCCATTCAGAGCAGGTGTGGGAGTTTGAACCAGGGGCAGACAAGCTGATCTGATTCAAGACTACTCAGTTTGGTTTCTTATCTGCAACTTTTCCTATCTCATAATGTCTGTCATTTCAGATAAAAAGAAGTTCAATCAATTGAGTGGGAAATGGCAAGTTATGTTTTCTTCTGATAAAAGTTTTCTAGTTGTTGTTTTATCAGATTGGGTTAAAATTGTATGTGTCTGTCAAGGTCTGCAATGACCTTTTTAGATATTTTATCTGGTATTAGGTGGGGGAAACCTTGTTTTCTTTTTTTTCTTTCTTTGACCTAGGAAAGAATGACCTGACTTTCAAGATCATAAATCAAACCGAGTAAAGAAAGGCAATAATACAAGTTACCCCTCAAAACTGAGTAGGTGGGGAAAAACAAACAGCAAATACAACCTTTCCCTAGCATATAGGGAGAACTTAACTTGACCCCTTAATAAAGAATGTGGTTCCCAGAGAGTGTATGGTTAATAGGAAAATACTGCTTATTTGTGGGGGAAATGTTTTCCAAGTCAAAGATGGTTTCAGAAAAATCAAATAATGCATTTTTTTTTCAAGTAGCATTGGTAAAACTTTAGTGATTCTTCTTATATTAAACTTGTATACGAGGGGGCTTCAAAAAGTTTGCAGAAAAATTCTATTATCTTTTAATTATATTTTTTTACAAATTTTTTGTAACCTTCTTGAATTTAAAATGAATTAACTCAGGTAAACCAATACCCAAATAATTCATTTTGCCATCTAAAGATTAACAGGTTGACATCAATATTTGATGTTTTAGTTGTTATATGTATATAGACATTTGTATAAAAGATGTCCAAAAATCAGTGAAAACAATCCACTATCTTTTCGTTCCATGTTTCCATGAACTCTTTGAAGCCCTCTTGTATATCTAAATTTTTAGACAGTTATAATAGTTACTATTTAAAATCTACTTCAGCACTCATGAAATTATTTGTAAGGTTAATGACCCAGGCTGGTTTCTGAAGACCAGTTCTTTAAAGGGAGATTGGCTGAAAGACCTGCCACTAATAAATAGCCAAGAAAATAGAGAGTTGTGTGTAGAAGCATCTTTTTCCTGTTTCTTGTATATATTTACAGCCAATTAAAAACTATACCGTATTTATAAGTTTTAAATTGAAGTGGTGGCCAATTGTAGGATTTGTTGTTTTTTGATGCACTGACTCACTGAGAAATGTAAAGAGTAGCTTTCAACGCTGCTTTTTAGAAGTGGAGAGCCAAAAACATGATGGCCACCTAGGAAGGGGAAGCATACCCACGTCTTGTGCTTCAGTCTATCTTCTGTATGACCTTAGGCAACTTATTATATCCTCTTAGCTTGGGTATCTGCATTCGGAAGGTCTGTCAGTTTGTCGTACTATGGTGGCTTGTGAGTTGCTGTGATTCTGAAAGCTATGCCACAGGTATCTTGAATACCAGCAGGGTCACCCATGGTAGACAGGTTTCAGATGAGCTTCCAGATGAAGACAGACTAGGAAGAATGAGAGACGGACTACTTCCAAATATTTAGTCCCCGAAAACCTTATGAAGAGCAGTGGAACATTGTCAGATACAGTGTCGGAAAATGAACCCTTCAGGTTGGAAGGCACTCAAAATGCTATTGGGGAAATGCTGACTTCTCAAAATAGACGTGACTGTGATGATGTGAATGGAGTAAAGCCCTCGGGACCTTTATTTGCTGATGGGACACAACTCAAAATGCCAAGAAATTTGGAAGACAACTACCTGGCCAACTGACTGGAAGAGAGCCATATTTTTGCCCATACCAAAGAGAGGTTACCCAACAGAATGCTGAAATCATTGGACAATATCATTAATATCTCATGTGAGTAAAGTTTTACTAAAGGTAGTTCAAAAATGGCTGCAAACATATATTGACAGAGAACTTTGATATGTTCAAGCCAGTTTCTGAAGAGGGAGGACGTGGAACAAGGAATATAATTTCTGACATCAGCTGGATCTTGGCTGAAAGCAGAGGAGAATACCTGAAAGCTCTTTATTTCTGCTTTATTGACTATGTAAAGATTTTTGATTGTGTGAATCATGACAAGCTATGGACAATATTACAAAGTGTGAGTATTCCAGACACTTAATTGTGCTTATGAGGAGCCTGTACATACCCCAAAAGGCAGTTGTTCAAACAGAACAAGGAAACACCAGATGGTTTTAAATTAGGAAAGATGTGCAACAGGGTTGTATTCTGTCACCATACTTACTCGATCCGTATGCTAAGCAAATAATCTGAGAAGCTGGATTATATGAAGAAAAATGTGGCATCAGGATTGGAGGAAGACTCCTTAACAACCTGCAATATGCAGATGATACAACCTTGATTGCTGAAAGTGAAGAGAACTTAAAATACTTACTGATGAAGATCAAAGACCACAGCCTTTGGTATGGGTAGCACCTGAATGTAAAGAAAACAAAAATCCTCACCACTGGACCAATAAGCAATATCCATACAAATGGAGAAAAGATTGAAGTTGTCAAAAACTTCATTTTGCACAAATCTATCATTAACATTCATGGAACCAGCAGCCAAGAAATCAAACAATGTACTGCAGTAGGCACATCTGCTGCACAAGACTTTTTAAAGTGTTGAAGAGCAAAGATGTCAGTTTAAGGACTAAGATGTGCCTGACCCAAGCCATCGTATTTTCAATAACCTCACATGCTTGTGAAAGTTGGATAGTGAATAAGGAAGACTGTAGAAGAATTGGTGCATTGGAGTTACAGTGTTGGAGGAGAATATTAAAAGTACCATGGACTGCCAAAAGAACAAACAAATCTGTGTTGGATGTAGTACAGCCAGAGTGCTCCTTGCAAGCCAGGCTGGCCAGACTTCATTTCTTATGCTTTGGACATATTATCAGGAGAGACCAGTACCTGGAGAGAAGGATACCATGTTTGGTAAAGTGGAGGATCGGAGACAAAAAGGAAGAACCCCATTGAGATGGATTTGCACGATGGCAGCAGCGATGGGCTCAGCTATAGTGATGATTGTGAGGTTGGCGTAGGGACCAGGCAGTGTTTCATTCTGTTGTGCATAGGGTCACTATGAATCAGTACCAACTCAATGGCCCCGAACAACAATAAGGTTAATAAATCAGACCAGGCTCAGAAATTATGAGGCAGGTACTCCAAGGCTCTTTTGCAATATGTAAAATCTAGAACTCATGATATCACTCATAATAATAGTTCATGTTGACTTTGTCTTTCTCCACACTATAGTTACTATGTTAACATTTAACATCCATGGACTTGCCTAGGCATCATGAGGAGACAAACTCAAATTCATCCATTGTTGAAGAGAAGACAAATGCAAGTTCAAATAAAGTAGGTTACAATAGCTCATTCTAAGCAATAATATCTGAAATCTTGCATTTGGTGGGCTGATTTTATTTTTCTAATACATGTTAAGGGATCCTGGTGTGACACTGTAAGCTAAGCACTGAATTGCTGACAACAAGGCCAGCGGTTCAAACCCATCAGCCAATGCTTGGAACCCCTATGTAGGGTCACTATGAGTCGGAAATGACTCATCAACACTTAACAACAATAGCAATAACAATCCTGTTATTAATAAACCTATTCAGTTTCTGAGGTCCTAGGAGGCCATGGAGATAATACAGACAGTAAGTACAGAGCCCCTACTCACTCCAGGCCCAGCCCTATTGTTTGATTCATCAATCTGCCAACCAACAAATATTTTTGTTCACTGCCTGTGACCCAGGCCCTTATTATGCTTTAGACATGAACCAGTGAGCAAGATGGTCTCAGCATCCAGTTTACAGTCTGGCACAGAAGATAAAAATGACTCTGCAATCAATACAGTGTATTAGGAGTTATATGAATCTGGGTTCCATGGAGTCCTTAGGACACCTAAACTGGCCTTAGCAGAAGTTCAGGTCGGGACTCCTGGAGAAGGAGACTCCTGTTTGAATCCTAAAGGATGACGAGGAGTTCACTTCTTAAGAGGAGGGACATTCCTTACAGGCTGAGGAAGTAACTTGAATATGGCTATTCTGTAGCCTGGAGGAGAAGGAAGGAGGGTGTAGGATTGGAGAGCAGAGAGGCAGCCTAAAAAGCTCTGATGAGGGACCGAGTACCCATTAAACAAGGTAAGCATGGGCTTACTTTTGCTTACTTACTATGCAGTAGTGAGCAGTTCAGTACAGATTAGTAAGTGCAAGTAAGTCCATGCTTAACAAGTAATCCGACTGTACATTTGAAAAGTGGCTTTGATTCTGTATAGGAAGATGCTGTGGAGTTGAGAGTGAAATTGTTCACTACAGATTAGTAAATAAGCCTGTGCTTACCTTGCTTGTTGGATAATACAATCCTTTGACTTGGACTTTATCTTGATGACGGTAGACTTGAAGGTAGAACAATGGATTGTTTCTAATGTTTGTTGTTATAAGTGCTGTCGAGTCATTTCCAACTCATACTGATCCTGTATAGGGTTTCCAATGAGTAGCTGGTCAGCTTGAATTGCCGACTTTGTAGACAGACTAAACATAGGTGTGTGTTGTCATTTTTGTTCGTTTGGTTGGTTGGTTGGTTGGTTGGTTGGTTTTGCCTCATTCATGCAGGTCAGATGGGTGAGGCAGTCATGTTTCTGCACAGGTTCTCATGTAGACAAAGAACTCTGAAATGAAGCGACTCACTATAAACCTATGTTAGGTATATGTGCTTTAGCAGTAGGACACAGGGTCACCATGCAATTTGGATCCAGGCTAAATGGGGAAGGGAAGACAAAAAGCAGGCCAAGATCTAGTTCTAGTACTAAAACCAGAGGCCTGCCCTGGGAAGGAAAAATAAAGTTTTGTAATATGACCCTGGAAGTCAAACTTTTTTTTTTTTAATTTTTCAAGAAGTTTTTATTGTGAATTGAGTTAAAGTTTACAGGGCAGATAATCAGTTTTACATTCCATAAATCATATTTTGCTTCATTAAAATGATTACAATCCCCTCCATGTACCATGAGTCAACAGTATTTACCTCTATCACCTTTTTTTTAAATGTTTTATTGTGAATTATATGATAGTTTACATGGGAGAACATTAGCTTTACATTCATCCGATCGTATTTCGTTTCATTGCCATAGTTATAATCCCCTCTATGCATCATCAACCAACCAAAGGGTATGTACCCTGCAAGCCTGCACCCCCCGGTCATCAGCACACAGCTCCTCTCCCTCTCTGGGTCTAGAGTTCCTGGCCGCTCCATCTCTCCACATCGTCTTCTCTGCCTCCATCTCTGGCACCACTGCTTCTCCGGGTAGGGGGAAGTCAAAGTTTTTGTAATTCTTCTCTCTTCTTGTCATTTGTCAGAAGGTGAGATATGAACCAGGAGTGGCCTTGAAGAGGAATACAGATAGATGAATATGGGTTAGAAATACTGTCTCTGCAGATATGCATCTGTAGATCCTTTCATGGGATGGATTGACCAGGTCAGAGGCGAAGATGAAGGGCTCAGTTAGTCTTTCACACTCACGTTGGACCTGCTTCATTTTGAGCCACCATTCTTTTCTTTTTCAATTCAGTCTTGTCTTTTTAAGCCATTGTTTTATTATGAAGAATTTCAGAGTATGCAAAAGTAGCAAGTTGAGTAGCTATCACTTTCAGGAAGTATCAACTGGTGGTCAGCCGTATTTCCCTCATACCAACTTATTTTGAAGCAAATTACAGAGAACATGTATTTAATTAGTAAATATTTCTGCACGGATCTCTAAAAGACATAAACTTTTTAAAAACATAATCCCAGTACCATTATTATCCTGGAACACATCAACAGTTCTTAATATTAGGTATTTAACTAGTGTTCAGATGTCTCTGCCTATGTAGTTTTTAAAATAGTTTCTTCAAATCAAGATCTAAAGAAAGTCCATACGTTGCCTCTGTTGATCCATACTATAGTACCCAAGTTTATTTTAACCTGTAGGTTCTTCCACCTTATTTGCTTTTTCTTATAGTATATTTGCTAAAGAAATGTTTTTTTTCCCCCTGTATAGTTTCCCATAATAAGTTGACTAAATTTGTTATTATATATAGTCCCTTCATGATAATGATCAGGTTCCTGTGCTTACTGCTTTTCCTACAAATCTATGATCAAAGAAGTATGTGGGTCAAGTTCAGGTGTCTGTAATGGTAGTGGCCATTGATAGTCATTGCCTAGATAATTGTTCCATTCCAGAATTACCGGTGCCATTGAGTTGATTCTGCCTCATAGCAACCCTATGGTACAGAGTAGCTGTGTCCTACAGTGTTTCCAAGACATCAGTCTTTACAGAAGCTGACTGTCACAGCTTTCGCCCGCAGAGCAGCTGGTGGGTTTGAATTCGGTTAGCAGCCAAGCTCACAGTTACTGTGCCACCAATGCTCCTTCATTATTTCATTAGAGTTTACAAAATAGTGATCTTCCAATGCTATCATTCCTTCTTTTACTAGTTGTGATACAGCAATTTTAAAAATTCAGCTTACTAAAACATTTGGTCACCTTGCAGTAAGGAGGAAGAATGGTGATGAAATAGGTCATTATCTTTTCTGTGAGCCTCTGATGCCATGGTTTCAGGAAGACAGGGCACATGTACAACAACTTCCCCAAGCCTTTCATATCTTCTATTTATATGGGCTGGAGAGTGAATAATTCTGAGGTTGATTGCCCATAGATGGTGTTTGCTTCATTTCCTTTAGATTCTTGGCTATTTTCCCAGTTATTATGGAAGGAGTCCTTCTTCCCACTGTGTAGCTTTCCTGCTTTCCCATTCTTTCTTGGGGGTAGGGGAGGAGGGGTAGACACATGGTAGTAGATAGGACACTGAATCAAGGCAATAAACCTAGATTTGAGACTTCACACCACTTCTATGATCCAGGCCAGTATCAATTCTTCACTTTTGTGGGATTCCACTTACCCATTAGGATTTCCCTTCCCCTTCCCCTGCCCTACCTCAGTAGCTTAAATTTCTTGGATTGAAAATGTCAGTAGTAATTTTTGAGTGAGGAATTGACTAACTTTTAACAACAACAACAATAAGCGAACATGCAAGAACTGGTAGGCTCTTATTTGAGTGTTTCCCTGTGTAAAAAGAGCAAATTCTACTATATTTTATTGTTGTTGTTATGTGCCGTTCCAACCCATAGCGACCCTGCATAGGGTTTCCAAGGAGCAGCTGGTGAGCTTGAACCACCAACCTTCCAGTTCAAATGGCTTTCAGTCTGGCACATTAACCCACAGCACCACACCAGGACCCCTGAATTTTACTGTGTAGGCTTGACTGAGTGTTGGTCTTTGTTGGGAAGGCTAAGATAATTGAGATTTATGAGCCTAGTTCTTAACTCAGGCTTTGTTGCTTGTCATGGTGGTTAAGAGAATGGAAACTGGAGCCCTGGCACATGATAAGTACTTGGTGAAGTTAACCATGAACATTCATTATTCATTACTATTCAGCATCTTTGCAATCCATCTGGTACCAGAAAATCTACCCCCTTCCCTGCCCCCATATAGTGATCATTCCATAATAGCTTGTTATATAGAAACCTTTGTTTCTTGTTCTTACTGATTGTGGAGAAACAAAAAAGAATCAAAGATTTCAAGTTCACTTTGCCCCTTGGTAGCAAAGAGGGTGGCAGAAGTAGATCAGTCTTGTCATGAATCTATGAAAGCTGAGATTGAGGTGGGATGCTCTTCTGAATCTCTGTGTGGGCATGTCTCTGCTGGCAGCCTTTTGGGACATCCCCAGGCAGAATTCCAGGGTTAGGGTTGTTGTTGTTATATGCCGTGGAGTTGGTTCTGACTCATAGTGAGCCTGTACAGGGTTTCCTGAGACTGTAAATCTTTACTGGAACAGAAAGCCTCATCTTTCTTCTGCGGAACAGCTGGTAGTTTCAAACTGCTGTCCCTGAGGTTAGCAGCCCGATTCGTAACTACTACGCTACAAGAGCTCCTATATAACCAGAGGGTTAGGGTTAGGCTTTGCTCTCACTGTAACTCATGGTGCTATACTTTTATTTGGATTATAGCTCTACCAGACTCGAAAATTTTCCAGGGTAAGAACTGTGAATCATTAATTTTGAGGTCTTTCATACAATTACATGGTTAGTGTAATTAGCCACTAATGAAAAAGTTGGCAGTTGATATCTACCCAGAGGCACCTTGGAAGAAAGGCCTGGTAATCTCTTTCCAAAGAAATCAACCATTGAAAGCCTTGTGGTACACGGTTTTACTCTGACACTTGAGTCAGAATTGTCTCAATGGCAGACAACTTCAACAACACAAGTACTTTGTGAATACCAAATCACATTAACTGAAAAGATAAGCCAAGCCTGCAAATCCTCTTAAAGTAAACAACTGTTTGGCTCACAAATTCCTACCTGCAGTCTGGCTCTGAATTAGCCCATCAAAAGGGAAGCTCTAATCCGTGAATATAAAAGGACCCCAAGAGACAAAAGTAAAGGATGAACATATCGTGATCCTTAACCAGTTGTGCAGTGGGAGAGATCCTGAGAGAGAGAAGAGGAGCTTGGGGAGTGCAAGAGTTATACAGAGGCCATCACAAACCTAAAAGCTAAGGAGGTGAACAGAAGAGCATGGAAAACTAGTGGTATCCTCTCAAAAGTAAAAACAAAGAAATAGCACCTTAAAGGTGGGTCTGAGAGAACAGGAGAGGGCCTCCCAGGGCAATGTGGAAAGGGTTGAGGGGGAGGAACTCTGCAGATTCTAATGGGACTGCATGCAGGTCAGGTGCCAGAGATGCTGGCAAAGAGGAGCCAGAAAAGGAAGCTGGGGAGGCTGGGGGGCAGGGGTAGCTTATTCCATCATAGTGTACTTTATAAGAAAACAACTAAGCTTATTCCTTGATCCTGTGGTGTTCCGCTCGGCCCGTGACAGCTCCTCTTTGGGCCTCTTTAAAGCCCTGTCGGTTGTCTGGGCCCTGAGCCACATGTGTTACAGCCTTTCCCTGCCAATTTTCAGACACTTCTGGAATTGACTCCTACCGTGTTTATCCTTTCCCCATCCCAGATGAATTCTTCAATTCACTCTATTTTCCCTTCTCCTTACTTTCAGTAGTTGTTGTTGTTGTTGTTAAGTGCCGTCGAGTTGGTTGTAGAATCTCCACTATATCGCACCCAAGGCCTTTCTAGAGTGGCTCTTGAGGCACAGAGTTGTTGTTGTTAAGTGCCATCGAGTCAGTTCCTGCCCATAGTGACCCTGCATAGGGTTTCCTAGGAGTGGCTGGTGAGCTTGAACCGCTGACCTTTGCAGTTCAAACCAACTTTGCAGTCCAGCACAGTGCCACACCAGGACTCCTGAGGCACAGAGCAGTGTTTTGTATATACCTGTAACTGCCTCTCAATGTCGTCATAACAAACGGGTTAGGAACTCAAAAGATTCTCTGTAGAAACAAGCTCTCAGTCAGACTCTGTTTAAAGGGTGTAAGTGCCTGTTGATTTTGAAGGGTATTCTCTCCTTGCTTGAAGTGCTTCACACAAGTGACAAGACACTTTCCTTCAGGGAATGTTGATATTAAGTTTCCTGCCCTGTGTAAACACATCTGGAGGAATGACATTAATTATAGGGACCCTTTCCCCAGGACAAAGAAAGGGCAGTGGTGGGAGAAGGAAGTGGAAGTGCTGGGAAGGGGGGGGGAAGATGGTCAAAAGGATGATATAACCAGCTGCTGTGGTAAGCTAGGGCCCATTTGCAGCGTTTTCCCCTTTGTTTTCAAGGACTTTTGCTTTCATTCCTGATGGAATCTTGCTGTGGATTAAATTGTGTTCCTCAAAAACATGTGTTGCGACTCGTAACCCCTGTGCCTCTGGATATAAGTTCATTTAGGAATAGGGTTTACTTTGTTAGTTACTGAGGTCATGTCAGCGTAGGGTTTGTCTGAAGCCAGTCACTTTTGAGGTACAAGAAAGCAGTAGGCACAAAAGCAAGGAAGTACAATGCAGGGGAAGACAGATGCCACATCACATGAAGATTTCCAAGGAACCAAGGCACAGAAGCTGAAGAGAGAGACAAGAGCCTTCCCCAGAGCCAACAGAGAGGTGGAGGAGCCTTCCTGTAGAGTCAGTATCTTGAATTCAGATTTCTAGCTTCCTAAACTGTGGGATTTCTGTTATCACAGCACTAAGACACTAAGACAGACCTTCAATATTTTACTGTTGGGCAGCTGATGAGAGGGTGAGGAGTGTTATGGTTAGGGAGCAGTGCCTGGAGTCATACACCTGGTTTTAAACACCAGTTCCACCCTTACAGTGACTTCCAGGTTTCAGATCCATAAAGCTAGAATAGAAGCTGCATCATAGGGTTCTTGTGAGTTCTGAGAAATAGTGTTCTTAAAGCATTTTTCGTGTTATGCAGTGGGTGGTTGCAAATGTTAGCCATTAAGCTACTCATTAACAAAGGCTAGCTACTATCATTAAAAGGAGTCCTGGTGTGGCGGTGTAGTATAAGCACTGGACGCAGGGTCGGTTTGAACCACAAGGTTGGCGGTTCAAACTCATCAGCTGCTCCTCAGAAACCCTATACAGGGACACTATGAGTCGGAACTGACTCTGTCACCTTACAACAAACATCATTAAAAGAAATATCATTGAAAATAGGGTTTTGGGTGTTTTTTTTTTTTGTGTTTTTTTTTTTTGCTTCCACTAATAAAAAGTTAGGTTGAGCACAAGGCTCCCAAGTTGAATTAATCGAGGTTCTGTATTTTGAATTTGTCTTCTTTCTCAGTATTAATCTGCATTTAGAGCATAGCAACATATCATCTATAATTCCTTCTACACAGGGCTGTCATATTTATGTATACAGAAGCTAATTGGGGTTGTAGATTCCTGAAGAGTGACTTTTGGCATTGCTGTAGAATGTTTTAAAGATCCTTTTAAGGGAGTTGGGACTGGCATCTCCAATGATGTTTGAACAAAAGGAAAATAATACAGATGCTATTTGAGATGAACTCAGATAGAAAGAATTGTGTGGTGTACCCTAAGAAAGCCTTACCCATGGAAGGAGCCCTAGTAGAACAGCAGTTACACACTAGCTGCTAACCAAGAAGTCAGCAGTTCAAACCCACTAGCTGCTCTGTGGGAGAAAGATGTGATAATCTGCTTTCATCAAGATTGTTGTTGTTAAGTGCCAAAGAGTGGGTTCTGACTCATAAGTAGAAGAGTGGCTGGTAGGTTTGAACCACCCACTTTGCAGATAGCAGTCTAGTGCTTATTCTACAGCACCACACTGGGGCTCCTCCCAGAAATATAAGCAGTATAAGTATTAGTAGATCATGTTAGTAGTATCCTTCCAGAATTTTTTTTTTTATGACTTTCCTGTCACCACTTCACACTTTTCCTAAGATGTCTGTCAAGTAAGTGAATGTTGTTTGTAAAAGGAAAGATTGAATTTCTAAACCTTTTGTCCTCAAATTATGCTCCAAGTCCTTAGGATTCAGCTAACATGCTTCATGAGGGTTGGATACTGTGCTGTCTCAGTCCAGAGAAGCTTCATTTCATCTGATTTAGATTTAATTGGAAATGTCTGTTTTGCTAAAGATTTTTGAGGATTGAAGACAAAAAGGAGAAACAAACAAACAATACAATCAATAATATATAAATCATACCTTGGTCTCTAGGTATTTTTATAATTTAGTTTGAGAGCTAAACATAATTGGGGAGAAAAAAATGAAACAACAACAAAAGATCTAAATGATACTTCAAGACAAGGTTAAATTATGTAATTTAAGGTATATGTGCTAAATTGCCAAATAAGTCCATGGAAGCATTGGGTTAGCCTAAGTAAGAAGACTACAGAGGAGGAGCAAGTGATGGGATTTGAGTAAGAAGTCGTGGTCTTAAGAAGGGCTGGGAGACTTTCTGTAAAGATAGCACAGTGAAGGTATGCTTTCCTCCTTTCCTCCCTGGAGACTACAAAATCAGGTGAAAAGAACCCTCCCTTCCTCCCCCCCCCCAATTAAAAATTCTATGTCTCAGGAAACGAAGAAACAACTAATTCCCCAAAGTTAGACCTCACTGAGCGAAGGACTTAGAGACACTCCAACTAGATGTAAATTTCTATGTTAAGAAATGAGACTGAGATGAAGAGACAATGTTTGCATTTCTTAAAGATGATAGAATTGTCAACTACAGTAAACAAATATGTAAGATCCTTATGGAGAAAGTTGTAAAATTTTACTTACAAACATAAAAGAAAGCTTGAATAATTTGGAAAAAAATATTGTTTTTGGGTTGAAAAATTTAGTATGTTCTTTCTCCCAAACACCTTACCAAACAACCTATTCATCTAATGCAGTTGATTGTAACATTAATATGGAACAATAATAGTATAAGAATATCCAAGATAATTTTCAAAACAAGGTTAAAAGGAGGTACATGCCCTATCAGAAATCAAAAACAAAATAAAAAGGTATGGTGGTGGTGGGGGTTATGTGCCGTGGAGTCAGTTCCGATTCATAGCGACCCTGTACAGGGTTTCTGAGGCTGCAGATCTTTATGGGAGCAGAAAGAAAGGTATAGGCACAGCAGTTAATACAGTGATGATTACAACCCTGTTGTACAAGCTAGTGAAAAATTACTTGTTAAGATTCAGCCAAAGCATTAGGAAGAGGAAGCCCAAGGTATAGAAAGATTGGCATTAAATCATTTCATCCTTTCAAATAAATCATTTGATCCTTTCAAATGTCAAAGTACAGCTAAACAGATGTGGGAACTGTAGAACAGAGTATAAATGTTATAGACCTTTACAATGTAAAACTAATACATGCTGTTAAAAATCAAACACTCTACATACTGATCTGGGAAAATGTCCAAATACATATTGCTTATATAAAGAACCTGAGCTGCAGAAGAGTATGAATGGTTTGATCCCATTTCTGTTCAGGACAGATTATACTGTTCTTTCCAGTACCCCTTCCTGGGGCCAGATTATGGCCCCACCCTGATGACATAGGATTGATTAGGAAATTTGCTTTAGTCAGTGACATGTGAATAGAAGCCACTTACGCAACTTCCAAAGTAAGGCTTTAAGAGTCATGATGTGAGAATTCTGGAAAGATGGTGGTGTAAATTAATCATGGTTCTGATCTTTCCTTCCATAAATACAACAAGAAGCAAAAGGAAATGGTGCTTCAAGAGCAAGGATGTCATTTTGAGGACTAAGGTACACCTGACCCAAGCCATGGTATTTTCCATAGGCTCAGGCATGTGAAAGTTGGACAATAAATAAGGAAGACTGTAGAAAAAGTATGCATTTGAATTGTGGTGTTGGAGAAGAATATTGAAGGTACCATGGACTGCCAAAAGAACAAACAAATCTGTGTTGGAAGAAGTACAACTAGAATGCTTCTTAGAAGGCAAGATGGCCAGACTTCATCGCTCATACTTTGGACATTTTATCAGGAGGGATTAGTCCCTGGAGAAGGAAATCATGCTTGGTAAAGTGGAGGAACAAGGAAAAAGAGGGAGACCCTCCAATGCGATGGATTGGCACAGTGGCAACAACAATGTGCTCAACATAGCAGCACTTGTGAGAATGGTAAAGGACCAGACCATGTTTCATTCTTTTGTACATAGGGTCACTATGAATCAGAACCTACTCAATGGCATTTAACAACAACAACAATAGATTTTAAAAGAGCCATCTCAGAAGCAGAAAATGACAATCCCAAAGAAGAGTATGAGTGGAGCATGAGCTCCCTACCTAAAAAACAGCGAGGGCAGAGGTGACAGTAGAGACAGTGGCATGGAGATACAGGACAACTGTAGGCATCTAGGCCCAAGGACAGATTAAAGTTGAGTGCCTATGGGCATGAGGCTGTCTTGAAGAATGTGCCCTTTGTGCATTAACAGTCTGGTGAAAAGAGCTTTGTAACACTTGTTGAAAGGATACTGAGAGTCCCAAGACCAGAATGAGATGTGCCTGCAGTGTGACAGAGAAGAGGTGCTCCTGATTAGAGAATTACTGTATCTATCCTCAGTTGTCTTTGATCACGAATTGTGCTCTGCTCATTTCCCTAATAAACCCTATAATCGTGTGTGTGTGTGTGTGTGTGTGTGTTTGGGGTGGGTATTTAGGGAGTTTGCACAGGAATGAAGAATGAAGTGGAGAACTACAGACAGGCAAGAATCAATACAGTAGAGTCTCATACAGTAGAAAATTTGCTTCTTCCATCATCACAGAGCCACATGGGCCACTGCTGCTGTGAACTGGGGAAGTGATCCCGGAAACAAAAAGTGCCTCTTTCCCTAATCACTATATCTCCTGCTTGTACAATGAGCCAGGATCCCAAGCTTCTGCTCCAAAATCAATAGTGCAGACCTTTCCGGGAGTCTATTTTTTGTGTGCCAGCACCTCCCCCACCTGGACATTGTCAGTTGCAAGTCTGCTGTGAATTGCTACAGAAGACCTGTGCAGTGGAGTCTGCTCCTATTCTCCTGGTCCCTGCACACCCCATAGCTCAGGCCTCTAAAACCAACAGTACAGGTCTCTTGAGAAGTTCTGATCTGTCTGCTAGGTGTGGGTTTTCTGACAACATGATTGCAGAAGCAGAGAAGGGAAGGAGGAGATGGGACTGTGCCCCCTGATGGACAGATTGATTATTACATGCTATCTCACCTAAGTGATGGTGCCCATGGGTGGACAGACTAACCACAGACAGTATGTTGTTCTCTGGTGTGTTTGGGAGACACTGAAAGTTGTAAAATGAAATCTGGAGATCTCATATCTCAATTAAAGCAGGAGAGATAAGGATCTGTCACACAGAGATAAAGAAGAAATGGTAAGCAAATGCTGAAGGTTCTGTCCACCTGAGTTTCTTGCAGAAAGTAATAAGGGCAAAACCATAAAATACTGGGGAAAACAGAAAATTAACACCCTTGAAATGCCCCAACAACAACAAAAAAAAAAAATTCACAAGACATAGAAAAAAAAAAAAAGGACATTATGGCCAATCCATATAAACATGACATAGGAGTTAAAGCACATCTAGGGATGACCAAATAATGGGAGATATTAGAATATAACACAACAACATTAAACTTAATTAAGGGAAAACATAGACAAAGACAGAAAATAAATAAGGAAAGAAATACAAGAACAAAAATGGAATCTAAAAAAAATATATGTATATTGCAACTGAAAGGATAAAAGCTGTTATGAGAAACCAATAGAAATATTGCCAACAGACTTAATCAGGCACAAAAAAGAATCAGTGAATTAGTGGATATGATAGTTACAATTACAGATGCTTAAGAGAAACAAGAATGGAGGCTCGAGAAGACTGACCACAGTTTGATAAATTATGGGACAACAACAGGAGACCTACCTAATATATGCATCCTGATTATTTACAGAAGGAGAGGAGAGAAAGAGACAGATTATTTGAAGAAATAATTACAGAGTGTTTCTCCTTTCTAATGGACAAATCTGAGAAGCTCAAAAAACCCTAAGCAAGATAAATGTAAAGAAATCTACAACAAGTCATATCATATTAGACTCTCAAAACTTAAAGATAAGAGATTTCTGAAAATTGTGAGAGAGAAGCATACAGTCACTTACAAAGGATTTCCAATAAGATTAAGTGCAGATGACTCTGAAACTAGATGGTGCATGTCTTCCGCTACCAACTGCTCAGAAAGGGATCACATTAGAAAATACTTAGAAGTGGAGAAAATGTAGAACAAAATGTAAAACAAAAATTATTTTTAAAAAGACCAGAATGATTGATGAGATAGACTTGTAGAATCCCAAGACTTTGGTCCTTGGTCACACACTTCAGGTGTGGAACTGAACTCACCTCTATGTCTTCAGATTTCATCCAAACATTAGATAGATATATTAGATAGGGGGAACAGTGTTGTTGTTGGTAGGTGCCATCGAGTCAGTACCGACTCATAGCGACCTTATGCACAGCAAAATGAAACACTGCCCAATCCTGGGCCAACCTCACTTTTGTTACCACGCTTGAGTCCATGGATGCTGCTACTTGGCCAATCCATCTCACTGGGGGTCTTCCTCTTTTTCCCTGACCTTACCAAACATGATATCCTTCTCCAGAGACTGGTCCCTTCTAACAATATGTTAGTGGTGGTGGTTATGTGCCGTGGAGTCGGTTCCGACTCATAGCGACCCTTTACAGGGTTTCCAAGGCTGTAAATCTTTACGGGAGCATAAAGCCTCATCTTAATTCCGCAGAACAGCTGGTAGTTTTGAATTGCTGACCTTGAGGTTCACAGTCTGATTTGTAACCACTGCGCTGCCAGAGCTCCTTAATATGTCAGTAGCACTAGTGAAATCAAAATGGATTGACAGGAAGGATACGTTGTGCAAACTTAAGCCACAAAATTTTTAGAACAAGCAGAGACCTGGCTGTCAGAACTGGCTTTCAACAATGAATTATCTAATATAGTAACAAAAACACAAACAGCAGAAGACGCGATAAATAAATGGAGCCTCATAAAAATAAAAAAATTTGTTCATCAACAGACCTTACCAAAGAAGCGCAAAGACAAGCTATCAACTGGGAGACTATCTTTGGAAACTATCAACTGGGAGACAAGCTATCAACTGGGCGACTATCTTTGGAAACTTTGTATCCAATAAGAATCTAATACCCAAAAAGTATATATAATTTGACAGTCTAACAACAAAAAGACAAATAACTCAGTCATAAAATGGGCAAAGGACCTAAATAGGTCCTGAATAGGACATTCACCAAAGAGGACATGCAAATAGCTATCAAACATGTGAAAAGATGCTCAGTGTCATTAGCTATCAGAGACATGCAAATCATAACTATAGTGAGAGCCATTACTTTTCCATTATGATGGCTAAGATTAAAAACAAAACAAAACAGAAAAGAACAAATGTTGGCGAGTATATGGAGAAATTGGAACCATTATCCATGCTATAGAGAATTCACAATGGTGTAGTTATTGTGGAAAACAGTGCAGTGGTGCCTCAAAAGACTAAAAATACAACTACCATTTATTTGACCCAGCAATTCTAGACCTAGAACATACACCCAAAGACTTGAAAGCAGAAACTTACAAAGAGGGTTATACACTGCAGCATTATTCACAATAGGCAAAAGGTGGAAACAACTTAAATGTCCATCAGAAGATGAATAGGTAAACAAAATGTTACATACGTACAATGTAATACTACTCAGAGGGAGAAATGAAATTTTGATACATGCTACAATATGGGTAGAGCTTGAGGACATTTTGCTAAACCAAATAAGGCAATCATAAAAAGATATATTGTATGACCTCACTTAGGTTAAATAGTAATAATAATAAAAGACAAGAAAGGCAAATGTTTAGAAACAAAAGTTTATTAATGGTTACAAGGGACAGGAGGGAGCGGAGGAAGGGGATTAACGGTGGTAGAAAAATTATCTTGATTAATGGCAGTGTTGCATAGTTTGTTTTTGTAATTGCTGTCAATAAGTTGTACACCTCCTGTAAAGTTGAATTGTCATAGTTATGTGACAGACATATTTACAACATTGACCCCCCCCCAAAAAAAAAAAAAATAGCTGCTGGACACTCTGGGCAAACAAATACCTCATGGGATTTGGTACCTTGGTTTGGAGGTTTAGGATCATGGTTTCATGGGACATCCCAATTAATCAGCTTACTAATATGTTTAATGCTTCTGTTGTGTCTCTTAGTTCATTGCATAGTGCCTAGGTTCTTAAAAGCTTGCAAAGGCACTATTAGTCTTTACTCATCTGGAGCAGCAGAGGGATAGTCAGGAATAGGAGGAAGATGTGGAATATGTGACTAATTACCTTCATGAACGAAACAACTGCCTTCTTTGCCATGAGTCTAAAATAACTGAATGGTGACCTAGCTACCATTAATGAACATCTTGATTAATGAAAGATTCCATAGAAGAATCCTGATCAAAAGGAGAGCGGTGTAGAACAGAATTTCAAGTTCTCATGGAATGGAGATGTTCTAGAGCCATGGAAGGTGGTTGAACCCCTGAAACTATTGTAATAAGGTATCTTTAAACTTTAAGCCAAAAATATTTCCTGAAGTCTTCAATCTTCTTAAAACCACATAATACTCATACATATGGAGCTCTGGTAGTGTAGTGGTTAGGAATCGGGCTGCGAGCCTTAAGGTCGGCAGTTCGAAACTACCAGCTGTTCTGCAGGAGAAAGATGAGGCTTTCTGCTCCCGTAAAGATTTACAACTTCGGAAATGCTATACAGGGTCACTATGAGTTGGAACCGACTCCATGGCACATAACCACCAACCGTATATATGTACACATATATACATATATACGTTGTTGTTGTTAAGTGCCATTGAGTCAGTTCTGACCCCTAGCGACCCTATATGATGTTTCCGAGGAGTGGCGACCCTATGTGGGGTTTCTGAGGAGCGGCTGGTGAGCTTGAACTGCCGACTTTGCAGTTTAGATGGCTTTGCAGTCTGGTGCATTAACCCACAGTGCCATACCAGGATATATATGTAAAGGTATAACAATTAATTGGAAGTACATATATACTAAATATAAAATAGTAATTGTCATTTAGTTGTTTTGGTTTGTTTTTTACTTTTTATTGTGATTTGGGTGAAAGTATACAGAGCCACTCAATGGTACCTAACAATAACAACAAATACAGAGCCAATTGGTTTCCCATTCAGCAATTCACATTTTGATTCATGACATTGATTTTAGTCTCCACATTGTAACAGCACTCTTCCCCTTCCTCCCTGTGTTTACTGTTTTCACTCATCCTTCCTTCCTATCCTTTCTGCCTTCTGAATTATATTTCTGGGCAAATGCAGCCATTTTGGTCTCGTTGGTTATATATACACAGCACTGGACTGTGTATTACAAAGTTGGCATTTCAAACCCAGCAACCATTCTTTGGGAGAAAGATGAGGGTTTCTTGCTTCTGTAAAGATTTAAAGTCTCAGAAACCGATACAGGGTCGCTATGAGTCCAAGTCAATTCGATGGCACATAACAACAACAAAGGTTCGTTGTTTTAAGGTGTTTGTATTCTAAAAGTAAGGAGCTAGAAAATCTTTAACAAATATTTCATTATGAAGTTGTAGAAACCAAAACAAAAAATGTGAAATTAGTGTTGCTAAAAATTTCCACTTTGGGTTGTTTCTCTCTGTTATTGATTACTTTACGGGCCTGTGTATTGTTTGGCTGAAAACTGAGCCACAAGAGTGAGTTTGGTTCTAAGGTCCGAAGGATGTCTCATGGTCATAGTTCTACTAGTCTCTGTCAGACCAGCAAGCTTGGTCTCTCTCTCTCTCTCTCTCTCTTTTTGAGTTTTGTCCCATATTTTTCTCCTACTTCACCATCTTTTTCAGGGTGGTCAATTGTGGCAGCCAGGCACCATCTAATTCTTTTGGTCTCAGGGTTGTTGAAACTAAAGTTCTTATGGTCCATTAGTCCTTTGGACTAATTGTTTCCATGTATCTTTGGTTTTCTTCACTTTTTGCTCTGGAGTTGTACCTTAGATGACCACTCACAAGCCTTGAAGACCCCAGTTGCTAGTACTAAAGTAGGATGTAGAACATGTCTTTATGGACTACGTTATACCAACTAACCCTGAGATTATGGTTCTGAGCTCCCAGGCGTGGTTGCCTTTGGGAAGGGGGAAGAGAGATAAGATAGACGGTGAAGGAGGATAAAAAAAAAAGGGATTGTTACATTATTCTTTGTACTTTTTGTTAATGTTAAAGTTTCTAAAAATAAAAATATACTTAATATAATAGAAAATGCTTGGGAAAATAGAAAACTTGTTAACTACAACTGCTTCTGGGGAGTTGATAATGGTGATGGTGGAGACTTTTTTTTTCCCATTTAGCATTCTTCTCTGTCCTGTTTGGATTTCTTAGCAACTGTGAATGATGTAATTTTTTTGGTTTATTAAAATATATATTTATATATATAAATAGAGTCCTGGTGTGGTGCTGTGGGCTATTGCGCTGTACTGCAAAGTCATTTGAGCCACAAAGTTGGTGGTTCAAGCTCACCAGCCGCTACTTGGAAACCTGTACAAGGTTGCTATGGGTCGGAAATGACTCGACGGCACACAACAACAAAATAGATATCATTAAGGAAAGGTACGGTACAGTTAGTGCCAAGTCTGATTATTCTAAAAGTAAGGATCTAGAAATCGTCACCAAATATTTTATTATAGAGTTGTAGAGACCAAAACAAAAAGGTGAAATTACTGTTGCAAAAAATTTCTACCTCGGGTTGTCTCTGGAATTAATTTCCATTGTTCTCTACCTTCTAAATCTGGTGGGACACATTCACATTATTGATAGAAAGTCCTGTGTAATACTCTGCAACTATGTTCATGGCACCCTCTAGGTGTTGAAGGATCTTCCTCAAGGGCCATAGGGTTGTGTGGATGTGTGTGGAGAGGGGTATTGTTGGGGATCTGGGTGATCCTTTCACCCTATCCACTGTACTTCTTCTGTCTTTTCTTGGGCTTCACAAATAAGATTTTCTTTGAAGAAAGTACTCTACAGATTAGAAAAACAAGTGGGGGGTGGGGGAATCACAAAGCAACCTAGATAGTTAGTATTGGATCTGGTATGAATCTAGATACAGTTGAGTCTAGGAAGGACCTAGATCATCTCACCTAATACTCTGCTTTGAGAAAGATCCTGAGGCCTAACCTGCTGCGGTTGAATTGATTCTGGTTCAGGGCATCCAGCTAGGATGCGTACTGCTCAGAGTCCATTGCTAAGGAGGGGCATGGTCTTCTGGCCCTGCCAGTATGTTGTTTTTGCCCTCATTTTTGTCTTATTTTGTGCTGTCTGCCTTAATTAGCTAATGCTGTGGCACAAATGCCATAAGTATGTGGCTTTAAAGCACAGAAATCTGTTTTCTCATGGTTCTTGAGGCTAAAAATCTAAATTACAGCTTCTGTCCTGATTCCTTCCTTGTTGGGAACCTGGGTGTTCCTTGGCTTTTGAGTAATTCTCATATGGAATTTGTCTTTCCCTGTGTATGTTTCGCTTGTTTTTTTTCTGTCTCTTCTGGTATTATTATAACTCAGAAATTATTAAGTTTAGGGTCCATCCTACACTAATATGATCTCACTAACAAATCCTGGTGTGGAGTTGTAGGATCAGCACTGGACTGCTAATCAAAAGGTCATCAGTTCAAACCTATCAGTCGCTCCTCAGAAACCCTGTACAAAGTCCCTATGAGTCGAAACCAACCTGCTGGCACTTAACAACATAATGAAAGAAAAACTTTCCTTTCAAACAGAATCGCCTCCATAGGTACAAGGGCCAGGATTTAACACATGTTTGAGAGAGACTCAACACAATCCATAACATCATCATTGAAGTTAACAGCTCTCACAAACCTCCTTAGGCTCCACATTTCATTACAAAAAAA
>NW_006408582.1:1467870-1494512 GCF_000296735.1 Chrysochloris asiatica | reverse complement strand
TTCTTAAGACTACATTGTCATTGTTGCTTTTAAGATTACAAAAAAAAAAAAAAAAAAAAAAAAACCTTTTCAAAAAAAAAAAAAAAAAAAAAAAAACCTTTTCAGAGTAACTGAAGTGATTAGCAGGGGAAGAAGATGTAAAGTGCTGGCGATTGGAGCTTAACCTTGGTTTGATTAAGTAATCCTCAAGAAACCCTCAAGAGGGGAAAACAGTCCTCATATAAGTTTCTGTACCCTTGCTCCCCTCCCTTCCTAAAAGGCGTAAATCTCCCCTGAAATACCTCTCTAACATTCAGGGCAATAAAGAGGTCACATTATATCTCTATAAATCTCTGCTGACTGGCTGGCTGCTGCCATTCCTCAAGGTGAAAGGGAAATCATTTCCTCTTGAAGGCTGCTGTGCTAGGAGGAAAAGCCCTTTCCCTCCTGACCCATTGTCTCAGTCCCTGGGGGAGCTGTTCTGGCAATTTGTTCAGTATTTCCTCTCCATGCTGCCAGCTTGAGAAGGTTGCAGAGTCAATTGGGCCCAGATTGACCTGGTTTAAATCTCCTCAAATGGCCTGGGAAACTGCAAGAGCCTTTGATAAAGTACCTTTCCAAAGCTCCTTTAGTCTTCCTAACAAATAAAAGGAGCAATGATTAAACTGGATTGTGTGCAAGTGTATAACTGAGCAATAGAAGCCAAACCACACTCACCTGGGCCCAGGTCTGGGACCTGTCTGTCTGCAAAGATGAGGCTGGACTGCCACGGCCCTAGCTGGGCGGCTCCCTTTGATATGAGAGTGAAAAGTCAAGAGCTGTTCAGCTTTAGGAACACAAGGAAATTGAGGACTACTTTGAGAACTAGAGATGAGATGGTTTTATGGGGAAATAATAAAATAGCATTTGACAGGCTTTAAATTAATGTATATTTCTTGTTTTCAGTGCCGTCAATTTGGTCCCAATTCATAACAACCCCTGTATAGGGCTTCTGAGAGTGGCTAGTGAGTTTTAATCTCCAACCTTGCAATTACTAGTCAAGTGTATATGTGTTGTTGTTAAATGCCATGGAGTCGGTTTCGACTCATAGCAACCCTGTATAGGGTTTGTGAAGACCAGCTGGTAAGTTTGCGCCATCGACCTTATGGTTCAAACCACCTTGCAGTCCAGTGCATTATCCCACATGAGCAATATCCCACATGTGTGTGTGAAACAGTGATGTTCATCATGCCATACTTACCTACTTTGGTTGTTGTTGTTGTTAAGTGCCATTGAGTCTATTTCAACCCATAGCGACCCTGTAAAGGGTTTCCAGAACCACCAACTTTGCAGTTCAAACAATTTTGCAATCTGACGCCTTAGCCCACAGTGCCACACCAGGACTTAACTACTTTACTTAACATTTAAATCACCACTACTACCACCAGCTGCTGACAAGTTGGTTCCAATTTATGGCGACCCCATGTGTGTCAGAGTAGAACTGTGATCATTCAGAAGGAGAACACCAGGTCTTTCTTCCAAGGCATCACTAGAGGCGTTCACTCATCTGTGCCAAAAAATTTGGAAGACAACTACCTGGCCAACCAATTGGAAGAGATCCATATTTATACCCATTCCAAAGAAGGGTTATCCAATGTAATGCTAAAGTCATCAAACAATATAATTAATATCACATGCAAGTAAAATTTTGCTGAAAATAATTCAAAGATGGTTGCCAGCAGCACATTGACAAGAGAGTTGGCAGAAATTCAAGCCAGATTCCGAAAAGGACATGGAATGAGGGTTATCATTGCATTGCTGATGCCAGCTGGATCTTGACTGAAAGCAAAAAATACCAGAAAGAAGTTTACTTATAATTTATTGACTATACAAAGGCATTTGACTGTAGGGATCGTAACAAACTATAGATAACATTGCAAATAATGGGTATTCCAGAGGACTTAATTGTGTTCATGAGAAACCTTATATAGACTAAGAGGCAGTTATTAGAAAAAGGGGATATTGAATGATTTTAAATTAGGAAAAGTGTGCACCAGGGTTGTATCCTTTTACCATATTTATTCAATCTGTTCACTGAACAAATAATCCTAAAAGCTGGATTATATGAAAAAGAGCCATGGCATCACAGTTGAAGGAAGACTCATTAGCAACCTGAGGCATACAAAGGACATGTTTCTTGCTTGAAGCCATCAGGACTTGAAATACTTAATGATGAAGATCAGAGACTATAGTCTTCTGTATGGATTGCACCTCAATGTAAAGAAAACTAAAATCCTCACAACTGGACCAGCAAATAACATTATGATAAATGGAGAAAATATTGAAGGTTGTCAATATTTTGCCTTGATCCACAATCACTGCTCCTGAAAGCAGCAGTCAAGAAATTACTTATTAGGTAAATCTGCTTCAAAAGACCCCTTTCAAGTGTTAAAAAGCAAAGCTATCAGTTTGAGAACTAAGATGCACCCAAGCCACAGTATTTTCAGTAATTTAATGTACATGTAAAAGTTGGACAATGAATAAGGAAGATGTGGAAGAATTGACAGGTTTGAATTATGATGTTGAAGAAAATTGAAAATACTATGGAGTCCTGGTGTGGCACGGTGGGTTAATGTGCTTGACTGCAAAGTTGGTTTGAACTTCAAGATTGGTGGTTCAAGCTCACCAGCTGCTTCTCTAGAAACCCTATGCAGGGTTGCTATGGGTTGGAACCTACTCTTCAGCACTTAACAACAACAATGGACTGCTAAAAGACCAAACAAATGTTTCTTGGAAGCAGTACAGCCAGAATGCTTCTTAGAAGCAAGGGTGGCGAGACTTCCACTCTCTTATTTTGTACATGGTATCAGGAGCTATACATCCCTGGAGAAGGACATCATGCTTGGTAAAGTGGATGGTCAATAAAAAAGAGCAAGACTCACTCCCACCCCAACAAGATAGATTGGCACAGTGGCAGGAACAAACATAACAGTTGTGAGATCTGTGCCTCCAGTTTCTTTCAGGGGGTCCCTTTGTGTGGGAACCAACTTGAGGCACCTTACAACAACCAGCACCTTTAAGAGATTGTTAACCATTTGCACCACAAGGGACTCCAACATTTAAATAATTACCTTAAATAGGAACTAAATTCACACCTTCCAGCATTCAGATGATATGAATACAGCACACCGTGAAAAATATCCTGGAGCCACCAAGGTACTACCCTGGAAGCAACTAGTATCATCAGATTCTTGTCCGGCCTCTTAAATATTTATTGTATATGTAAATAAATCCATGAATAGATTCATCGCCCCTTTTTTATAATAGAATGTAACCTACATTGTTTTCTATACCTTGCTTTTAAAACTTTTCAGCATTCCATATAAAGATTTTCATTCTTAAGACTACATTGTCATTGTTGCTTTTAAGTGCCATCAAGTTGGTTCCAACTCATAGCAACCCTGTACAGGGTTTCCAAGGAGCAGCTGGTGAACTTGAACCACCTACCTTGAACTTCAAACCAACCTTGCAGTCCAGAGCACCACACCAAGACTGAAATGGTGGTGGTATGCCATGGAGTTGGTTCTGACTCATAGTGACCCTGCATAGATTTTCCGAGGTTGTAAATCTTTATTGGGGGAGGGGGGGCAGCAGGAGAGTTGTTGTTGAGTTGATTCTGACTCATGGTATGTCTGACTTCCCATATGTGTCAGAGTAGAACCATGCTTCCCAGGGTTAGCAATGGCTGGTTTTTCAAAAGTAGATTGCTAGGTCTTTTTTCTGTGGTACTTCTGAGTGTGTTCAAACCACCAAACTTTCAGTTAGCAGACAAGCATATAAATCATTTGCACCAGTCATGGACTCCATCGGCTACTTTAACAATCATCATGTCCCCCAACAAGATAAGTGACACAGTGGCAGCAGCAGTGGGCTCAAATGTAACACCAATTGTGAGGATGGTACAGGCCCCTGGCAGTTTTCAGTTCTGTTGTGCGTAGGGTTGATATCAGTTGGACCTGACTCAATGACACCTACCAACAATAGTGTGTTGATAGACTTATAAGTTTGTTTTATTTAAGTCTTCTACTAATTCAAAATAACTGTTACATTGTTAGCTGCCATCAAGTCACCCCAAACTCATAGTGATCCCATACATAATGAAATGAAATGCTGCCTGATCCGAAATCAATCCCCTCCCCTCCCCACGACTGGTTGTGGATTAGACCATCAAGATCCATAGTATTTTTTCTTCGGCTGATTTTTGCAAGTACATCTCCAGGCCTTTCTTCCTAATACCCTTATACATAAACCATTTTACATAAGGGCCAGAATATCTGCAGGATAAATTCTTGGAAGCAAAGTTTCTGGATCAAAGGACACATGCACAGATAATTTTAGTAGACACTGACAAACTGCCCTCTCTGTGGGTTGTACCAAATCACCCTCTTCATCAGTTCCAGGGGTGCTTGTCCCCGAATCACCACTTTTCACTCCCAGGGATACTAGATGACCGAGTCTAGCTTTGCGGAATCTAGAGAGGGAGGTGATGACATTCAGGCGATCAGAGGAGCCCAGACTTGCAGTGGGCTTTGTCCACAGTATGTGTTTGGCAGTTACTCTTGATGAAGTTGTCGTGTCCATCAGCACATTTGCTGGCCCTGCACACATGTGAATAGTCCATCTGTGGAAGGTGAAGAATTGTCAGTGCCATAGTGGATGCCTGAGCCCAGAGAGAGGGTCCCCTCTGGGAGAGAAGGCACCTGGGTTCAAGGCGGAAAAGACATTTTGATTTGTTCTTTTAGAAAAATTCATTTTTTTCATTAGTTTTATGTTGTTTTTAATGAAAAAAATTATAAAAACATAATCTATGTCATGTCATTTTAAAAATCAGCAATTCAATTTTGCAAATTATTCCCTTATCATTCAGCATTTGGGTTAGAAAGTATTTTATCATGGAGTCCTGTTGTGGATAAGCACTGGACTGAAAGGTTGGCACTTCAAACCCACAAGTTACTCCTTGGAAATGCTGTACAAAGAGTCACTATGAGTCGGAACCAACTCAATGGCACTTAACCAACAACATTAGCATTGGCATTCTTGGAATACTGGTGTGGATAAGCACTGGATTGCTAATCAAAAAGTCAACAGTTCAAATCCAGCAGCCGCTTCTTGGAGACCCTATATAGGGTCACTATGAGTCAGAACTGGCTTGATGGCACTTAAACCAACAACAACATTGGCATTCTTGCTGTCTCAGAGTCTTTAAGGCACTGGGTTTTGTTAAAATCTGGTCAGTAAATACATACTGAGTTTGTGTTCTACTGATGGGCTGATAACAGCTGGAGAGGCAGTATGGTGAGTGCAAAGGGTATGTATAGATCAGGTCACCTTATGTCTACAGGGCCTTACTTGAGTCATTTACCATCTTTGCATTGAACTTGCTGAAATGTCACTTCCAGGATTTAAAACTTGTGACACATGCCGCCTGCCCTCTGGAAGCCCTGTAGTGTTCACTGAGACGTGTAAACATAGAGGATTGGTTCAGGGTAGACCTGATGTGGTAACCCAATAGGACCAGTATCAGAGAAGGGAGAGTACAATTTAGGCTTAGTGCTGAACCCAGTATGGTGCAGACATTTTCAGTTGGCCATAAGTGACCTTAAAGCTGTGAGTCTGGAGTCCAGGTTGCTGTGAGATGTCAGTGGCCAGTTTGGGAGCCCAATGTTTAGTGAAATTCTGTGCACCTCTCTGGTGATAGAATACCTTCTCTCCCAGCCAGAAACACTCTTCGCATTCCGTTTTGTGCCTTGTCTATACCCACTGCCATCGAGTCCAACTCATAGTGACCCTATATGACAGAAAAGACCTGCTCCTTAGGGTTTCTGAGACTGTAAAACTTTATAGTGCAGACAGCTTCATCTTTCCCCCATGGGACGGTTGGTGGGTTTGAACTACCGACCTTGCTGTTAGCAGCTAATTCTGCAGCACCACCAGGGCTCCTTGTGCCTTGCCTGGGAATTGTTAAATCAGCCTGGACACTGGGGACAAGTGGGGGTAAAGGAAACAGCAAAGGGAGTATATTTGTTAGGAATTAAGTTCTTTCAGGTGAGTCCATGGATGACCACATATCCCAGCTTTAAGCCTGTTGTCCCAGGATAATTGGTAATATGCCCCTTTCACTAGAAATATCCCATTCTAGTTACCCTAGCCAGTCCCAAGTGGTGGGCAAAATAAAGAAGAGAGCCAATTCAGTTGTTCGCAGGTGTAAGGGGGCTGGGGACTGGAAGGCAGGGCATCTGGCAGATGCAGCCACCTGTAGGGACCCTGACTCCCTCTCTGTGACAATTCTTAGCTCCCACACACCAGGGTACTGGAGGGCTCTGCGAGAAAGGAAGGAGAGTAGAGGCCTAGGAGTAGTCCCCTTGAACTGAAAAGGAGACAACTAGGCAAAATACTATTTGTAAAAACTTGTTACAAGGCTAAAACATCAACATTATGCCAAGGTTTAAAAATAGAACTGTAAAACACAGCACAGTCTTTGAGGATTTGACTCCTTTTCTTTTTCATATGGCTACTTTAAAATCCTAGTCCTTGGATCACAGGTAGGAAGAGGCCCTAGTGACCATCTTCTGAAAGTCCTGTTAAATTTTTAGATGCAGCGAAAGCAGTTCATATTCTCAGTGTCTAATTGTGGCACTGTAAGATGAGCACTGGATTATTAACCACATGGTTGGCAGTTCAAACTCACCAGTCACTCCTCAGAAACCCTATACAAGGTTGCTATGAGTCAGAACTGACTCAGAGACAGTTGCCAACAACCAACGTGTTAGTGCTCTTAATAACAGTGGTGGTTATGTGCTGTCCAGTCAGTTCTGATTCACAGAAATCCTGTATAGGGTTTCCAAGGCTGTACATTTTTATGGCAGCATTACAGTTTTTCGTCTTTTTTCCAGGGAGTGGCTGGTAGACTCAAACTACTGACCTTGCAGTTAACAGCCCAGCTCATAATCCACTATGCTACCCAGACAGTCTATCTTTCATGGACTTGACCATACACAAAATAGAAGGTCCGTGATGTAATCATTGTTGACGATCAGTGTAAATTGGAAAGCAGTAAGAAATTTGTTCTGGAGTTAGTGGGTGACCCTGCATTTTATGGAGAAACCTTTATGCTACAAGTTTTTTCCTAATGCGGGGATTCTGGAAGGTCTCAAAACCTCATCTTTAAAAAGATCAGGTCTACAAAGCATTTTGCAAGTTGATGTTCTGAAGAGCACTGAAATATTTGTAGATGTGTCTTTAAAAGTTTTCTATGCTCAAATGAGGTAGGAAAACCAAACATATATGTAGACCTGAACCCTTGTTATTAATATTTTATATCATGACTCTAAACTATCTTTTACATACTTATTTTTAAACTGTATTCATGTGACACTTCCTGCTATTTCCACTGGGGGAAAGGACAGGGCCCCCACCAAGTTGGTGAAGGCACCTGCAGGCAGGTGCTTGTGAGGCCCTAGACTAGCTCACCTGCTATTAACGAGCTCCAGCTAGCTTTACTAAACCTTATTGACATTCCATCTATTGGCTACCATCTTCTGGGTCAACCTCCTTTTCTGACCTAACTGAGCACAGGCCAGGTACCCTAATTGGGCAGGCAGGTGCTAAGGTAGAAATTTGGGAGAAGAGACTGATCCACAGAAAGATTAACCTTTCCACATCCCTTAGATGACAAAGATTACTGCCTAAGAGCGTGCTCATTCCATCTCTGTCCTGGTAATTTCTAAAATGCCTCTTCATATCAAAACAAGATAAAACTGTTGCCATTAGTCAGTTCTGACTGACTCCGTATATGTCAGAGTAGAACTCGGCTCCATAGGAGTTTCAGTGGATGTGATTTTTCAGAAGTAGATCACCAGACCTTTCTTCTGAAACATGCACTTCTTTCTAGGTAACCAACTTTTCAGTTAGTAGCCAAGCACATTCGGGCCACCCAAGAACATCTCTTTTTTTTTATTAGGGGTTAACTGTTTGCAATGTGCTATGAATATCTTCCTCTGGTTTATCATTTGTTATTGAGCTTCATCTTTGGACAGGTTTTCTTTCTCTTTCTCCTTTTCTCCCTGCCTCTCTCTCTCAATCCCTTACTTTATGGTTTTGGTGCTTTTGTTATTCCTTTCAGAACATCCTTACTTATGATTTTTGTTTGTTTTGTTTTTTTAACCTGAGTCACATTCTTTCATATTCACCTCAGGTTTTAAGCCAGACTCCTAGGTAAATGCCTCTGTTCTTTTTTGATCTCCCAGAAGCTGAGGTCCCTGGGCTCTGCAAGGCAACTCTAGCAATGCGTGGTGGTGTACTCTTTCTGATCAGCTTCTGCGGGAGTTTCCAAAATAGGTGCTTTTATCCATACCCATCCTGAGCACTGCTTGAGCTGTCTGCCCTCCCCTCAGCAGCCTCCTGTCACAGGCGTCTGCCCAATCCTGACAAAGCCCAGAAGACCAAAGTCTCAAGGGCTGCCAGGAAAAGCTCAGGATTTGTTTGCAACTCCAGACCCAGACCCAGGCGCCAGCCCACTGACAGATCAGACCCAGCCCAGCATGTCAGGAAATCCAGGCAAGTCTCTAGTGAACTTTGGATGGGACATGGGGCTGAGGTTCAGCAGGGTACATTTGGGTGGAGCTAGAGATTTGTTCCTGACACCCCTTTGGTTCCATTTTAGTCCTCTGGGTTTTCATTTCTCCTGCCTGGCAGGCCATCTGTCTCCCATCTCATCGCCCTTTTGTCTAAGCTCTCAAGTCTTGCCTTTTCTAAGAAGGCTTCCCTCCCTGGCCCCTCGGATCCCTTTGGCATGGGGCCTTTCCAATTTTTGATGGTAATTTTCATTGCATTTGTGTGTTTTCTCTTCCCAAATAGATTGCAGAGTGATCTAGAACAGCTGAAGATGTGTACCTGAAAGTAGGGGGTGGGGACTACTGAAAAAAGCCTAGGCACCATCACAAACTGTCACTTTATAATTCTTTGTTTTGCAACCCCAGCTGGACCAAAACAACTTGAGACAGAGATTCTTCCCCAGTCTTGTCCAATATATAACTACGTCCTGCACTTGCTACAAGGGCAGGCATAGCATATTCATGGCAAAAGTCATAGTTGCAGTGCTCTGCACAGAAACAATAGCATAAGACTGGATAAACTGGATCTGAGGGTCAAAGAGAGGATCTCTCCATCCCAGGTCTCCCAAGGGGAGGGAAGCCCTTTGACAGAGGGACAGTCTCCAGAGTTGCTCCTCTGCAGCAGAGCTGATGCTGTCCTGATGAGACCAGGCTCTGTGGCACCCACTGGGTAGCCTAGCACAGAAATGGCAGTGTCTGTCAGCCTAAACAGCCACATGGAAAGCTTTTGATTCAGTTGTCTTTCTCTCCAGCAGTTGTTGGAACAGAGGCAACACTAGGGAAATGCCCAAAGGGCATTGCCAACCATAACCCTGGCCACTTGTTTCTCTTAATTCTCTTCCTTCTTTCACTGCTTTTCCTTCTCCTAGCCTTAACTTGCTTGTCCCTTCTGGTGTCCCTCAGGAAGACAGCACAGTGGGTGGGTTCTCCAAGATGGATAGAGCAGGTCAGGAGAGAGGTCGGAGTCTTTGCCTTTTGATTGCGTCAGTTCTCTGTGGGGAAGTCAGGGTTGGGATCCTTCAACCTCCTGGCCCACATTTTTCTTTCAGGCACTTGGGTGGGAGGAGGTTGTCTTGATTCCAAGGACTCTGCATACTAAATTGGATACCTGAAAATCAGGCTGGATTTTTTAATCTGTTTCCATTTTCACTTTTTTTTTAAGTGGGGCATGGATGAAAGGGAGGCATTAAATCCCCATTCTTGGGGTTAGGTCACAATGAATTGGCTTTGTGCATTTGATTGCTAAAATTGTCATCATTAATATTTCCCATTGTGACTGCAGAAGCATAAACTGTCAATCTTGATGCACGTTTCCTGCCTTTCATCTCAAATTTGACCAATTCTAAGAGCAATTCTGATCTTGGTCCCAGAATTTTGAGAAAAGGTCAGATTCCTAAATCTCCTAGCTCTTCTATCTATTCCCCACCCCAATAACCCAGCACAAAAGTTTATCCCTTGTCTTCTCCACTCCTTCCCAAACCTCTAGCCCCTGCCTCCTAACAATAATCCATCACTGTTATCTCATTTGGTGTTTGCAAAGCACTTTACAGCCATTGTTGTAAGTTTTTCCTCTTATTTGCAAAGTACTTTACAACTATTATTACAAGTCTTGCCTCGGAATTTAGGGTAATGCTAACCCACTTCCGAGAGTTGGATCCTGACAGCTGACTAAGTGGTTGGACCAAATCCCTTGATGTCCAGCACTGGGTGGGACTTTCATAAGCCAGATGTCAGAGTTGTGCCCTCTGCCCTGCTCTTGCCCACTGGGAAGCTCAACCCAGAGAAGAAATCAGAGGTGGTTGTTCACAAGGTCCACACAGGATGTTATTGCTGGTAGGTGCTAAGCAGCAGGCTTTAAACTTTGTCCTCTCCATTCTTCAGTCCAAGAGAAGAAAAATGTACACGTCAGGCAGAAGAAGACAAAATAATAGTCCCTTCCGTTTTGTGGATTGGGTGCTGCATGGAGCTCTTAGATTCTGTTTTTTATCTGATTTTTTAAAAACTTTTTATTGTGAATTGAGTGAAGGTTTACAGACAAGAGCGTCAGTTTTACATTCAACAAATCGTACTTTATCAGATTTTTTTTTAAGTAGGCAATTAAACACTACAGAATGGTCTGTTTGGTTTTTTTTTAAAAGTCCATTTAATTTAACTAGCTTAACAAAGATTCCTCCTGATAGTATATTTAGTGTATTTGCCATTTTGTATGCTGCCTTTTCCATTTAATATTAGCAGGGGGAGGAGTAAAACATTCTCCTCTTTTGTTATACTGTTTTTGTAACAATCATTTAAATTTTTTTATAACTTTATTGAGCAGATTGAATAGCAAGATTCTGTGGTAGAAAATACGAAAATATCTGCAGATTAGAGGCAGTAGTGGGTTGTGGTTAGACATGACTTTTTAGTCTGGATACTGTTATGAAGTATGACTTTACTTCTTGTCCTTCCATTTACTGTTGTTAAAACACTTAATCATTCTATTTATTTAGCACAAGACCTAGGTCAGAGTTTCTATACTCTAGCCAAGAAGTGTCTGTCACTCGTGTCTCCAACTCAGTTAATGGCCTTCCTAAAGTGAATTGAATAATATTTTTACTCATTATTGGTGTTCAAGTTCAATTCCCCCAACCAGATCATTCAATTCGCCCAATGAGATCATAGCTCATTTTAGCTAATGTGGCGTCTATCGGAGTGCTTAAATAATGATGCTCAGTAAATATTTGTTGCTGATCAATACGTATTTGCCAACCTCTAGTGTCTTTGCCTGGCCAGTAAAATAGTTGCTTGGATGTGTAATTCCTTCTTTGAGTAAGCATGAAGGCGTTTTCTCAAGGTACTATGAGGTGAGTAATCATAGAGAGGAGACCCTCAAGTTTTCCTGGGTTTATTTAATGAGACTCTGTCCCTGCGTATAAAACAGTGAGTGTGAAGACGAAAGGTATTGTCACCCACAAATGAGGAAGGAGTTATAAGATTATGTCTTATTTATATAATAAACCTGAACACAGAAAACTGTTTGCTTGTGTCTAAAAGGAGAACATTATTTTTATCTTTTAGACTTATGTACTGAAATATCTATGAATGAAATGATAAATTGTCTGAGATTTTCTTAAATCACTCAGCATGAGGGAATGTAAATGGAGGTATATTGTTGTTGTTAAGTGCTGCTGAGTTGGTTCCAACTCACAGCAACCCAGTATAGGGTTTCCAAGGAGTGGTTTAGTGAGCTTGAACCACTGATCCTGCAGTTCAAACCTACCCCACAGTCCTGCGCTTATACTACAACACCACACCAGGCCTCCTTAGATGAGACAAAATTGGACATAAATTATTTGAAGCTGGAAGATGGATAATTAAGAGTGTATTTTTATACTCTGTGCACTTTTAATTATGTTTAAATTTTTCCATAATAAAGAAAAAACATATAAGAGGGTTGCTTTATGTTTGGACTGGAAACCCAAACCAAACCCTCATCCATTCATGTTGATTCTGATTAATAAAGTAGAATTGCACCATAAGGTTTCTAAGACTGCAGTCTTTATGGAAACCGACTACCACATCTTTCTCCCATGGAGACTGGTGGGTACCAGTCCCTGACTTAAGAGTTAACTGTCAGTGCTTTGGCCCTTGTGCCACCAGGGCTCTTCTTGGATGGAAACAGTGATCTAAAACATCCTATAGAGGGTTTTCAGGAGCTCTGATGGTAGGATAAGCACTGGACTGCTGGCTACAAGATTGTCAGTTCAAACCTATCACTTGCTCCATGGGAGAAAAATGAGGCTGTCTGCTCCCATAAAGATTTACAGCCTTGGAAACCCTAGGAGTTGACATGGACTCAATGGTAGCAGGATACAGAGGGTTTTAGACCATGCCTGGGTTCAATTTTTTAGGCTGTAGTGCCATCTAGTGTTTATTACAAACACCCAAAGCATACTATGCTTCCACGTGATGGTGCTACAGTTCAGTGTTGAGCTGCTACCAGCAAGGCCCACGGTTCATACCCACCAGCTGCTTCGTGGGAGAAAGATGAGGTTGCCCACTTCTGTAAAGATTTATAGCCTCAAAAACCCTCTAGAGGGTCTCTGTGCATCATAATCTACTCAATGGCAGTGGGTGGGTGGTGAGTGCTACCATGAGGGAAGATTGGTGGAGGAGGGAACTTCGTCTAATGGGGGTCTTTCTGTAAATGGCACTGGGAAGGTCTGGGAGAGAGGGGCTGAGGGGCCTCACAGAGTAACCATGGTTGTGAAGGTTGCAATGGTGTTTACAATCCAGGTTTTTGCTCGACCCACACCTTCCATGCTGGGAGAGCACCGTTTCATGCACAGCTCTGAAGGCAGCTGACCTTGGTGAAAGGTTCTCAGTGCGACCCAGGTGCAAAAATAGCCTCTCTTGTGACTGCTGTGTGCTCAGCTCCCCGGCCTAAGCAAACAGCCCCTCACACCTGCACAGTGTTTACTTGGTGGAGACACACACAGCTACTTGTTTGCAGGTGCAAATGACTGTTTATGTACCCAGAGTTGGGGGTAGGGCTCCTTCACCTAACCTCTTCTCCAGCCCAGGTTCCCTTAGAACAGATACCTGGGCCACAGTACTCCCTAAATGTGGAACCTTAAATCCCATGGCGGGGTTCTGTTGGGCAAAGAACTCTACAAGACATTACCATCACCCCAGTCACTGGAGAAGAGATCACCCTTGCTGCAGGCAGCAGGACAAGAAAGGTCTGAGACCAGGACAGCTGTGCTTAGTGACTGAAAAGTAGGATAGAACTCATGGAGACTTCTGGGAATCCTGAGCCAGACTGTACATAGAGGATGTTGTTGTTGTGTGTTGTTGAGTTTGTTCCAACTAATAACGACCCTATATAACAGGGGTAGGGAACCTTTTTTCTGCCAAAGTTTATAACATCATTCTCAGACCATACAAATTATCAACTTAAAAATTAGCCTGCTATATTTGGTCAAGCATTTAATTAGCTCATCCCTAATGTGATAACTAAGGAGCTCTGATAACGTAGTGGTTACGAATTGGGCTGCGAGCCGCAAGGTCGGCAGTTCGAAACTACCAGCTGTCCCGGGGGAGAAAGATGAGGCTTTCTGCTCCCGTAAAGATTTACAGCCTCGGAAACTCTGTGCAGGGTTGCTATGAGTCGGAACCAACTCCACAGCACATAACAACAACAATGGGTTAACTGTGGAGTACTGGTATGGAGCTGTGGGTTATGCACCAGACTGCAAAGCCATTTGATCTGCAAGGTCAATGATTCAAGCTCACCAGCTGCTCCTTGGAAACCCCATACAGGGTCTCTGTAGAATCGATTTGACAGCACTTAACAATAACAACAATGTGATAACTGGAACTGCAGTTGCCTTGGCAGGGCCAGACTAAATGATTTTGTGGGCCTTGTGAGTCCTGGTGTGGAACCATAGGATAAGCACTGAATCTGAAGGTTGCTTTGAACTGCAAGTTTGATGGTTCAAACTCACCAGCCACTCTTGGAAACCCTATACAGGGGTGCTATGAGTTGGAACTCACTGGACAGTACTTAACAACAACACATAGCCTGTGGACTAGACAGTCCCCAACCCTGCTGTATAGGGTTCCGAGGAGCAACTGGTGAATTTGAACCACCAACCATGTGGTTAGTAGTCCAGTGCTTATCCTATAGCTGCACACCAGGATTCCATATATATAGGATAAGGAATAAGAAAACGAGCACAGACTCCCTCACAAGGACAACTAAAATAGATGTGGAGGGTGTTTACAATTGTAGAATTCTATAGAAACTCCTGGTGTGGCGCTGTATGATCAGCACTGGATTTTGAACCACAAGGTCGGCAGTTCAAACACCAGCTGCTCCTCAGAAACCCTATACAAGGTCAGTATGAGTCAGAACTGACTCAACGACACTTAACAACAATGATAGAAATGGAAAATAAAGAGGATAGAAGGGTAGGAGGGATGTTAAATGAGGCAGTATATAGAGAAATGATAATAACTTTCTTCTGCTAGAAGTATAAGTTATCATCCTTAATTAAATGCCATTCCTTATAATATGCTCCTTTATTTTGTGTACCAATAAACAAGAAAAAATGTTGCCAGTTAAATAATGAGACAGCAGAAGATAATGTTCCAATTTCATATACATTAAAATGAGCAAAATTAATGAGATTTGTCATTTTCAACTTTTTGCAGAACAGTTTGAAAAATATCAAGACCAAAAAAAAAAAATGAGTCCTTTTGACTCAATAATTCCATTTCTAGGAGAATATTCTAAAGAATAATTAGAAATGTAAAAACTTGGCCTATGAAATGAAGAGTATCTATAAAACACAAATTGGAAATAATAGTTAAAAGATTAAAGTTCAATGATGGCACATTTATAGGCTGTAATATTATATATTGGAGTTGTGGTGTGGTGCTGTGGGTTAATGCGCTAGACTGTAAAGCCGTTTGAACTGCAAGGTCGGCAGTTCAAGCTCACCAGCCGCTCCTCAGAAATCCTATACAGGGTCACTATGGGTTGGAACCGACTCGACGGCACTTCACAACAACAACAACAACAACAAAACAATATTATATACTGCCTTGAAATTAGTTTAGGAAGAATTCCTATCATGGTAAATTGTTCTGGTGTTTAGTGAAAAATAGGCTTAAAATTGTATATAGCTTGACCTTAACATGGAAAATGAATATGCCAAAGAATGAAACATTATAAAGGATATAATATAACAAAATACTAACGTTGGTGATGTCTGGTTTCAGGATTATATATGATCTATATATAACTTTACACATTTCAATATTTTTTAATTTTCCTAAAGTAAATACTTGTGATCTTTTCACTCAAAGAGGAAAACACTCTCAGTTTTGAAAGGGAAAAGACAGAGAGAGCTCAGTGTTAGAAGAGAACCTCAAGGCTTTAGGCTCTGAATAAAAATCTGGCACCAAATTCTAGGTGTCTGACCCCTGGGCCTGGGTCCCTGGTGATTGCTGCCAACTCTCTTCTTTTTCTCATCACCAGGGAGAGACTGCTGTGTCTGGGAGTCCAGAGTAAAAATGTACACTCCCCATCCCAGTGGGTCCCTCCAAAAGAGAGGAGGAGCCAAGGCAAGTCAAGGTGACCTTGCCTTCCTAGAAGAAAACGTTCTTCACAGAAAGGGCATTCTTTCTTTGGTCTCTAGAGTCTCAGACATAAGATTTCTCCACATAAACAAAAAGTTAATGCTCTGTATTATTCTCCTGTCATTTCTCACCCAGTAGATATGTTTGATGACTTCTCAGAAGGCAGAGAATGTGTCAACTGTGGGGCCATGTCCACCCCACTCTGGAGAAGGGATGGGACGGGGCACTACCTGTGCAATGCCTGTGGCCTCTATCACAAGATGAACGGCATCAACCGACCCCTTATCAAGCCCCAGCGCCGACTGGTAAGACAGTTTCTCAAATTTCTTAAGTCCAGTAGCCTGCGGAAAGGCCGCGCTTCTGTGGCTCCTTCTCAGAACCCGGTTCAGGATGTTTGCCTTCATGAGTTATCTGGTACTTCTGTGGCATTCTAGCCACCTACACTGAAAACAAGGGCAGTGGTGGTCTGTGGTAGAATGCTCTTCTCCATGTAGCAGCTGCAGATTCCCAACAAATGCACCTCTTGCACTGTCAGCACCCATCTATCAGTGGAGGCTTGTAGGTTGCAGTGATCCTGAGCTGGTGTCAGCAGAGACTCTAAATTAAGACTAAGAAGAAAGGCCTGGTGATCTATTTCCCCAAATCAGTCAATGAAAATCGTATAAATCACAACGGCTGATCTCCAACCAAAAGTCGTGTAGTACTTTTTAAAAAAACGGGTGGGTTCAGGGGTTAGGTGGGTAGGTAAAGAGACACATAATAAGTGTCGACACTTTAAAATAAATGTGAGCTACAATGATTGTTCCAAAGTATCAAGTTCAGCCCTTTAAATATACAGAAGTGAAAACTGAGGCTCAGAAAAGCCCAAAGACTTGCCCACAATAACACAAATAGTCTCAGGTTTGGGACCAGAATTCAGGCTGCCTGATTCCAACCTACTATTGTCTTTTGTGTCTTTTATATTCATATCAACTGTTAGAGGAGGAATACCCCAGAGACCACAGGACTTATTATTTACATTATTTTCAGTTGATAAACCCAAACCACAAGGAGGTTGAACAGATTGATTGTGTAAGGCCCTGTAATGGTGAAGAATCTGGAACTGGGATTGGGACTCGAGTTTTTTGTTCCTCATTCAGTGTTCTTTTGTACTGTAATTTGATTGTGATCAACACCAGCTAGCTTTTATGTTTATAAAGGAGGGAGGCACATAAACCTGATGTTTCCCTTTTTTGTGGTCCCAAGCCTATCCCAGATCTTGATGACACCTGGATACAATCATTCCCCACCCACTACATTTACCGAGCACTTTGGAGCATTAATTTACTTTGGGGGAGAAAGTTTTCTGTTACCAGTACCATTTTTGCTTAGGTACCTGTCTGAAGTCAAATGAAGTACCACAGGACTAGAAACCAGATACTTGGTGTCCTCTCGCAGCACAAGTCTCTGATCTCATCATTAGGAGTGGCTCTGGCCCTACCACTGGTCTGATTCTCACACAGTGCTGTTATGACTAACCCGGTGTCCCATGTGAAGTAGCAAGTAGGACTTAGACTTGAAGAGTTTGTTTGCTATGTTGCAGTCAGCCTCCCGCCGAGTGGGCCTCTCCTGTGCCAACTGCCAGACCACCACCACCACCTTGTGGCGCCGCAATGCTGAGGGTGAGCCCGTGTGCAATGCCTGTGGCCTCTATATGAAGCTCCATGGGGTACGTAGATCTCCCCCTAAATCTCCCCATCTATCAGTGACCACCTTGGTCAGTTCTAATCAATCAACTCTCAATGTGTACGTTTCTCCTTTAGACTATAAATTCTTTTTTTTCTTCTTCGTAACAAAGGTAGTTTGATTTGGAAGGGACTTTAGGAGCCTTTGCTGGTTTCTCCCATCTCTCACATTGCATAAGTCTTAGCTCTCACTTTATACATGAGGAGTCACAGAAACTAGCTTATAAAAAAAATAACCAAAGAGTGAATACATTACAAAATCCATGTGAGTTGTTTATTGCCACAGAGTTTATAGTGGCAAAAACTTGAAATAAACTTAATGTCCTAAAAAGGAATTTACTGCGTTATGGCACATCCCATAATGTGGAATCTTATGCAGAAATTTAAAAATAATGAGCTCAGCTATATATTCTTGCGGGGGGAGTCCTCATGTGGTGCTGTAGGATAAACACTAGACTGTTAACTGCAAGGTTGGCAGTTCAAACCCACTAGCTACTCCTTGGAACCCCTGTGTTGTTGTTGTTGTTGTTAAGTGTCATCAAGTTGGTTCCAACCCATAGCGACCCTGTATAGGGTTTCTGAGGAGCAACTGGTGAGCTTGAACCGCTGACCTTGTAGTTCAAACAGCTTTGCAGTCCGGCGCATTACCCCACAGTGCCATACCAGGACTCCTGGAAACCCTATACAGGGTCATTATTTGTTGGAACCAACTCAACAGCACTTAAAAACAACTATAACAACATATATTTTGAAGTAATAAAAAAAACATATTACCAAGTACTATGTATGTAAAGTCTAACCCCATCTGGGAGTGAGGAGTACATTAAACACACAAACATAGATGGACGGACATATTCATACATGTATGCATACATATATGTTTGAGAATAAAGCAAAAAGTAAGTACACTTACCAGACTATTAATACCTGTAGCCTCTTGGGGATAGGGTTGGTTAGTAGGGAGGTGGGGTAGAAGTTAATATTCAACTTATTTTTTATTGACTTCTTGTTATAATAAAAAGAGGCTAAAAATACGCATATAGTGAAAATGTTCTTTAAAAATGCACTTATATTTGCAAAGAGTGTATAAAGTTTGTTTCTTGAGTCATTGCAGTCGTAAAAAAGGAAGGAAAAAAGTCCTTTGAGAGGAGATGGTTAAAAAAACTATTCTTCAGAAACTATTCTTCAGTAGGAAAATGGTAAAAGAAATCAATCAGGAAACTATTCCAAATAATGAGATTATTTCCACAAGTACTAATCCGGGGATGTTCTCTAAGATTTATCACTGAATGAAAAAGCCAGATACAGAACAGTAAGTATAGTCTGATTCCCACTTAGGTTACAAAGGAAAGATCTTTATCTATTTGTGTGCATCTTAAATTGAAAGCTTTAAAAACTTAGAATGTTGGAAAAGAGAGTGGGGAGTAAGGGATTAGAAATGAAGGAACACATCATGAGTTTATACTTCAGTATGTTTAAATCGTTTACAATAAGGATGATTTCATCAAGTATATATGCAATTTAAAATATTAAAAGTAAAGAAAATACTTCATATATAAAGAGGATCAAAAGGTTTACAATGAAGCAGCCGTGAGAATTCTTGGAAGGAGATATAGAAAAAAGAAAAATGAGGAAGGCAAAAGATGATGCAGAGAGGAGTCATTTGATAATGGGATGCAAGAAGGAGGGCATCAGCAATGTTTACATATAGTACAAGTGCCCCTGTATACAACAGTCGGGAGGAAAAGCAATGGAAAGGGGGCCTAGCACTCTTGCAGAGAACTTTGTAAATAAAAGGTACAAGATAGTAGGATATGGCTGAGAAGCTGTAGTTTCAAAAAACTAATTTTAAGGTAGGTATGACCTCTGCACATGTGAAGTTTCAGTAAGAAGAAGTAGAAGTTTGAAAGTATGAGGGACTTTGACAAGTTTATGGAAAAAGGGAATGGAAAGATAATGGAGTTTTTCCATGAATTTTTTAGAGTATGGTAAATAGGGATAGACACGATAAACGTGAGAGTCAGGATGGATTTCAAGTGGCCCAGGTAGACCAGCAAAGGCATTGGTGGAGGATACCTTCCTCCAAAGGTGGGACAGGATAGGAGGGTAACAGGACAGGCACAGTAAGATGATGAGGGGAGGTGAGAATGCTGCCTCATCTGATTCTTCAATGCTGTAAGAGTGCCAGTGCCAGTCAATGTTAAGTCAGTTCATCTCCTGGTGACTCCATGTGTCAGAGTAGAATTGTGCTCCATAGGGTTTCAATAGCTGATTCTTCAGAAGTAGGCCACCAGGCCTTTGTTCTGAACACACTTGAACGGTCAGCCTCGCAGCTAGCAGCTGAATGCAGGAACAGTTTGCAGCATCCAGGGATGGCCGAGTAAGAGTAGAAGGCAAGTTCACATACACTAGTGCATTTCTCTTAACCATTCTGTTTTCATGTTTTTGGTGAGTTTTTCTATAATATATGTCCTACACAATAAATAACTGTAAACCAGGCTCTAAAAGTTTTGGCCTGGCCTTAAAGAAACCAGAATGGGTAAGGCACAGTATTTTAAAATATGAGAAAGGTGATCATCTGCAGTCTTGCTCCCTGAACACTTATTTAGGTATCTTTGAAAGGATCAAGAGTATGACTCATGACAAACACTGCTTTATTACGAGGGATTGGATGTGACAAAGTGTTGTCCATGGACAGAACACGCACTCCTCACTTAGCAACATGGTTAAGTTCCAAAAACTAGGTCATTATGTGAAACTGGCATTATAAAATGAAGGATGACCACATTATAGAACTGCCAAATTATATCATTATATAACTACCAAACCACTGAAAATCATGGACCAGCCAAGCTGACACTTAACCTTAACCATCACCACCAGTGTCACTCTTGCCTTGCACCTTGGCATTCGTTACTGCTAAGTGTATATGACATAGTCAGGTAGTAGATTTTTTTTTTTTTTTTAAACCATTGTTGTAAATGCAAAATGTCAGATAACAAGATAGTTGATAAGTGAGCAGTCAGTGTATTTCAGAACCTGGGCATGGGTCAGTCTTGCTAATATTATCCCTTGCCACTCACCCATGGAAACATTAATGTTTTGCTCCAGGCAGACTCAGTGCTATACAAAGCTGCCATAAATAAAGCCAACATAACGTCCATCCTGACTTACCCAGGACTGTCCCAATTTATACCTATTTTCCTGGCATAATTTATTAATAGCACCCCCTCTTCATGTTCATGCTAAGTGTTGGGCTGCTATCTGCAAGTTCAGTGGTTCAGATCCACCAGCCACTCCACAGGATAGAGGAGAGGCTGTCTGCTCCTGTGAAGGTTTACCATCTTGGATACCTTAAGGAGCAGTTCTGCTCTGTCCTACAGAGTCTCCATGAGTTGGAGTTGACTTGGCAGTGGGTTTTCATTTTCACAGTGCACTGGTTTGGATGATAACTTAAAGGATTTTGCAAATACTGTTCCAGTGATTTGAAATCGTTCATCTACATTTGAATCTCCTACAACTCAGGTGTCACCTCCTCAGGGAAGCCTTCTTTGATACCTTCATGTGCTACTTCCTTTCCTCTCCAACCCAAGCCAAATTTCAGTTTTTCTTCTTTGTTCTCTCATATCACCTACCACGGTCTGGTTATTTTCTGTCTTTTCCACTACTAGCCTGCAAACCTCTTGAAGATAGGAACTGAATATTCTCCTTCTTCAAGGTGTACTATGATACCTAGCATATAATGTAGGTGCTGTGAAGTCCTGGTATGACTCTATAGGATAAGCACTGGACTGCTAACTGCAAGGTTGGCAGTTGAAACCCACCAGCGTCTTCTTGGGAACCCCACATAGAGTCGCTATGAGTTGGAACCAACTTAACAGCATTTAACAACAAACAATATAGGTGCTTAATACACTTTTAAAAATAGCATTGACTAATTTCTCCTTTGGAATGTTCCAAAGACCTATTCATATAGCCTCAGTCCCAAGGTTTGTAGAATGATTACTTATATGTTGCCTTCTCATAATATATGTATACATATGTATGCTTAAGTACTATAGCAGATTTTAAATAAGTGGCAAACCATATTCATATTGTCTTGTGACCTTCTAGGTCCCCAGGCCTCTTGCGATGAGGAAAGAAGGAATTCAGACCAGAAAACGGAAACCCAAGAACCTTAATAAATCTAAGACTTCAGCAGGTGAGGAAAAGATACATTTGTGATTCTATAATAACTTAGTAGTTCGCAGTGTGTGAGAATACCTGTACTGTGGTCTTGGCAAGGCATGCCACTTCAGGACAAGATGAATTTGTTCATCCCAAACTTCTCAGGGTAGAATAACAAAATAAAAAAGTAACAGCATACCGGGAACTTTTTTTCCCCCACAAATGTTGTTGTTGTTAAATAGGGACCATTTATTATTATATCCATTTCTACCAAAACAACAATTCATTTATTCCCTAATTGTTTGTTGTTGTTTTTTTAATTGTGAATTTTGTGATAGTTTACATGCGGGAGAACATTAGCTTTACATTCATCCTCTCTTATTTAGTTTCATCACAATGATTATAATTCCCTTCATGCATCATCAGATAACCAAAGGATATACCCCGGAAGCCTGCCCCTAGTCCATCGACACACAGCCCCTCTCCCTCCCAGAGTCCAGAGTCCCCAGCAGCTCCATCTCACCACATCATCGTCTTTGCTTCCATCTCTGGCATTACTGCTTCTGTGGATAGGGTCCCATATTCTGCTCTTCTCCCTTGATGGTCCCAGGGACTTCTGCTGCTGGCCTGACAGATCAACCACTCCCTCCTTTTATTACAAAACGTCTACCTTTACATTTCAAACACTCACAGTCAGACTTGATAGCAGTCATTCACTATTGAACCACAAGAGTCTTATCTCCATTTCCTTTCATCAGACCCATCCAGACAGATTGGAAACCACTCAGTTGAGATTCTACCTTCCCCTGCACCCACAGGAACTAGGTTCCCTCTTGAAAGTAAGCCAGTCACTTCTTGCCTTTGTAGATCCCCCCATTTTGGGTAGCCAGTGTCTAAGTTGCCTATCCTTGTCAACCCTGTGTACCGACGGGGTGGGAATGATCCTCGCTCTAAGGATTTTTTTCCCTCCTTTGAGCTACTACATCCACAAGCATAGGTCAAATTCATCAAATTGTAGCAGATTATTCTATTTTCCTCTTCTTTCTGTCTCTAGTCAAGCTCTGATCGTGCAGTCATTGAAGCCAGGTCAAATGGGTACTTATCTGCAAGTATGGGTGTTCTTGTGCAGCTCCCCTTACTTCAGACCAGCTGGACGCTTTACTCTCCACTCTAGTCCTCTGGGCCATGTCCCTGTCCCTGGGCCCAGGAGTCCCCAGTTCTCGCCATACTGCTGGCCATCCAGGTCTCAACCCAGATTGACAGGAGTCTATTGAATGTGGTCAGACTTAGTTCACAACTTAATGTTTTCCCCTACTTCCCCTTATAGGTGACCAGTGAGGTCAGCAACAAGACCACATGTCTGCTCATGTATTCCCCTTGAATACTAGTCTTGGAAGGGGGTTTGCCCTGAGGGTACCTGACCATTTGCCTTGATGGCTCCCAGGCGAACAACTTGCTAGTTCTTGTACTAGTCAATCAGGCTGCCATTATTGTTTTTTATTATTCCTGATGGTCTTTCTTTCAAGAAGTATCTTCTGTTTTTCTAGCCACTCCAGGCTGGTCTGCTTGTCCTTTCAAGTGGAAATTTCCCACCTCAGAAGATTTTGGATGGGAATCAGGAGTCCACCTATGGTCTCATGCAGTGCAAAGGCTCCGCAGGAAGCCTCCTTCCCTGGGCAAGTTCTAGCCCCATTTTAGGTATTCCAGTCAGTTACAGGTTGAAGACAGACTTACAAGCTTTCTATGGTGATGTTTCTGGCTATTCCTTTCTCTCCCCCACAAGTATCTATTTTACAATAGTAGGCAAGGGAAACCAAGATTCAAAAGACAGCCAAGCATCTTAACATTATTTTCCCTCTTTTACCCAGTCAAACCGTGCCTCAATCCCTGTATCGCAGAGCCCTGTGGTTCCAAAGTTATGCATACATCATTATTTACCTTTGTCTCACTTAACCCATGCAAACCTGCCTAACTGTTCTCCCATTCTCCTCCACCTTCTAGTTTATTGTGCGGCCCCCCCCAGCACCCACACTATCCTGTGTCTATTCCCTACCCTGTGCTCCACCTTCCCTTTTCTCCCCTACCTCACTCCATGCACCCCAGTAACCAGCAAAAAAAATTTTTTTCCCTTTTAGTGTGGGTACTTTTTCTTAATCTTTTACAGTCATGGGCTTATGCAGTATTTCTCCTTTTGTGACTGACTAATTACTAATTACTCAGCATAATGTCCTCAAGGTTCATCCATGTTATGTAGTAGCTTGCAGCTTTCTTGCTATTCTCAGGGTAACATAATATTCCATTGTTTGTATGTACCACAGTTTGTTTATCAATTCCTCCATTGATGGGAACTTAGGCTGTCTCCATCTTTTTTCTATTGTAAATAGTGCTGCTATGAAATTGGCATGCATATATCTACCCATATTATTGCACGTATTTCTTGTGGATAAATACCAAGTAGAGGAATTGCTGGATCATAAGGTATCTATTTCCAACCTTCTGAAGAAGCATCATAGTGTTTTCCAGAGTGGTTGGACCATTTTGCAATCCCACCAGCAATGTAGGAGGGTCCCAGTCTGTCCGCATCCTTGCCAGCATTTATTGTCCTCTATTTTTTTGATCCTTGCTGTTATTGCTGGTGTGAGATGATATCTCAGTGTTGTTTTGATCAAGCTCACCAGCTGCTCCTTGGAAACCCTATATACAGGGTCGCTATGGGTCGTGACTGACTTGATGGCACTTAACAAAAACAACAACAATGGCTAGTGATCGTGAACATTTCTTCATATGTTTGTTGGCTGCCCGGATCTCTTCTATGGTCAAGTGTCTGTTCATGTCCTGTGCCCATTTTTGAATTGGGTTGTCTTTTTCTTGTAGAGGTGTTGTAGGGTTCTGTGTATTTTAGAAATTAGTCCCTTGTCTGATGTGTCGTTGCAAAAGATTTTTTCCCATTCTGTGCGTTCCGTTTTTACTCTTTTGGTGAATCCCATTCTGTGCGTTCCGTTTTTACTCTTTTAGTGAAGTCTTTTGATGCACGTAAGTTTTTAATTTTTAGTATGTCCCAATCATCTGTTTTATCTAATTTTATTTGTATAATTTTCAAAATATTTGGTAGTCTGTGTATTCCCTGTATAAGAGTCCTCACATTTGTCCCTATTTTTTCATTGATGGCCTTTATAATTCTGGAATTCACATTTAGGTCCTTAATTCATGCTGTGTTGGTTTTTGTATAAGGTGTGAGGTAAAGGTCTTGTTTGTTTCAATCTTTTGCATATCACTTTTCCAGTTCTGCCAGCATCATCTGTTGAAGAGACTGTCACCTCCCCATGCAATATACTTAGGCACTTTGTTGAAAATCTGTTGGCTGTATGTGGATAGGTTAATGTCTGGATTCTCGATTCTGTTCCATTGATCAATGTATCTTTCATTGTACCAGTACCAGGCTGTTTTGACCACTGTAGCCGTGCAGTAAATTTTGAAATCAGGGTATGAGAGGCTTCCAACTTTATTCTTCTTCTTAAGCGGTGCTTTGCTTATCCTGGGTCTCTTCCTTTCCATATAAATTTTTAATTGTTTTTTCCATCTCTTTGAAGAATGTAATTGGAATGTGGATTGGGATTGCATTATATGTGTAAATTGCTTTGGGCAGTATTGACATTTTCACAGTGTTAAGTCTTCCTATCCAGGAGCATGGTGTATTCTTCCAATTTTTTAAGTCTCTTTTGGTTTCTTGTAGTGGTGTTTTGTAGTTTTCTTTGTATAGGTTCTTTGTTTCTCTAGTTACATTTATTCCTAGATATTTCATCCTTTGGGCGGCTATTGTAAATGATATTCCTTTCCTAATGTCATTTTCAGCGTTGTCATTGTTACTATAGAGGAATCCAGCTGATTTTTGTATGTTGATCTTATATCCTGCCACTTTGCTGAATCCTCCAATGAGGTCTAGTAGCTTTTTGACTGAGTCGTTGGGGTTTTCTACATATAGGATCATATCATCTACAAATAGAGAGAGTTTTATTTCCTTTTAGCCAATTCAGATGCCTTTAATTTCCCTGTCTTGCTATATAGGTCTTGCTAAGACTTCCAGCACAATATTGAATAGGAGTGGTGACAAAGGGCATCGTTGTCTGGTTCCTATTCATAGAGGGAAGGCTTTCAGTTTCTCTCCATTGAGAATAATGTAGGCTGTTGGTTTTGTATATGCTCTTAATTATGTTGAGGAATTTCCCTTCAATTCCTACTTTGTTGAGTGTTTTTTATCAGGAATGAATGTTGGATTTTGTCATATGCCTTTTCTGCATCAATTGATATGATCATGTGGTTCTTTTCTTTTTCCTTATTTATATGGTAGATTACACTGATTGTTTTTCTAATGTTGAACCATCCTTGCATCCCTGATATGAATCCCACTTGATCATGATGTTTTGTTTTTTGGATGTGCTGCTGGATTATGTTGGCTTGGATTTTGTTTAGAATTTTTTTTTATCTATGATCATGAGCATGCTATGAACTTTTGAATCAGACTCAACTTGCATTACCACCTGATTTTTGCCAGTTGCAAAACTGCAGTAGGTTGCTGGGCTGTGTGAAGGCCCTAAGGAAAAAGCAATATTGCTCAATCTCTCCATCTGTTGTTGTTGTTGTTAGGTGCCATCGAGTCAGTATTTACTCATAGGACCTTATGCACAGCAGAATGAAACACTGCCCAACCCTTGGCTAACCTCACTATTGTTGCCACAGTGAGCCCATTGATGCTGCCATTTAGCCAATCTATCTCGCTGGGGGTCTTCCTCTTTTTCTCTGACCCTCCACCTTACCAAACATGATATCCTTCTCCAGCGAGTGGTCCCTCTTGACAATATGTCTGAAGTATGAGAGACGAAGTTTGACCATCTTGGTCTCCTAGTAGCACTCTGCCTGCACTTCTTTCAACACAGATATGTTGGTTCTTTTGGCAGCCCATGGCACTTTCAATATTCTCCTCCAACACCATAACTCA
>NW_006408582.1:1443288-1467380 GCF_000296735.1 Chrysochloris asiatica | reverse complement strand
GAAGGTTGTTAATGAGTATACCTCCAATTCTGATGCCACATTTTTCTTCATATAACCCAGCTTCTCAGATAATTTGCTCAACATACAGGTTGAATAAATATGATGAAAGAATACAACCCTGTCGCACATCTTTCTTAATTTTAAACCATTCAGTGTTCCCATGTTCTTTTCAAACAATTGCCTCTTAGTCCAGGTACATTTGCCAGGTACAAACAATTGCCTCATAATCACCGTTAAGTCCATCTGTGGTGCCATAGATATCCCGTCTGCTTCCATGCCTTGAAAATCCTAATAAACAGTTCTGTTCTGTACACAGAGTGTTGCCACGAGTCAGAATGGTCTTGACAGCAACTAAAAACAACAACTTTTACTTTAACAAGCCTCTTCATAAACATTATCCCAATGTTCCTCACAACAGCACCATGAGAACTGATATATTATACCTATTTTACTGAGAAAACTAAAGTTTAGACTTAACCAGAGCCACGTAGCTACTAATGGGCAGAACTGGAATTAAAACCCATGTTTTTAGACTTTGGGATCAATAATCTGTTCAAAATACCACTCTACTTTCTTAATTTCTAGATTGACAATAAGGATAATTTGCATTCTGTTGCCCTCCCCTCAATCAATTACCTACTCGATACTGCCACCAAATTACAATTTTGACTGGTAAATGCTATGTCGTTGTTGTGGTTAAGTGCCATAGCGACCCTGTGTAGGGTTTCCACGGAGTGGCTGCTGGGTTAGAACCACTGGCCTTGTGATTCAAAGCCACTCTGCGGTCCAGTGCATTATCTTGCAGCGCCTCACCAGGACTATGTGGTTGTTGTTCAGTGTTGTCGAGTGAGTTCCAACTCAGCAACTCTGCACTGTGTTTCCAAGGAGCAGCTGGTGAGTTTGAACCATAAGCCTTGCAGTTCACATAGACCTTGCGGTTGAGTGCTCATCCAGTGGTGCCATACCAGGACTATAGTTGTAGAGAAAATAAACTAGTTGATCTGAAGGAAAAATGTATCTCCTAATTTAGGACATGACAAAGTCAGTTTTACTTCTGCAGTCTTCGCAATGAGTTACTCCTGGCACTCATATTACTCATCAGGACTGTCAGGGTCCTCCTGCCCCCACACTGTTTATAACTACCACCCACATACTCCCTTGTGTCACCTCTTGTCCTTAGCGTCATCGCAGGGAAAACAGGCATATCCTTTCCACAATCCCTTCTCCAAAACTCCAAGCCCAGATAGCAAGATTCGGCAACAGTACCTAATTTGAACAGTTAAGTGGTTATTGATAGTCTTTATTTATCCCATTTAGTAAGTGGTGCTATAGGATAAGTACTGAACTGCTCACCATAAGGTCAATGATTCAAACCCACTAAGTGCTCCTGGGAAACCCTCTGCTGAGTTGCTGTGAGTCAGAACAGACTCAACAGCACTTAACAACAACTAAGTATAAATGTAGGAGCCTGTGTGCCACCACTGGCTATGCACTAGACTAGTAAACACAAGGTCAGCAGTTCAAACCCACCAGCTGTTCCATGGGAGAAAGATGAGGCTTTCTGCTCCTGTAAAGCTTTACAGCCTCAGAAAACCCTATACAGGGTCACTATGAACTGAAATGATCTTGATGGCAGTGAATTTGAGTGAATGTTCCCATGGTTTGCTAGAGAAATTGTTGTTGTTTGTTGTTGTCAGGTGCCATCGAGTCGGAACCGACTCATAGCGACCCCATGCACAGCAGAACGAAACAGTGTCCGATCCTGGGCCAACCTCACTACCGCTGCCACACTTGAGTCCATCAATGATGCCATCTGGCCAATCCATCTCATTAGGGGTCTTCCTCTTTTTCTCTGACCCTCCACCTTACCCAGCATGACATTCTTCTCCAGCGACTGTTTCCTCTGGTTTATAACTGGGGAATTTTCAGGAGAATCCAGAAATCCATTATTTTCTGGATCAAGACACTCAGCTGTTCCAGGAGCCGCCATCTTGGGAGAGCTTATCTTGATTGTACCAGGATTGATAGGATTAGGAGAGAACATCTTGATTGTATCTTATTTTTATCAGGATTGTATCAAGATTGACATAGAAATTTAAAGAGACAGTATAGACATAAAACCAAACGGCCACCACTCATCTGTCTGTCGTGCTGTGGTGGTTTGAGTTGCTATGATTCTGAGGGCTATGCCACCGGTGTTTTAAATAACCAGCAGGGTCACCCATGGTGGACAAGTTTCAGATGAGCTACAAAACAAACACAGACTAGGAAGAAAGAGTGACAAACTACTTCCGAATCGCTAGTCACTGAAAACTCTATGAATAGCAGAGAGAAATAGCAACATATTTAATTACAAAGTCTTTTCTCATATCCCATTGTGGGTATTATGAAATGTACAGTATTTGCACTTTTAAAATCCAAAAAAGTTTTGAATCCTGAAATATGTGTAGCCCCAAGGGTTTGAGATAAAATTTGGTGAGTTTGCCATTTGATAGAAATCCTCTGGAGATTCTAGTACTTCTGCCTCATTTAGAAAAGCACTGGACAGCAAAATCAGTTTGAACCTTAAGGGACCCCTGCTTTTCTCCCCAGCAAATGCAAATAAAGCCATTAGCACAGACCTATTCAGGCTGTCACAAAAGACCGCTATCCATTTATCCCTGCCCTTGGTCTGGGTGTCCTGACTCTGCCTTGTTCCCAGGTCCTTCCGGCAATGAGAGCCTTCCTCCTACCAGCAGTGCTTCCAGCAACTCCAACAACGCAGCTACCAGCAGCAGTGAAGAAATGCGTCCCATCAAGACGGAACCTGGGCTGTCATCTCACTATGGGCACACCAGCCCTATGCCCCAGGTATGGCCGGTGCACGGGAACTCTAGTGGGGTTGTAGATTCAGTGCAGGTAGCCCTGTACCACGCAGCTGTGCCAGGCCTCCAGCAGGTGTCAGGCTCTCAGCTGCACCAGCTATGCTGAAAATCCCCTTCACCTGAGGCCATAGACTATCCAAGGGCATTTTATCAAGCTGACACACAACTTCATCACACTCGTTCTTAGCAGCTACTCTGTGCCAACCTTTGGAGACACCAGGACGGATGTCCAGGTAGCACACAGTTTGAGGGACAGAAAGATGGCACACAACTACAACCTGAATCAAACTGTGTGTTGGAGCCTAGGGGAGGCTGAGGTGGAACTAACTGTAGGCATCAGTAGGAGGCAGAGGTGGGGGATCTCTAGGCAAGTCTATCCTTTTAAATGAGGAGTGTGTTGATCTTGGCCTTGAAGGAGAGGTAAGGAACGAGTATCCTCTAGGTATGGAAACCTGCAGAGGGCAGAGTGAGTGGATGAGGGGGCAGAAATTGTTGACAAGGTTACCTGTAGGGTATCATTTACATTGTTGTTGTTATGTGCCGTGGAGTCGGTTCCGACTCATAGCAACCCTTTACAGGGTTTCCAAGGCTGTCAATCTTTACGGGAGCAGAAAGCCTCATCTTTCTCCCATGGAACAGCTGGTAGTTTCGAACTGCTGACCTTGGGGTCCACAGCCCGATTCGTAACCACTAAGCTACCAGAGCATATATATATATATAAACTTGTTAAGAGAATTCCTGGAAAATTATACTCCAGTCCAACCGTTTCTGCATGTAATCAGTGACAATGATTGCATTCTTCCAGTTGTGCATTCATTCTCACCTCTTCTTCCAAGTTGTTCCTTCCCCATTAATATAAACTCATTGCCCCTTAAAGGTTCCTACCTAGTCTCTCAAGTTGCTGTTGTCAATTTGATCCCCTATAGATGTTTTGTTGTTGTTATGTGCTACTGAGTCAGTTCTGACTCAGCCACCCCGTATAGGCTTTCCAAGAGTGACTGGTGAGTTTGAACTGCTAATCTTGAGGTTTGCAGTCTAGTACTTACTTACCTTGTAGTTAGTGGTCCAGTACTTATCCTACAGCACCACACCAGGGCTACTATAGTTACAAGGGAGCTTCAAAAAGTCTGTGGATAAATAGAATTAGAAAACATAATGGACTTCTTTCATGAACTTTTTGAAGTCCCCTTGTAGATCTTAAAAGAACATAATGCTTTAGACAAGTATTCTTATTAGATAAGCTGATATTGTTTGGTGTTTTTAGTCTAAGGTTTAAAGGTAATCTTAGTTTAAGGGTTCATTCATTCTCTATGCTCCAGAATGCTTGGATCCCATGAACATTTGAAATTCTATTCAGCCATTCTCCCCTTTTGGTTATGAAGCATCTTTGATCACAATGATCAGTAATGGTAGCAGACACTTCTGCTCCCAGAGCATAGGAAGCAGGGCACCAGTAGACCCCTTTTCCTGTTAGTTCCACAGGCTAGATAAGCAGTGCCCACATTTCCCCCTTGTAGATGATATGGTGGCATCTCTATTCCCTTCCCCTCTTCCCTCTATAGTTCCCCTTATTTGGGATCAGGATGCTCCCAAGCTTTGTCATGGTCTCCCATTACTGGCCCACTCTCATCTCCTGTGTACTTATCTGAAGGCAGCCCAATGTCCTAATGAGCTTTTTGCTGTTGGAATAAACAGGAAGCTGATCCTTAGAATCAGGAAAGCCAGGAGTCCCTTCTGGGTGGGGAGAAAGGCTTATTTCAAAGTTGAAAAACTGATGGTAATAAGATTGTACAAAATGTCTTATCAGACCCTGTGGAGAAACCAGAATTTACTTCATCTCTCACTTTTTGTTTTCAGACATTCTCCGTCAGTGCGATGTCTGGCCACGGGCCCTCCATCCACCCAGTCCTCTCGGCTCTGAAGCTCTCCCCACAAGGCTACACCTCCTCTGTTAGCCAGTCGCCACAGGCCAGCTCCAAGCAGGACTCTTGGAACAGCCTGGTCTTGGCTGACAGTCACGGGGACATAATCACTGCCTAATCGCACCTCTTTCCCTCCTCAAATTCCTGCATAGACTTGGGACTTGGAGGACAGCAGAGCTCGAGGCTCCAGGCTCTCCGTGGCCAGCCTCCTCTGTCTGGAAATAACTCCAGCAGAACAATTGGGAAGAAACTTGAAGTCCATGATTGGGTGAGGGGCAGGGGATGCTGAATTTGATCAGATACCTTCTCAAGGTTTGGGGAGCTGGAAAGAGCCTGGACTCTGATGCAGAAGAGCCACACCCTTCACCAAGAGCACACAGAGTCTCTTCTCTGTAGTTAGAGACTTCTCCTCTCTGTTGGCCCTACAAGATACAAGATACTCTTCTTCACTACCTTTCTCCTACTGTGGCCTAAGATTGTTGTTGTTGTTGTGCGCTGTCAAGTCAGTTCATACTCATAGCAGTTGGTTCTGTAGGACAGACTAGAGCTGCCCCACAGGGTTCCCTGGGCTGTAATCTTTATGGAAGCAGATCACTAGGTCTTTTCTCCTTTGTGGAACTGCTGACCTTCTGGTTAGCAGCCAAGTGCCTAACCACTGGACCACCAGGGCTTCTTGTGGCCTAAGAGTGTTTTTGCATTTTTTTTTTTTAATTGTGCTCCCAGCACTCGCGATCTGTGGGAGCATAAAGGGGGCAGGACCCTGGGAACCCTGCTCCATCCTGAACTGGAGCATCTGCCACAGATCCTTTTTTGAGCAGTCTCTGCCCTTGCCCAACACTCCCCTTGAGATTTGGCACATCCTTGTATTCCTAGTACCAAATCTGACTCCAAAATATTGGGTGTCATACAGGTATTTCTGAATGTTTCTTAGCGGGTTGGAAGAGAAGGCTACTTCTCCCACCACACAGTACAGCTTCATCAAAATCTCAACATAGCAACTTCGCCTCCCCCAGAAGTCCTTTCTCCTATTGCTCCTTCTTTTCACTCCCAAGGTCTCTTAAAATAAAAATCCTTCCTACTGCTCTGAAGGATTGAGCTCTGTCTTCAGCTTATACGTGTCTCAGTAGGTAGCCTAACAGCAACCAACTCATAACCATCTCCCCACAAATCCTTCATTACCCCATAAAACAGAGGGGTCCTGCGGAAGAACAAAAATGTTCTTTGCTAACGCAAATGTGACACACACTCTTGTAAGACTTGAGACCTTTCTGGAGAGAATGCCTAGTGGGCATGGTTCCCCTGGCTGGGGCCTGCCCCATTTTGGGGGACTCAGGACTCGCTATGAACCCTGGCGCACTTGCTCTCTGATCCTGCTGGTGGTATCATTGTCTCTGAAGATGTGCCTCTTGGTCAGACAAAAAGCACAGAGCACCTCAACCTGCATCTTTTCCTCAGTGGATATCTTTTTTTGTCTAAAAGGTGAAAAGCTAGAGATTTTGCAAAATACATTAAAAACAAACAAAGCAAAGCAAAACTCATGGAACGAAAGATGACTTGAAAAGAAAAAAACACCAAGGGTGGGCCTTGAGGGAGCCTCCAGCCGTGAGCTGCTCTGGGATTGGCCTGCTTCTCTCCATGTTGCTCAGTGTCTGCCGTGGCTCCAGGACTCATGAAGACTCCTCCATCCTTGTCCTTGTTGTCACCAGAGCTGTAGCTGACTATGGCATTATTCTATCCTACCCCAAAGCACTCAGCCCCCTACCCCAAAATCCTACTGGCTGTAGCAGAGAAGATCTTTAAGGCAAGATTCTGTTTTAATCATTTACATTGTTTTCTTCCATGAAGGCCACCCTAATATGCCTACCCTAACCCATAAACCTGCTAACATGGTCTTAAGGTGAAATGGCTGTAAAATCAGTATTTAACTAATAAATTTATCTGTATTCCTCTTCTCATGCTTCCACCACAGAAGTCTTTCTTGGGAGTTCGCGACTGTCCTTTGCAAGGGAATCGTGAGCCACAGAGCAACTTTGCTGGTTTGTTCACAAGAATCTTTTTAAATCATTTTCTCCATTCATTGTTGGCAGTTGACCAAGGTTTCCTCTCTGTGTACTATGCTGAGTAGTGAAAAGGACACTCCTCTCAGCCCTGCTGCCTACTAATGGGTGACCTCTAGACCACTTGCAAGTTTTAGTTTCTCAGGAGTGGGTTGGGCCAGTTGTTATCTAAAGCTCCTTGTGACCCAACAAATGTGACTCAATGAAGGGAGAGGTCAGGATGCCAGGGGCTGGAATATGAGTCAGAGGTATGGCATAAATGTTCTCCACCCCAACCTAGATTAACATGTGTACTGGAGGCTCACCCAGAGGAGCTTGATCCAAACAAGGACCTGAAGAGGCAAATGATGTGTTCCACACCAATGGGAAAAGAGACCAAAATATTCTCTCCTTTATTGATTTTGTGTTCACTTTCTTAGGCTACGGGATTGCTTCAAGAAAAAGGTGTGTTAGGGGTGGGGAGTTTTTAGACCACCCTCTGGTGCAGTAACTGTGGAATAGGATCGAGACAGTCCAAGCTCGCTTCATTCAGAACTGGTCATGGTGGTTTCCTGCCTCAGTTGGATTATGGCAAACCCACTTGACCACTGGTGTCATTTAACCTTGCACTATGCTCCTGTTTAAGGAGCTCTGGTAGTGTAGTGGTTACGAATTGGGTTGCGAACCACAAACTCAGCAGTTCTAAACTACCAGCTGTTCCGTGGGAGAAAGATGGGGCTTTCTGCTCCCGTAAAGATTTACAGCCTTGGAAACCCTGTTCAGGGTCGCTATGGGTTGGAACCGACTCCACGGCACATAACAACAACAACATACCCCTGATTATTTTTGAGCAGGTAATTTAAAAAATAACTGTTAGCAACCATGTTTACAGTAACATGAGAAAAGCTTTTAAATTTTGCTAAGGAATACCTGGTGGCACTGTAGAATAAGCACTGGACTGCTAACTACAAGGCTCATGGTTCAAACCCACCAGCCACCACATAAGCCAAAGATGAGGTTATCTGCTCCCATAAAGATTTACATTCTTGTTGATCTTATGAAGGGTCACTGTGAGTCAGAATCGACTTGGTGGTGGTTTGGGTTTGATTTTAAGGAATACTCAAACCTCCAAACTTACTAAACATAGCTACCATTGAGAAGGATGCGTAATAAAATAGATTTAAAAACAGAATAAGAAACAAAACCTACTAGGACTTAGGTTTCCCTTAGGATGTACATGTTTTCTGATGATGAAGTCTTCCTTAAAAAACATTTTTTGTCACTTCTCTTTAACTATTTTCAGAATAAAATATGTACAAAAAGATTGGCCCATTCCTTATACAAGGGGGCATCAAAAGGTTTGTGGGAAAATAGAATGAAAAGATAATAGAATTTTTCCTTAAACTTTTTGAAGCCCCCTTTATAATATAGTCATGATTTATAATCGACCTCAAATGGTATTATCCAGCTTGATTAAGCCTCCTTATTCACTAGACTTGGTTGCTTCCCAAAGTCAAATATCTGCAGAGGAGGAGAATTTGCTACTATAAGGGTACTATAAAAGAAGCAGTTCCCTGAGCGGTGTTCCAAGACTGTTGGGAAGTGGCTAGGGGGGTGTGGGAATAGGGATAACAGTAAGGGTACTGTTAAGATACATACCTGGTCTAACACAGGCCAGCCTGCGTGCCTCTCTGTTAAGAAATCATACAACTTACAGTCACGCCTCTGACCATGACAAAACCTTTTTTGAAGCAGAGGTCAAATAATTTAGCCTGGAAGAAAAGTATATATTTGATTCTCAGATGCATTTAAAGTGGGGTGAGAAGTAGCAGGTTTGACTAATTATGTTTTGCTTGAGTTGTCAGTAAGGGAAATACGTTTATATTCACTGAACAGACTCCAAATGGAACTGGAAATGGGGGTTATTGTCCCCAGAACTTGATATGCTGATTTGGAAACAGTGTTCCAAAAAAAAAAGACAGTCATTTGGAAAAGCTTTTGGAGTAGGAAATGGAAGCTTTATAGTTTCATAGTATTAAAAACATTTCTTCCAAAATGTGTTGAAGCAAAAGCATTGCTTGAAGCCAAAGCACAGTATGCTACGATCCCGTAGCAACACAATAAATCGCATAGCCAAAGGCCAGCTTCTCAAAGCTTCAAGGTGTAGCTTTGGAAATGGGAATAGTCAGGAATCTTTCTGTGGTCCATCTTCCCCTATGTCTCCATTTCTGAGGCCTCCATATCCTTGATCTCAGAAGCGGTGCTGTCCTATATATAAAGCTCTGGCTTCCTTATGATAAAGCTTTTGTAATTAAATTTTTTTTTTAAGTTGAGATTTTTCACTCCTCTCTTTTTTTCTTAAATGTTTTATTGTGAATTATGTGATAGTTTACATGGGAGAACATTAGTTTTACATTCATTCTGTCGTATATTGTCTCATTGCCATGGTTACAATCCCCTCCATGCAATCCTTCCCCAGTACCCCCAGGTCTTCAGCACATAGTTGCTCTCCCTCTCTGGATCTAAAGTCTCCAGCTGCTCCATTGCTCCACATCATCATCTCTGGCTCCATTTCAGGCATCACTGCTTCTCTGGGTAGGGTCCCGCTCTCTGCTCTTCCCCCTTGAAGGTCCTAGGGACCTCTGCTCCTAGACTGAAAAGTTAATCACTCCCTTCCTTGCTATAAAACGTCTACCTTTACATTTCCAACCCTCACAATCAGTCCTGATAACAATTATTCACTACTGTATCACAAGAGACTCGTCTGCATTTCATTGCATCAGCCCCGCCTAGTCAGATTGAATACTACTCACTGGAGATTCTACCTTCCTCCAGGCCCTCTGGATCTAGGTTCCCTCTTGAAAGCTTGTAAGCCAGTCACTTCTTGCCTTTATAGCCCCCCGCCCCCCGTTTTGGGTAGCCAACATCCAAGTTGCCCATCCCTGTCTACTCTGTGTGTGGAGGAGGTGGGAATGATTCTTGCTGTAAGGACTTGTTCCCTCTTTTGAGCTACTACTTCCATAGGTGTAGGTCAAGTTCATCAAATTGTATGAAAATACTTTTTTTTTTTTTTTTCTCCTTTTTACTTCTGGTTGAGCTCTGATCATTCAGTCACTGAAGCCAGGATAAGTGGGTATTATCTGCAAGTGTGGGTGTTCTTATGCATATGCCCTCTCCTTATCAGCTGGACGTGTCACTCTCCACTCTAGTCCTCTGTGGCTATGTCACTGACTCTGGGCCCTCACGCCTCTCTTTAGAACTCAAGAAAATAAAAATGTAAAGCATCTATTATCCTGTGATTATTGATTACTGAGACTTTGAGCTGGAATGGAGGACAGGTGTGGTTACAAAACAAGATGGCAATAAGAAAGTCCTAGATTGACCTCCAACTAAGATTCTTTGTTGAGTAATTCGATAGGTGATGTCATTTAGCACTTGTCATTCTCAACTTAAAACAGTTGCTGTATTACTAAAAGCGTTCCCAAGGTATTGCTGTATTAGTATGTTTTGGGAACACTTTCTGAAAGTCAGCCTTGCTATTGCTGTGTCTCTGATACATCCTCAACAGTACTAACCCAGACCTCTCCGTGGAGGCATTCTTAAAAGATTTCCTGGCTGTGGGTTCATGTGCTGTATTGCAGTCAGTTTGAACTGAAAGGTCAGCAGTTCAAGCTCACCAGCTGCTCCTCGAAAACCTTATACAGGGTTGCTATGGGTCAGAACCAACTTGATGACACTTAACGACAGCAATCACAACTAAGGTGCCCTTTATTCAACTCCCCACCCTCCTCCTGAGCATAGTTCCCAAGTTTTGAAATTGTTTTATCTAGTAACGAAATAATTGATGACAGATAAAAAGTGTCACTATGTAAATTACAGCTCAGTTTTTAAAAGAACAAAAAACAACAAACATGTAAAAACTAGCCCGTTGTTATCAAGTAGATTTTGACCTGTGATTCCTCTGGGTGGGCTCAAACTGCTAGCCTTTTGGTTAGCAGCCTAGCTCCTTAACCATCTGCATCACCGAGGGACTGACACCCAGCTAAATTGTGTTGCCTTAGTCTGTCTTCGTCTGTAAACTCTGCAGACGTCTGCTCAGCATTAGAACAGCACAAAGAGACAGCTGTGCATGCAAGGCATTGGCTGGGAGTCAACCCTGATCTTCCACATGGAAGAGGGAAGAGGATTCTACCAATGAAGCGCCACTGCCCTCCGCTAACAAGCACCTGATAATCTGCACTAAGGAGATTCATTCTCATCAAAAGCAAAAACATTTGGCCTACAGTTTTGTTACCGATACTAGATGTTTGGTTCCATGGGTGCTTTCTGACTCTAAGAATAGCTTGCAGGTTCCTAGTGATGCATCTGTTGGGGTCCTGAGAGCTCTAGAATCAGACCACTGCCGTATACACACTTCCTGGAATATATTCACTCAGTATCCACCAGTGCTCCTGAGTCCTCAAAAAATGGGGAAAGGGCACCAGAAAGAACAAAATCCTGAAAATTCTGAGATCTGTCGTCTAGTCCAGGTTTGACTATAGTCTGGCTATGTGACTCTGGTCAGTTTGCCACACTGTTCTTCACCTCATCTATAAAAAGTTTTGGAATAGGGGATCTTTCAGGTTCCATTGAGCTCTAAGCAGTTTGTGATAGCTGAAATAATCTGAAATTATCCTTGTCTCTAAAATCGTGGAAGGGCTACATGCTACCTTTCTTTTTTTGGGTACTGTCCTACTATGCATGAAGATGGTCAGAAACAAGACATAAATGATTCTCCAAAGTCAGACAGAATCGGGTCTAGTGTCAGTACTCGGGCCCTACAGTGGGGGAGGAACGTGATTTCCTCTTTGCGTCTCACAGAAACTTCTTGGTATAAAGATGAAATCTCAGGAACCCAAGGAGTTGCAAATTCTCCTTCTGATAACTCTAGATTGAAGCCTTCCAAGGACTCAAGTACTGAGGTTTAAAAATGTGTCAGAAATTATACATCTAAATAAGCATTATTCCTCAAATGAGATACCTTGGGAAATGAACTTATTCCTCTATTGTGCTCATTTCAAAAATATGAGGGGGCTTCAAAAACCTTGTGGAAAAGTTCCATTATCTGTTCATTTCAGTGTCGTCAAGTTTGTTCCAACTCATAGCGACCCTGTGTAGGGTTTCCAAGGAACAACGGATGGGTTTGAACTGCTGACCTTGTGGTTCACAGTTAGTGCAGGTTTATGCATTTTATTTTCTGGCTCTAATAACCTTGGTGTCTTCCCTCACTAACCAGCTGTTAATGAGATTTGAGAGGAGCACAGAACATATGGAGCCCTGATAGTGTAGTGGTTACAAATCGGGCTGCTAACCTCAAGGTCAGCAGTTCAAAACTACCAGCTGTTCCATGGGAGAAAGATGAGGCTTTCTACTCCCATAAAGATATACAGTCTCTGTGCAGGGTCACTATGAGTTGGAACCAACTCTACAGTACCTAACAACAACAACAGGACATATTGTCAGGAGCGACCAGTTGCTGGAGAAGGATATCGTGTTTGGTAAGGTGGAGGGTCAGAGAATTAGAGGAAAACCCCCAGGGAGATGGATTGGCAAAGTGGCAGCATCAGTGGGTTCAAGCGTGGCACAAATGTGAGGTTGGCCCAGCATCGGGCAGTGTTTTGTTCTGTTGTGCATAGGATTGCTATAAGTTGGTACTGACTCAATGGCACCTAACAACAACAGGTATGGAGTCCTGGTGTGGTGCTGTGGGTTAATGAGCCAGACTGCAAAACCGTTTGAACTGCAAGGTCAGCGGTTCAAGCTCACCAGCTGCTTCTCTGAAACCCTATACAGGGTCACTATGGATTGGACTCAACTCCATGGCACTTAACAACAACAACAAGTATGGAGTTAAAACAACTCAAATTGGCTGAAGGGCTCTGAAGAGAATGTTCAGAGTAAATAAATTGTGCTTTATAGGGCTATATTTTAAGGTTTAAGGAACTCTGGTAGTGTAGTAGATGTAGTGGTCAGCAGTTTGAATCTACCTGTCACTCCACAGGAGAAAGACGAGGTTTTCTGCTCCTATAAAGATTTACAGCCTTGAAAATCCTATACAAGGTTGCTATGAATTAGAACTAACTCCACTGCTCACAACCCCCAGCACCACCATTTTAAGGTTTGGGGGTCATAATCCTCTCTGAAAATTTAACAAAAATCATGACCAATTTCCCCAAAAAGATATACATAAATTTTGCACACTGCTCACCATTTTACATATTTGATGAACTCTGGAAGCTTTTCCATATGCCCCCTGTTAAGAATACCTCCTCTAAGGCTCTGGGTTTAGTCTAGGGATACAAGACTGTCAAAATGACCAGGTGTCATTTTGTCATCTAGGGTGTCCTGGAGGAACAAGCTGAACCTGGACCCTAAATAAACCTTCCTGAATTCCAAGGCACTTGTTAAGGCCCTTGAATCCGCTTGGCTCCAGAGATGCTCTGTAATTTAACAATCTAGCTATCTGTACAGTCGCCCGAGTTTGGCACTGGGGAATCTCTGGTAGCCACAAAACAACCGCACAGTGAAGTACAGGTCTAGGCTCTATGAGAATACAATGAGGTTACAGGAAGTAAACTGCTAAGGACTGGGGGTGGTTGGTATTGCTAAGATTTCTAGTAGCTGGCCTGGGAGTGTTGAATGGAAACAGAACCCTATTAGGTAAAATGAAGCCTCCATTGGAAGGCCATTCGTGTCTCATTTACAGATCATAAATGTGGGCTAAACTTTCTTGTTCTGCTGTTGAGGACATTTTCCCAAAGCCACAGATGGCAAGAGGAAATGTATGATTGCCAGTAATTTGACTGCCAACATTTCCTGAGCAATTCTTGCTAAGAAGGCCCTGGGATTCAGATTAAGGGCACTGTCCTTGCAGTTGGAGTGCTCACCATGTGGGGGCACCAGTGCTCCCCTACTCTCCTTTTCTATCTCCTGAATTTAATAGCCTGATTTTCAAGCAGTCAATGTTATCAGCCCAGAAATCTGGTTAACAAAAAAATACCAACTGCATATCAGACACTGCTATGTTTTATGTTGTCGTTAAATGCCGCTGAGTTGGTTCCAACCCATAGCAACCCTGTATAGAGTTTTCGAGGAGTGGCTAGTGGGTTTGAACCGCCGACCTTGTGGTTGAAACTGACCTTGCAGCATTATCCTGCAGCGCCATACCAGAACTCCAACTTTTATATATACTTGCAAAATTTTTAAATATCCTCATGACCTCATTTTACAGTGAAGAAATTACGCTCATTTAATTAACTGGCTGAAAGTCATAAAACTCCTAAGCGCAGAAACAATTCTATCTGACTCCAGAATCTGGGCTTTTATGCCTCTCCTAAACAGTGAAACCTAAAAGCTGAGGGAGCTCTGTACATCCTGAGTCTAGGACCCAGAAAACAGATGAAAAGCCTTTCTAGAAGTCAGAGAGAATCTCTCCTCATTTATAAATGGTGAGACAAGGACCTAAAGCCACTAGGGAACATAGAGTGCTGTCCATGGTCACTGTGAAGGATTACATTTGTCCCCCCCAAATATACTTATGAATGAAATCCTGTTGAATATGGGGCTTCTTTATGTTAATTAGATAATAACACAGTAGAGTGGTTCTGGATCTAATGGTTGTTATAAAAAGAGCAGGTTAGACTCAGAATAGCCACACATACTAGTGTTATCTACAAGCCAAGAAATGCACAGACAACCCACAAGGAAGGAACCAACTCTGCTGAGACCCTGATTTGGACCTTCAATTCAGCCTGTTGTTGCTGTTGTTGTTAAGTGCCGTCGAGTCGGTTCCGACCCATAGCGACCCTGTACAGGGTTTCCTAGGATGTAAATCTTTACAGGAGTAGAAAGCCTGATCTTTCTCCCGCAGAGCAGCTGGTAGTTTCGAACCACTGACCTTAAGGTTTGCAGCCCGATTCGTAACCACTACGCTACCAGAGCTCCTTCAATTCAGCCTGAGCAAATAAAAAATTTTAAAGCCACCCTCTTGTGTTATTTGCTACAGCTGGACTAGGAAACTAAACAGTCACATACTAAAAAGAGGGGGTAACTGGAATAGAGCGAGGGGTCACACTGTCACATGCTCCCCATGCCTCTAGAAACATGGAAAAACCCCCACAATATGGATCTGAATGTCAAAAATCTTCCCTTGGCAGTTGGATTCCTCACTGGGTTCTACTGCTTTTCTCCTTTGGTTCCTTTCCCACAGTCTTTGCTGCAGCACTATGTTCATGGACACTGTCAATTTAACTCCACTGGAGAATCAAGAAGACAAAGGAGGAAAAACTGACTCCTTGGCTCTCAGAGCACTGGGCACTGACCCTGATGGTGTTGAAGCCTGGGATCCTGCTGCCCCCACATCCAGGTGTCAGACAAAAAATAATTAAAATAAATTAACATTTTGCTCTATATCTGGCCCCATGCTAAGAGTGTACATCTTTACAATAATCCAATGAGGTAGGCATTTCATTCTATTTTAAAAAAAAACTTTTGTGAAGTGAGTGCAGGTTTACATTCCCATTTTACAGATTGAAAAAAAAAAAAATGAAGATAAAGAAAAGTTAAGTAACTTGCCTGAGGTCACTCAGTTAAATGGTGAGATTTGAAGGAGAAAAGTTGTTGTTATTGTTAAGTGCCATCGAGTCAGTTCCAACTCTGTATAGGATTTCCAAGGAGCCTGAACCACTGGCCTTGTAGCTCAAGTGACTTCCCAGTCCAGCACATTAACCCACAGCGCCCCACGAGGACTCCCGGAAACACTGTACAGGGTCGCTCTAAGACAGAAATGATTCGACGACACTTAATAACAACAACATCTATTGCTAGCGGGGATACAAAATGGTAAAGCTGTTGTAGAAAACAGTGTGGTGGTTCCTCAAATAACTAAAGATAGAACTACCATATATCCCAGCAGGTCTTCTTCCCAAAAAACTCGAAAGCAGAAACTCTAGCAGATACCGGTATACACTGATGCTCATTGTAACACTATTCACAGTAGCCAAAGAATGCCCAGGAACAGATGAATGGGTAAACAAAATGTATTACATACCTACAATGGAATACTTCTCAGTCAGTAGGAGAAACCAAGTCTGATAGATACTACAATATGGATGGAACTTGAGGATATTATGCTGAGTGAAACAAGTAAATGACAAAAGGATAAATACTACCTAGCCTCCCTTACATAAAATGATAAGAATATGTAAAAAAGTAAAAAGAAGAAAGAAAACCTCTGGTCGGTTCACAATAGAACACTGTCCAACTTGCTTGCTTTGGGCATGCCAGCAAAGGGATCAATCACTGGAGGAGGGCATCGTGTTTGGTGAAGTTAGCAAGCCAGTGAGGGAGAGCTGTGGTCAGAGAAGGGTTGGCACAACAACTACAATGATAGAATCATCAAGAGGATGATGCAGGACAGGGCAATGTTTCATGCAACTGTACATAAGCTCATCATGAGATTGCATAAATTTGATGACAACTATCTTGTTATAAATGACAAAGCCAATCTGAACCATTTAGTTTCTCAACTGTAGCACTTTGGCCTCAGCAGAACCTTTTTAGGCACCAGACACTGAACTCAAAAGGTGGAGAAAGGAAAGGTTTTTCCTAACTTTGCCAGATTCTACAGAAAGAAGAGTTAGGGGATCTAAAAATTGCTCTTGGGAGCCTGACTCCTCAGCAGGAGTTATCCTGTGGTAAAGATGTAGTTCTCCAGAAGATACAACATGCAGAAAGAGAGAAACTATCAGAACTCAACCCAGAGAAGAAAGAAGAAGCAAAAAAAAAAAAAAAAAAAAGTGATCTGATACAATTTGATGAACTTGACCTACACCTATGGATGCAGTAACCCAAAAAAGGAAACAGATCCTTACAGCAAGAAACATTCCCACCCCTTCCACACACAGAGTAGACAGAGATGGGCAACTTGGGCATTGGATACCCAAATTAGGGGTAGTGTGGGGTGGGGACTACAAAGGCAAGAAGTGACTGGCTTACAAGCTTTCAAGAGGAAACCTAGAGCTAGGGGGCATGGAGGAAGGCAGAATCTCCAGTGAGTACTATCCAATCTGTCTAGGCAGAGCTGATGAAATGAAATGCAGAAGGGTCACTTGTGATACAATAGTGAATGATTGTTATCAGGACTGATTGTGAGGGTTGGAAATGTAAAGGTAGACGTTTTGTAGCAAGGAAGAGAGTGATTAACTCTCCAGTTTAGGAGTGGAGGTCTCTAGGACCATCAATGGAGAAGAGCTGAGAGCAGGACCCTACCCAGAGAAGCAGTGAGACCCAAGATGGAGGCAGAGACGATGACGTGAAGTGATAAAGCAGCTGGGAACTTTGGGGGGGTGGTGGCGGGAAGTGTAGGGGGCGGGTTTATAGGGTATATCCTTTGGTCGGTTGATGATGCATGGAGGGAATTGGAATCATGGCAATGAAGCGATATACAGTGGAATAAATGTAAAACTAAAGTTCTCTCATGTAAAATATCATATAATTCATACTAAAACATGAAAAAAAAAAAAAAAAAGAAAGAAAGAAAGAGAGAAACCAAAAGACTCTCTAGGGATCCCTCTTTCAAACCATTTGTCTCCAGGATCCTCTTCAGACGGAGGACTCCAAGCTCCCTAGGTCTTCTCCAGGCCTTGCTCTCCTCACCTCCTGCTCTAGCCCCTTCATGGTGAGCAGGTGGGAAGCCTACCTCGATTGCTTCTTTCCAATCAGCGGAATACACTGAATCTCTGAGAAAGGGCAAAGCCTGTCTACGTCTGCTGGTGAAGTCCTTCTTCAGGACCCCTTCCAGCTAGGGTCTATGTTGCCCTGCTATCCTGGTCAATTCCTTGAATAAACAGTTCCACAAACATACTGTGAACTTCCAGGAAAGTCTTTTGTCTATGCAAAAACTGTTGATTTGGTGTATATTTTGCTATATATATTCTGAACAATATAATACATAAAATTTAAAGGAAAGGACATTCAAATAATATAAACTAAAAAGTACAAGACCCTCTCTTTTCCTCTCCATTTAAAAACTTGAGAATTTCTTTTCACAATTATCCCATGAGGCATGGAGGCCCAGCAAAATCAACCACTTGCTTTATCCTGAACCACCCAAAATTCTTCTGTTCAATAATTTAACGACTTTTTTTTGTCTTCTGAAAGACAAATATTTATTAAGCATATCCTTTGCACTGGGATCTGGGATGATAACAATTGTTGTTGTTAACTTGTTATTGTGAATTGTGTGAAGGTTTACAGAGCAGATCAAGTTTTACAGTTAACAAATCATACACTCTGTCTCCTCTTAATGCAATCCCTCAGTGTAAGATCACTTATCGCACTTTCTCTCTGTGTTTCTAATTTCCATTTCTCCTTCTTTCCCGGCCCTTCTGAATTTTGTCCTTAGGTAAATGTTACCCTTTTGATCTTGAATGGTTTATCATTCTATGATGTGCATACCTCACTAGTGTTGTTGTCTCTCCTATATAACTCTTTATTGTTGTTATTAAGTGCCATCAAGTTGGTTCTGACTCATAGCGACCCTATATAAGGTCTCCAAGGGGTGGATGGTAAGTTTGAAATGCCGACCTTGTAGTCTAGGATTCCTATCTACTGCTTATCTGAAAATTGAGCCACAGAGGTAAATTCCGTTTCAGACCTTAAGGGTGACCAAGGGTCATGGTATCAGGATTCCACAAGCCACTAATTAACCAGTAAGCCTGGAAATTCTTATGATTTTTCAGTTTTGTTCCACGTTTTCTCCCACTGCTCTAGCCCCTTCATGGTGAGCAGGTGGGAAGCCTACCTCGATTGCTTCTTTCCAATCAGCAGAATACACTGAATCTCTGAGAAAGGGCAAAGCCCTTTCTGTATCCACGGCCTTCTACCGTGATCCCTTTCAGAGCAGCTGGTAATGGTAGCTGGGCACCATCTAGTTCTAGTTTCAGGGTTGTGGAGACCGATGTTCACATGGTCTAGAGGAGCTCTGGTAGCGTAGTGGTTACGAATCGGGCTGCGAGCCCCAAGGTCAGTGGTTCGAAACTACCAGCTGTTCCACGGGAGAAAGATGAGGCTTTGTGAAACCTTGTGCAGGGTCACTATGAGTCGGAACCGACTCCACGGCACATAACAACAACAACAACACTACTAGAGCTCCTTAGTTGCCGCTTAGATGGCTGCTTAAGAGCTTTTAAGATCCTATTTGCTATTGACTAAAGTTGGATATAGAACTTTGTAGACTAGCAATAAAGCTAACTCTTATTATGCATCAGACACTGTGAGCTACTATTCCCAGCTTTTGAAGGGGAAGCTGATTTTTGTGTTAAATAGCTTATCTAAAATGCTATCTCTGGCATGTAGCAGAACCGGGATACAAATGAGCTCATTTATTCTACAGTATCCTAGTGCTAAGGATGCAGTGGAAAACAAGCCTGACTAGATGACTGCCCTTGGAATTTACATTCTAGCAGGGAGAGGTGGAAATAAATGTGTAAAATAGGTATCATTTCAGGTAGTGATCAGTGTCAAAAAGAGAAATAAAGCAGGGTCATGGGATGGCCTGGAAAGACTAATTTAACACTGTAAAGAAGGAGTCCCCTAAAGACATTTGTGAAAATATCAACAATCAAGCAATTCAAAGTGCTCCATGGGAGAAAGATGAAGCAGTCTGCAAAGCCTGTACTTGTTGTGGCTAAGTGCTGCTGAGTTGGTTCCCACTTATAAGGACCCTGTCTAGGGTTTCTGAGGAGTGGCTGGTGGGTTTGAACCGCTGACCTTGCAGTTAACAGTCTGCTGCTTATCCTACAGTGCCACATCAGTAAAGATGACAGCCTTGGAAATCTTATGGGGCAGTTCTACTCTGCCTATAAGGGTGCTGTGAGTTATAATCAAGTTGCCAGCAGTGGGTTTAGAGGTGGGTGGTGCCTTAGTAGGTTAGCAATAGAAGTGGTGAGAAATCATTTTGCTTTGGGGGATATAGTATTTTGAAGGTGGAGTTCCTGGGTGACCCAAATGATGAACCTCTCAACTACTAGCTGAAAGACTGGTGGTTTGAACACACTTAGAGCACCTCAGAAAGCAGGCTTGGCAAGCTGCTTTCAAAAGGTCACAGTCTAAAAAACCTTATGGCGCAGTTCTGCTCTGCATACATGGGGTCACCACGACTGGAATCAACTGCATGGCAACCATTTTAAAGGGGGGAGGGCAGCTCCAGGTTTCTCTTTTGAGGAACTCCAGCACACAAGAGAGGCACTTGTTAAGTACAAGCCTTTAGTACCACCTGGGACTTACAGAGAGGCACCTGGAGGGTTCATTAGTCAGGGGGAAAGGAGAGTAGTTAAATCAATATGGCCATGGAGCAGGAGAGCTTGTTCTAGACCTCCAACTTGGGAAAGGGGAGGAGGAATATGATCTTTGGCCTTTTCTTTCTGTGTTGCCTATGCTTTTCCTTTTTTTACAGGGCAAATCATCAGTTTTACATTCAACAAATCATATACTTTGTTTCATTACAGTGATTATAATCCCTACCACATGCCATCAGTTAGCAGTTCTCTATTCATTTTAGTTCTTTTTTTTTTTTTTACTTCGTTTTTTCCCCCCAAGGGGCCCTTTTTGCAGTTTTGCTTCTTGGCCCCCGGTTTTCGTTCCTTTTTTTGGCTTGATTGAGAGTCCTCAGCTGCTCCCTCTCTCCCTGTCCCCATCTCTGCCTCCATCTCTGGTGTTGCTGCTGCTCTGGATAAGGTCCCATATTCTGCTTGTGCTCTTCTCCTTTGATGATCCTAGGGTCCTTTGTTTCTGGACTGTAAGATTAACTACTCCCCCTCCTGCCCCGTTTTTGTTACAAAACTTCTACCTTTACAATTGTGACAGTCACAATTAGTCATGATAACAATTACTCACTATTGAATCATAAGAATCTTATCTCCATCTCTTTCACCAGACCCATCTAGACAAGATGCAAACTAGTCAGGACTCTATCTTACCCCACACACTCTTAAATACACTCTTAAACCAAACTCCCTCCTGAAACCTTGTAAGCCAGTCACTTCGTGATTTTATAGCCCCCTCATTTTAGGTAGCCAATGTCTAAGTTGCCCATCCCTATCTACCCTGTGTACAGAAAGGCCAGCATTGATACTTGATGTGTTTTGAGCTACTACCTCCATGAGTACAGGTCAAGTTAATCAAATTATAGCAATTTACCCTCAGTTTCCTTTATACAAAAAAAATTATTTATTAATTTTTTTATCATTTATCATGTCAGAACTCTAGTTGAGTTCTGATTGTCAAGCCATCAAGGCTAGGTCTGCCTCATCCTTTTCCAAGAGCCTCTTGCCTCGTTAGCGCCTAGGCAGTTTCAGCCTCTCTCCAGCCCTCTCCCACCCCACCCTCAGCTCCCCACCAAGGGCAGCAGGCCCGCCTCCAATCAGCATCTCTGGGGAGGAGCCGCGAGGCCACGTGCCTAGCTCTGGGGAAGAGCTCCGGGAGGCTAGAGTTGGCGGGTCTCTGGACTAAGCCACTGCGGCTGGAATCGCCGCCCACTCGCCTCGGGTGAGTTCACCGTCTACTGCCCGGGTTATTACGCCAACTGGAGGACTTCCGGCCGACCCCGCCTCTCCCCTACCCGCCTCCACTTTACCTTCTTTGAACCCCGCGGCCTCGGGGGCCGGCTCCCTCCGAGGAGGCAGGCAGGAGAAAGGTAGGTGTCTTTCCAAGTCGGGCCGCAGGACTGTCCCATTCGCCTTATGGCGGCCTGTGAACTGGGGAGGGAACATATTACCATCACCATTGTTTTTTTCCATCCTGAAACAGAATTTTAAAAATTAAGAAGGATTCATTACAGGCACGCGAATCCCTGGTCGATTAAAAAAAATAATAATAATTCCCCCCTTCCCCCCCCCCCTTTCGATTTACCACTGTGCTTGCCTGCATTTTCCTTGGGAGATGTGTCCTGTGACTTTGAGGCCCCCCGCCAAGCAAGCAGCCGTTTTCCTTAATCCCTACTTTCAGTGTGGTATGACTAGCAAAATCATTAACCAGCCAACGACCTTACAAGACACATTTAACCACCTGCGGGAGAGTGTGTATGTGGGGGTAATAGGTCATTTGTGGACTCATGATTTCCACAGGAATCTACAAGGTCCTTTTCAGTTAGAATTACGAAGGCATCAAGTTGCTGCCCAGCTATCCATCTCCATAAATGCTAAGTTCCGTGGAGTCTTGTCAGAGTATTAACTACCTTTTATAAGAGTTTGTTCTGTGCATAACCTAGCAACAGCGCAACAACAGAATAAGAGCTACTGGTGGGTTTGAACTTCCAGGACACTCCATAAATATATGTATACCTAAAAGAAACATTCCAGTGGTCTTTCTTAACTGCTGTGCTGTAAGAGAGGGCTCTTGCCTTCTGATGAAGACTAGTCAGGAGAGGCAAAGTATCCAAAAGAACAAAGATTTATTATAGGAAAGACGTTTGCAAACAGAGAGGGAGGGGGGCTTAATGCTAGGATTTTCTGGGGTTTAAAAAAGTTTTATGTGGGGAAAAAGCATCATGATTATTCACAGGGATAGGTGGGGATTTCCTGGAACTGGTTCAAACTCACCACCTGCTCCTTGGAAACCCTATATAGGATCACTATGAGTTGAAACTGATTGGAAAGTACTTAACAACAACAGAAACATGCTAATTGGGGGAGTCCTGGTGTAGCACTATAGGACAATGCACTAGATAATAGCATTTCTTCAAGATGGATTCCACTGCAAAGGCCTCTGATAGGCAGACAGACTTATTCTGGGATGTCTCCCTTGAGTGGATCTTCAGAACTCTGGTTCCAGCCCCTACTAGGGGCTGGTGTTCTCTGAAATACCAGCTTTCAAGGTGGGTAAAACCAGTTAGCCTGTAAAACATCTTACAAGAAGTAAAATACAGAAATCTTATGGTGGTCTGTTTACAGTAAATAGACTGTAAAACAGGCAAGGTGTTATGATTAATGCTTTCACTTTCCAAGAGCTCCTGTAGGCTCCCTGTCTTAGGGAGATCTGGAGAGGTAAAATAGCAAACGTTGGAGGTCTGGCCAGGCCACATGAGCACCTCAGCTGGGCCCATCATAACTGCTCAGGGGGCTTCTTCGCTGCAGTTCTTAGATACCATCTACTGCTGAGAATCCACTCAATGCATATTTACTGAGTGCCTACTGTATATGTCCCAGTTGCTGGGGATACAGTAGGGAACCAAAGAAACCCCTGTCTTCAAGACAAAGTTTTTGTTTGCCTAGTAACTCTTTTCGAGGCCTCTTAGGTTCCCTGTCTTATCTCTAGAGTATTTAGAGTAGTGTCAGAGCGAGGCTTTTCGAGAAGTTTCCTCTATTGAACATGATTTAGGCACAGAGGTCTCCGTGGTCTCCCAGGGCTCCTTCCAAGCCTATAATTTTAATACAGTACCTTCTAGAGTATCTGGAAGATCTGGTGGTTAGTGGAAATAATACTATATTTCAAAATAGTACCATATTTCAGTGAATCTAAAACTGATCCAAACCTGCCTTCAATTGATTCTGACTCATAGTAACTCTCTAGGACTAGGTAGAACTGCTCTGTAGGATTTATAAGCTCATAAATTTTCACAGTAACAAGCATTCTCATCTTTCTCTTGGCCAGCAGCTGGTGAGTTTCAACCACTAGCCTTTCGGTTGGCAGCCCGACTCTTCATCCACTGTGCATCCAGGTCTCTTTAGTAAAACGAAAGCACCATCGGCAGTCCAAACCCATTAGCTGCTCTTCAGAAACCCTATACTTTGCTTTGAGTCAATACCGAGTCAATAGCACTTAGCAACAACAACACTGAATAACCATTCATCTGTCAGTTTGAAATATTGTGGTGGCTTTCATGTTGCTGTGATTCTGGAAGCTATGATATTGGTACTTTAAATACCAGTGGGGTGAATAGGTTTTAGCTGAGCTTCCAGACGAAGACAGACTAGGAAAAAGGATGTCATAGATTACTCACTGAAAACTTTATGAATAACGGAACATTGTCTGAAGTAATGTCAGAAGATGAGCCCTTCAGGTTGGGAAGCATTCAAAATATAATAGGAGGAAAATTGCCTCCTCAGTATGTTGTTCTTGGTGGTGTTAAATGCCCTTAAGTTGGTTCCGACTCATTGTTGTTGTTGTTGTCAGGTGCCATCGAGTCAGAACCGACTCATAGCGACCCCATGCACAGCAGAACGAAACAATGT
>NW_006408582.1:1429607-1440110 GCF_000296735.1 Chrysochloris asiatica | reverse complement strand
GATGTTCTCTCCTAATCCTATCAATCCTGGTACAATCAAGATAAGCTTTCCCAAGATGGCGGCTCCTGGAACAGCTGAGTGTCTTGATCCAGAAAATAATGAATTTCTGGATTCTCCTGCAAATTCCCCTAGCTATAAACCCTCCGAAACTCCAAACATACCTTTATATTTGTTACAGAGTTCCAACACCAACTCATGAGTCCTCTTGACCTGGTATTCCATGTTGTTGTTGACCGACCTCCTCACTACACGTCTACCCAATCCGCCATCCAATGAGGCAGTGTCCGACTCATAGTAACCCAATATAGGGTTTTCGAGGAACAGCTGGTGGGTTTGAATTGCTGACCTGGTGGTTAGCAGTCCAATGCTTATCCTATAGCACCACACCAGAACTTAAGTTTAGTCGACTTAGTGATGTGGATGGAGTGAGACTTTCGGAACCTTCATTTGCTGATGTAGCATGAGTCAAGATGAGAAGAAACAGATGTCAACATCCATTAGTAGTCAGAATGTGGGATGTACCAAATATGAATCTAGGAAAATTGGAAGTCATCACAAATTAATTAGGATGCATAAAGATAGATATCCTAGGTATTAGCTGAAATGGATTGGTATTGGTCATTTTGAATGTGAGAATCATATGGCTTAGTATACTGGGAATGATGAAGAGGACTGACATGACATTCATCATCAAAAAGAACATTTCAAGATCTATCTTGAAGTACAGTACTGTTTGTGATAGGATAATATCCATATGCCTACAAGGAAGAACAGTTTAATAGTGTTATTCAAATGTATGTACCAACCATAAAGCCAATGATGAAGAAATTGAAGAATTCTGCCAACTTCTTCAGCCTGAAATGGAACAAACATTTATTTAAGATGCATTGATAATTATTGGTGATTGGAATGTGAAAGTTGGAAACAGAAAAAGGATTGATAGTTGAAAAATATGGCATTGGTGATAGACATGAAGCTGGAAAGTGAATGGTAGAATTTTGCAATACCAATAACAGCTTCGCTGGAAATATCTTTTTTCAACAACATAAATGGCGACTATACACGTGGGCCTCGCCAGATTGAACACACAGGAATCAAATTGACTATATCTGTGGGAGTAGACAATGGAGAAACTCAGTTATCATCAGCCAAAACAAGGCCAGGGGCCAACTGCAGAACATACCATCAACTGCTCATAGTGTAAGCTCAGTTTGAAGCAGAAGAAAATGAAAGCAAATCCAGAGAGCTAAACTACCACCTTGAGTGCATTGTTGTTAACTATTAAGTCAGCTCTCATGCAAAGCAACACTGTAAAGCATTTCCAAGGAGCAGCTGGTGGTTTTGAACCACCAACATTAAGGTTAGTGGACCATTGCTTATTTTACAGCACCATACCAGTACTCCACCTTGAACGTATCCACCTGAACTTAGACACTATGTCAAGAACAGATTTGACACATCGAGCACTAATGACCAAAGACCAGATGAGCTGGGGGATGGTATCAAGAACATCATACATGAAGAAAGCAAAAGATCATTAAAAAGACAGGAAAGAAAGAAAAGACAAAAAAAAAAAAATGTCTAAAGGGACACTAAAACTTTCTCTTGAATGTAAAGTAGCTAAAATGAATGGAATAAGTGATGAAGTAAAAGAGCTGAACAGAAAATTTCAAAGGAAAGCTCAGAAAAAGTATTATGATGAAATGTGCAAGAACTTGGAGTTAGAAAAAACAAAAGGAAAAACAATCAGCATTTCTCAAGCAGAAAGAGCTGAAGAAAAAAATTCAAACCTTGGATTGAAATATTGAAAGATTCTGTGGGCAAGAAATTAAATGACACAGGAAGCATCAAAATAAGATGGAAGGAATACAGTTAACTGTGCAAAAGAGAACTGATCAGTGTTCAGCCATTTCAAGAGGTAGCGTATATGATCAAGTACCAATGGTAATGAAGGAATAAAGTCCCAGGTACACTAAAGGCATTAGTGAAAAACAAGGCTCCAGGAATTAACTGAATATTAATTGAAATGTTTCAACAAGCTTATGCAGCGTTGGAAACATTCACTATGCCAAGAAATTTAGAAGGCAGCTAGTTGGACTGGGAGAGATCCATTATTTGTGCCCATTTCAAAGAAAGTGATCCAACAGCCTGTGGAAATTATTGAACAGTATTATGTGCAAGTAAACTTTTGATAAAGATAATTTAAAAAATGGTCACAGCAGTACATCAACAGAGACCTGTCAGAAATTCAAGCCAGATTCAGAAGGGGATCTGCAATGAGGAATATCATTGCTGATGGCAGATGAATCTTGACTGAAAGTACAGAATACCAGAAAGGTGTTTATTTGGGTTTTATTGAATATGAACTAAGTAGATCATAACAAACTGGATAACATGGCAAAGAATGGTAATGCCAGAACACTTTCAGAACCTGTACACAGACCAAGAGGCAGTTGTTCAAACAGAACAAGGGGCTACTGCATGGTTTAAAATCAGAAAAGGTGTGCTTCAGGGTTATATTTTTTCAGTGTATTTTTTCAATCCGCACGATGAACAAATAATCTAAAAAACTGGAGTATATGATGAAGAATGTGGCAGTAGAATTGGATGAATGCAGATAACACAACTTTGCTGAAAGGGAAAAGGACTTGCCATACTTACTGGTGACATTAAAGACTATATATAGCCTTCAGTATGAATTGTACTTCAACATAAAACAAAAATCCTCACAACTAGACCAATAAGCAACATCATGCTAAACAGAGAAAGGTTGAAGTTGTCAAGGATTTCCTTTTACTTGGATCCACAATCAGCACCCATGCAATCAGCAGTCAAGAAGTCAAATGACATATGGCACTGGGCAAATCTTCTGCAAAAGACCTCTTTAAAGTGTTAAAAAGCAAATATCTCACTTTGAGGACTATATGTACTATTGAGGCAAGCTGTTTTTTAATCATCTCATATGCATGTAAAGGCTTAACAAATAGAGACTACTGAAGAAGAATTGATGCCTTTGATTTATGGTGTTGGTGAAGACTGTTGAAAATGTTGAAAGTAGCATGGATTGACAGAAGAACAAACAAATCTGTGTTAGAAGAAGTATACTGCCAAAATGCATCTGTGAAGTGAGTCTGACAAGACTGTCTCATGTGCTTTGGCCATGTTATCAGGAGGGACCAGTCCCTGGAGACGGACATCGTGCTTGGTAAAGTAGAGGGTCAGCAACAAAGAGGAAGATCCTTGACAAGTTTGATGGACATAGTGGCTCACAATGGGCTAAAACATAGCAACAATTGTGAGAATAACATTATTTCATTTTACGGTATATGAAGTCACCGTGAGCCAGAACCGACCCACGATGGCACCTAACAACAACTTAGTCTTGGGCTGATAAGAACATAGGTGTTTAAGTAATGTTCTCTGGGTGATCTCTAGGAGCAAAACTCCAGAGCATGTCATCCTGACTAGCACTCACTTTCCTTGTGTGCTAGAGAAGCTCAGGTGAAATCTCTTGAGTGCTTCAGGTAATCAACATTAGGATGGTTTGTGGCAGGGCAGAGAAGGGGCCACAGTTAACTCTGAACAGGGGTTAAATAAAAACCACAGCTATTTCTTAATTATCTGGGGATTATTAACTATCATCTGGATGTGGGTGGGGGCAGTGATGGGTCAGTGGTAGAATTTTCACCTTCTCTGCAGGAGATTAAATTCCTAACCAGTGCACCTCAAGTTCAGCCTCTGCTAATCTGCCAGTAGAAGCTTGGGTGTTGCTAAAATGCTAAATAGGTTTCAGTAGAGTTTTTAGAGAAAGGTGGACTCAGAAGGTAGGACTTCAAAAATTTTGTGAATAAATTGTATTATCTTACAATTCCATTTTTCCAAGAACTTCTTCAAGCCCTTCTTCATACTTCTGAAGTCAGCCAATGAAAACCTGATGGTTCACAGTAGTCCTATCCGTAACCCAGCATGGGATGGTGCAAGACCAGGCAGTATTTCCTTTTATTGTATATGGGGTTGCCCTGCTCTAAACTGAGTTAACCTATGTGTCTGGACTTGTCATGATTCTGAGCTCTTTCTACATTTTATTCATCACGGACATGTCTTGTGTCCCTTACTAAAGGCAGGGGTCCTGGGAGAGCAGGATCCAGGCCTGTGTCTTTGTGTCCTTAACAGCCTTCTCTGCCATGACCATCTCTCCTCTAAAATCAGCAGTCCTGTGTTGCAATGATTGTGGAAGGAGTGGGTGCAGACAGAGAAGGCCTGGAGATGGATTAGGGGCTCAGCCATCCAGGCAAAGAGCAACAAGGACTCCTTTGGTAGCAGCTACCATGGGATTGAAGTAGAGGGTGCCCATGATATAGTGTTTAATAAATGTTTGCTGAAAGACAAAGGATGAGGGAGGTTTGGAAAAGGAAATCATTCACTAAAGACTTTTGGAAAGCTGATCCATACCTTGCCTTAACTTTGTCCTTCTCTATATCTGGCCCAACCTCCCTTTCCTGATTATGTATACTGTCTAAGTTAGTAACAAAAAAAGAAAATTTGCTTTGTATCTGTCAGAAATGCTAGAGAAAAAAACTGCTAAGTTAGTGACACACCCCCCCTTCTGCCCACAGAAATGCCAGAAGGACCATCTGTGAGGAAGTTCTACCGTTTGGTCGCCCCTTTTGTGGGGCAACAGGTGGTCAAGACAGGGGGTAGCAGTAAGAAGCTAGATCCTGCTGACCTGCAGGCCCTGTGGCTCCAGGACGTCCAGGTAAGTTGATGGTCATTGGTGGGCTTGGTCCAGTACCTTGCCTAGGTCAAGTGGGTCCATCAACATGTCCTATGTCTCCCCTGGAATTTATCCCAAGACTTTTGTGATTGCCACTTCCATGTGCTCAAGACATCTTCTCTAGGACTTCAAGCAGCTCTTCTTTTTCTTTTAAAATAAGCTTTTGTTGTGAATTGAGTGAAGGTTTACAGGGCAGATCATAAGTTTTACATTCAACAAATCATTTCAATGATTTCAAGCCCATCCATGTACCATCAGTTAACAATATTTGCCTCTGTTTCCTTTTTTTGATGTGCACATACCACACTGAAGATACATTATTTGCTTAAATGTCCAAATATATATTTGTTTAAATGTTCACATTTTGCAAGCCAGTCTCCTGTCTGCAAACACACTGCCTTTCTCAGTCCATGGGCCTATAGTCTTTTTTTTTTTTTCTTTCTTAAATGTTTTTTTGTGTGTGAATTATGTGATAGTTTACATGGTAGAACATTAATTTTACATTCATTCTACCGTATATCGTCTCATTGCCATGGTTACAATCCCCTCCATGCAATCCTTCCCCTGTACCCCCCAGGTCTTCAGCACACAGTCGCTCTCCCTCTCTGGATCTAAAGTCTCCAGCTGCTCCATCGCTCCACGTCATCATCTCTGGCTCCATTTCAGGCATCACTGCTTCTCTGGGTAGGGTCCCGCTCTCTGCTCTTCCCCCTTGATGGTCCTAGGGATCTCCGCTCCTAGACTGAAAAGCTAATCACTCCCTTCCTTGCTATAAAACGTCTACCTTTACATTTCCGACCCTCACAATCAGTCCTGATAACAATTATTCACTACTGTATCACAAGATACCCGTCTGCATTTCATTGCATCAGCCCCGCCTAGTCAGATTGAATACTACTTACTGGAGATTCTACCTTCCTCCGGGCCTATAGTCTTTTGTTGCTCTGTCTCTCTATGCTGTCGCCTCTGCCACCATCACTGCCTTCCTGGTTAGGATTCCCTCACTTCTCTTATGCTCTTCTCCATGATGGTCCTCGGGTCCTCTTCCTGAAATGACAGATGAACTGCTTCCCTTTTTAGTTATAGCTCTTCTACATTTACAGTAGTGACAATCGCTGTTAGTCCTGCTAAGAGTTACTCACAGTTGAATCATAAAATCCTGTCCCCATTATCCCCGATCTCCATTCACCAGATCCATCTAGACAAGAGGAAAACTGTTCCATGGGGATTGTATCTTACCCTCCTTTGTCTGACACTAAGCACCCTCATGAAAGCTTGTAAGCCAGCCACTTTGTGCCTTCATAGCTCACCATTTTTGCCCCCCATTTTTGATAGCCGATGTCTAAGTTGCCCATACCTATCAACCCAGTGTACAGAGGAGGCAAGCTTGATCCTTGATATGAAGAAGCTTTCCTTTTTGGTTGGAATTTTGGACAACTTCATCCATAAGCAAAGGTCCAGTTTATCAAGCTGGCTCCCTGTATCAAACTTCTTTATTTTCATCTGATTAAGTTCTGCTCAGTAAGCCACCCAAGCTAGGTCAAATGGTACAATGTGCAAGTTTGGGAGTTCTTGCACACACACACACACACACACACACACACACACACACACACACACTTCAGACCAGTTGGCTGCTTGACTTGTAACTGGCTAGGTCAGTGTCCATGGGCTCAGGAGTTCACATGTCTCCCTGAACTTTAAACCAGCCAGCCCTTCCTCTTCTCTCTCTCATCTCTAGATCATCAGGTGTCTGTGGAACATGCCAAACACATGTCTTCATTGCTGCATTTCCCCCACATCCACTCACAAGTTGACCAAGGCGGTCACCAGTGAGCATACAAGACTGTTCATGTGTTCCCTTTAAGTTCCAGTTTCAGTCTTAGAAAGGGGTTTACTCTAATGGACTGACGTTCCTTACCTTGATGGCTCCAAGGCAGACAGCTTGCTTGATATTGTCATAGCCTAACAGTCTGATTCCTCCCACTCCCACCCTACAGTCTTTCTTTCAAGAAGTCTTTTCTATTTCTCTAGCTGTTCCAGGTTGGTTTGCATGTCATTTCAAGTGGAAATGTCCCACCTCTGAAGGTTCTGGGTGGGGCTCAGGATTCCGCATAGCAACTCTTCTTTAAGAAGATGTTTCACAGCCAGAAATGGTGATCATCAAAGCCTGTGAAACTATAAAAAAACAACATGTGCATGAGCTGGAAATGCTCATTAAGAAGTCATGCGTGGCACTGATCACTCCAGTTGATGCTAACGTGTACTTTTGCCTGGCATCCATGCAGTCTACATAAAGTCAAGGAAAACTTAATTTCTATTCTGTTCTCAAACCCAATTTATCTTGGCCCTGAGTGTAATTTAAAATTCTGTAAAGGGACTCACAGAGCTCTTTGTGATCTGACTCCTGACTCCCTCTCTGGTCTTAACACTTCTTGTTGTTAGATGCTGTCAAGTAGATTCCAACTCTTATTTACCCCACATGATAAAACTGTAAAACTACCCCATTGAGTTTTCTTGACTAGCCTTTATAAGAGAAAACCAGGTCTTCCTCCCTTGGGGTTGCTAGGTGGGTTCAAACCACCAACCTTTGGGACAGCCACTGAAGACTTAACTGTTTTGCTACCAAGGCCTCCTATACTCTAGTTTTAACCCTGCTTCAAATATATTGACTTCCAACTATACGTTATAGAGCTGCTGAACACTCTTTCTTGTACTTGACTTTGACCTACTTTTCCTCTACTTGGCAGACTCATTTTTCTCCCAATTCAACCCCGTCCATGTCCCTCTCTGCTTACCATGGTAATTCCTAGTCTTCTGGGGTAGACATTGAAGAACATGTCTTGCATTCTTTTGGCTGAGTGAGAGGTGACTTCTTTGTGTGCTTCCAGAGCACCCCGCATTTACCCCTGGTGGATACTTCCCACTGAACTGCTGCTTGTTGAGTAGAGGTACGAGCGTTGATTGTGCCATGGATTGGCATTGGGGTGCTGCTAACTGCAACTTTGGTGGTTCAAACCCACCATCTGCTCATCAAGAGAAAGATGAGGCTGTCTGCTCCAATAAAGATTTATAGTCTCAGAAACCCTACATAGGATCATTATGAGTTGGAAAGTACTTCTTCTCTCATACTTTGAACATGTTATTTAGGGACCAGTCCCTGGAGAAGGACGTCATGCTTGGTAAAGTGGGGGATCAGCAAAAAAGAGGAAGAGTCCCAACGAGATTGATTGGCACAGTGGCAGCAACAATGGGCTCAAACATAACAACAGTTGTGAGGATGGCACAAGACTGGCAGTGTTTCGTTCTGTTGTGCATAGGTTCGCTGTATGTTGGAATTAATTTGAAGGCACCTAACAACAAACAACATGAGCTGGAATCAACTTGATGGCAGTGTATTTGTTTTGGGGGTTCAGTAGAGGAGACAGATAAACAGGGTAGGGACTGTGTTCCCATCAATACTGTATCTCTAGCACTTAGCTGAGTATCCCACACATACAAGGTTCAAGGTAAATATTCATAGAATAAATACATGAACTCTGCTGCTTCTCAGTTGTGTGATCCCTACACAAGTTATGTAATGATCTTGCCTCTGGCTTACTCAGTTACTAAATGGAATAATCCACCTACGTGTTAAAATTATTTGGTAAATATTAGTTCTCTTTTGCTAGCTTGCCCTTCTCCCTCACATATACACTACAGGCTATAAAACATTCTTACCTAGAAATGGAAGAGTTCCTATAGACTGTCTTTCATATTTTACATGTTGAAGACTGAGGCTCAAAGTAAGGGGGTAATTAATCCATAGCTAGCAAGGACCATTGACTAGAGCCAGGTCTCCTAACTTTCAGGTCTGTGCTCTTTTCACTTAACATTTGCCCTTTGTGAAGGTTGTTCTAAAAGATTGGCAGGAGAAAGGATTATGTCCTTTTTGTTTTAGGATACCCAGCTCTGCCTCAGTGTATATGAGTGAGCAAATGAATGTGTGGTCATAAGAGACTCCAGGTGCTACTGAAAGCTGGTTACCAGTAAAGGCAGAGATCAGTGATGTGTCAATGAGTGAATGAGGCAATGTTTGGTAACTGCATGGTATGTGGGTGGTGAGTCTGTCCCTAGTAGTGTTAGTTCTCATTGAGTTAATTTCAATTTATAGCAACCTTGTGTATAACAGACCGAAACATTGTGAAGACTTGCACCAAAGCAGCTCCTACCCTTAAGGAATTTAGAATTGAATTGGAAAAGTAAGACCGTTATCTGTACAGATGAAACTGTTAGATAGCACTGAATGGGTAGTAGCAGAGCACATAATCAGGACTCAGCTAATGGCCCTGAAATAAAGGGAGTGTAGAGAGTCATGTGGCCTGGAGAATTCATGTAGGTGGTAGGACTTGAGTTGGGCCTTGAAGGATAAAGGAGTGTATCTAGAGGTAGAGGGGTTAGGATGCCAACACTTACTGTGGAGTAGACAGTTTAAACCATAACATTCACCTTTCCTCTCAGTATGTTAATGACTCTCTTTTTCCTATGTGTTGTCTCTGCTTTTCACTCTTCTTTTGTTATATATCTGTTGAAGTTTTCTACTTCACTCTTTATAAGTTTAGGTAGGTTATATATATATATATATATATGTTTTGTTTTGTTTTGTTTTAATGTATCCATTTCCTCAAGATTTTCAAATTTCTGGAGTACAACTCTTCATAGTATTCTGTTATTATCTCTTTGCAGTGTTTTATTGTTTCCAATGCTATGGCTATTTAGTTTGATTGTTCTTGTATCTCTTTTCTGACTTCTTCCTTATTTTTCTTGACCTATATGTGGAACATTTGGGTACACCTCAATATCATTCTCCTGAATTCTTTTTCAGGTAATGCCACAGCTTCTTCTCCCTTCAATGCAATTACTAGCTCTTCCTCTTGGTCGTTTGTTTGACCTACTCTGTCTTGTTTCTGCAGGTAAGCAGAAATTTTCTGGCACTCTTTTGGTATTGTTGTGTTATTGTGTTTGTATTACTTCAGTGAATGTATGTTTGTGTATTCTTAAGCACTCTCTAATTTCCTCCTGGTAGATGAGCTCCTCTGTTCACGGCTCTCACAGCTCAATCCAGTATTTTTAGCAGGGATTGGTTGTAGATGCTGCTCTGGTATAGAGCAGCTGACCAGACCCACTTTGGAAGAGATTCCTGGTGCAGGCTCTTACTGTTGTCTCCTTCCACTTTGATTCTGTACCCTGTGATCTGTGTGGTGCAGGTCCTCTGGTGCAGATCCTTCTGTGCAGTGCAGAACCTTCCATGCACATCGCAGACCCTTCCTTGAGGGTGCCTGCTTGTACTGGTCTCCCATCTGGTCATGAGAGCGGAGATGAGTAGGAGAGGAAAAGAATAGAGTATAAAGGTGGGGGGCGGGGGAATACTCAAACCTCTGTCTCTGTAGATGTCTTGAGAGTTTCTACAGTGGGAGTGCTCCCTTGTCCTTCTATCTGTTCACTCTCATTCAGCATGGTTGCGGCAGGACACATTGGCTTCCACAAATCAGAGATCACTTCCTTTCTTGCTTCTGTTCCAAATCTTTCCCCTGGTTAGCTCTTGATCCACTTATTTATTCCTTCTTCTGAAGTGCAGAGATTCAGGACCCTCCTCTGAATCTGTTTCATATGGTTTTCTGTGTTTTTACTGACGTGGGTCTGCACAGCTTTCTACCAAGTCCACCATTAAGCCCCATGCCCAATCATGA
>NW_006408582.1:1426902-1428117 GCF_000296735.1 Chrysochloris asiatica | reverse complement strand
AAAAAAAAAAAAAGAGAGAGACCCGTGGGAAACTACACATTTCTCCCTTTCTCTCTCCCTGTTCCAACTTCATTTCTCAGCCCGGACATCAGGCAGGACAGTTTTCTCATGGTACAGAGAGAGGGAGCTTGGCGGCGACTTAAGACATCACCTGTGGGCCCAGAGTCTGAGGCTGTGCATCTGAGACAGGGCAGGGCACCTCACCTTTCTCCCAGGTAGCAGCTTGGAATTTCCAGCTATTATTCTTGCAATCCACCGTGCTGCCTGAGCTGCCTGTGTTGGACCAACACAAAGCAATTTGTAAAACCCCAGCATAAAAGGACTCAACCATCCTGAGATTTGCGCTGAGCACACACAGATAACTAACTGACCTTCAGAGGCAAAAATAGTGGACGATCTTTCTCCCATTAACTCCCCAATATCTACTTGCACACCCATATGGTAGTGACTAGAGGAGAGGCCTGAGAGAGGGGTCATCCCCACCCTCTGCTGGAGGCTTCTAATTGCACACACACTGACTGTGTAGCATGGGACAGTCGACCACAGCATCATTTCTGCTCCAAAGTGGTGATTTTTGTCTATGAGTTTATATGACTTCTGCTTTTGGTCCTTTTGATCACACATCTTCCCTGGAGGTGGGAGCTTTTCCTCCCTACGTCACTTAAGAAGAGGCAGCAATCATGGCCATGTAGCCAAGCTATAAGCATATCCCATAATATTCCACCACTGAGACAATACCCAACAACACCTGCTATGCATTACAGGCGATAAGGGAAGCCTATCTCCTGATCATATTAATAATAATAATAACAAAAATAATAATCATGATGAATAAAAAGCAACAGACCTTATCGAAACACGTCCAAAAACAGAAGAGAGTAGCTGATGCCAATGAGCTGGAGACAGACAAAGGCTTTATAGAGGAGGAAGAGTGGGTTCTGGATATGTCTGAGAGGGAATTCAGAAGAATGATACGGAAACAAATTCAAATGCTCCAAAAAAGGGTCGAGGAAAACAAGGAAGAAGTAAGAAAAGTACTAGAGGAGCAATCAAATAAGATTGACACAACATTGGAAACAATTCAAAACCTGCAAAAAGATGTCCAGATGATCAATAATAAAAGATCAGAAATGGACAATATGCTGAAAGGGGAAAGGAGCAGATTAGAAGAGATGGAAGCCAGAACTAGTGATCTGGAAGACAAATCTTTCAATA
>NW_006408582.1:1424210-1425457 GCF_000296735.1 Chrysochloris asiatica | reverse complement strand
GAAATAGATAAATCTATAATTATAGTGGGAAATTTTAACACACTACTCTTGAAAAGGGCCAGAACAACCAGAAAGAAACTCGACAAAGCTACAGAGGAACTAAACAACACAATCAACCAACTTGACCTCATAGATGTATACAGAGCATTCAATCCAACAGCACAATACACATTTTTCTCCAGTGCTCATGGAACATTTTCCAGAATTGACCATGAGTTAGGTCACAAAGAAAGCCTCCATAAATTTACAAGCGTCAAAATTCTACAGAGCATCTTCTCAGACTACAGTGCTATAAAACTAGAAATCAACAATAAGAAGACCAAAGCAACAAAGTCGAATACATGGAAACTGAACAACACCCTGCTGAAAAGTGACTGGGTAAAAGAAGAAATTAAACATGAATTCACAAAGTTCCTGTAAACAAGCAAGAATGAAAACACAACATACCAAAATCTTTGGGACACAGCGAAAGCAGTCCTGAGAGGACAGTTCATTGTGATAAATGCACACATCCAAAAAGAAGAAAGAACCAAAATCAACACATTAACATAGCATCTTCAACAATTAGAAGCAGCCCAGCAGAGGAAACCTACAGTCACCAAAAGAAAGGAAATAATAAAGATAAGAGCAGAAGTAAACGAGATGACAAGCAGACCAGCCTGGAACAGCTAAAAAACCAGAAGATGCTTCTTGAAAGAAAGACCTACAGGAAAAATACAAAACAATAAGGGTAGTCCGACTGTTACCACAAGAACAAGCAAGTTGCTTGCCCAGGAGACATCAGGGCAAGTGGTCGGGTCTTCTCAGTGCAAATCCTCTTCCAAGACTAAGACACAATGGAAATACATGCTCTGATTGTTGATCACACACGTCACCCATAAGGAGAAGTGACCGAAGAACATCAATGAAGCGGCAAGCTAAGCCCAGCATCGTTCAGCAGACTACTGTGAACTCAAGTGGAGACCTGGTCGGCCAGCAGCAAGGCAAGACCTGGGGACTCATGGGCTCAGAGTCAATGACACAGCCACAGAGGACTAGAGTGGAGAGCAAAGTGGCCAGCTGATAAGAAGAGGGCAGACAGATGCAAGAACACCCACACTTGTAGATGATACCCACTTGACCTGGCTTCAATGACTGGATGAACAGAGCTCAACCCAAAGAAGAAAGAAGAGGAAAAAAGTGTCATCTGATACAATTTGATAAACTTGACCTACACCTATAAATGCAGTAGCTCAAAAGAAGAAACA
>NW_006408582.1:1404496-1418328 GCF_000296735.1 Chrysochloris asiatica | reverse complement strand
AAAAGGGGGGAGTAGTTAATCTTACAGTCCAGAAACAGGGTACCCTAGGACCATCAAGACAGAAGAGCACAAGTGGAATGCGGAACCGTATCCATAGAAGCAGTGACACCAGAGATGGAGGCAGAGATGAGAACATGGAGAGAGGGACCAGCTGAGGACTCTAGACTCATGGAAAGAGAGGGATTGAGTGTTTGTGGCCAGGCGGCAGGGTTGCAGAATGTGCCCTTTGGTTGCTTAAATTATTACATACTTTTGAGTGTGCTTGTGTACGTCTCCCCACCCCTCCAAAAAAATAGAGGGAATGGAAGCAAATACTGTTGATGAAGATGCACAGAGGAGATTGTAATCATTGCAATGAAATGATGGTGTAAAGCCAATGTTCTCCCATGTAAGCTATCACTCAGTTCTCAATAACAAATAATTAAAATAACAAACTACTGTACGTGGTCATTTTTATACTTATTGGCAAACTAGAGAATATGCAAGCAGAAGTGTGATGTTATGTACTTTCAGGTATCAGAAAAGTTACAGGGTTTTCTAGTATTGATGCCTAATATTGGGGTTTCAATTATTTGAAAGACCATGTGAATTCTAGGTCATGCAGAATACTCATCCAAGCCACTGGCCGCATACAAATTACATACCATATTTTAAACAATGTAAAAATAGAACCAAAGCTGCCATGAAATTATTTTACAAGTATTTCATGTTTTCATTTTTATTTTACTAAAGCCATTTTCATTGGGATGAGATGAATTCTTTTCCTTTTTCATCAGTGAATCAATGGCTTGATTCATTGATCAACGTTTGTGTCAATATTTAATTCTTATTGATTGTTTAAAATTGTAATTTCTGTTGGTGTCATTATTTCTACCAAGTACTATTTACAGGGAGGTGACTGAAGGACACCAAATTTCACAATGATTGTCTTTAGTCACTTTTACATTTCGTGTGTGTGACCACTGATTATATCTAGCAAAGAAAAATGCAGTATGTTTGTTGTTAAATGGAAGTTTGTATTTGTTGTTGTGAAAGTATCATCCAGGTATTCCAACTCATAACAACCCTGTATAGGAGCAGCTGTTTGGTTTGAGCTGCCAACGTTGTGGTGCACAGTCCAGTGCTGATCCTATAGTGCCACACCAGGAGCTTTATTTAGTTCTTAGCTAATCCGTTAAAAAATAGGAACAGTTTCACCTCAGGCATTTTAGGATGGGTTTATTATCTAGAATAAGTTCTTTTCTTGCTAATCTAATTTTCTGCTCCTTTCCAATCACATTGAAAATTCTGCAGGAACTGGCTACATCACTTGGATGAAAGGCAGGTCTATAGTACTCATTTGGTGTGTTCTGGGAAAGTATCATAGGAAAGGCAAGAAGGGAGAAATCTGCATTAAGATAAATGTCTGGATAGACTCCATGTAGTCTGGGTCTATAAGATTTAAATCCATGTTCATTTTTTCTAGGTCCATGGAAAGAAGTTATTCCTTAGATTTGATCCAGATGAAGAAATAAGTCCTCCTAGAAGCAATCCACTATCAGAAGGACCTAGGAAAAAAGACGATGTGGACCAAATACAGACCTCTGGACCTGATGTACCAAAAATCTCTGACCAATGCATGAAGTCTCCAGAACTTGTTCCCAGTGGAGAACATAGTTCCAGTTATTTGGGAGGAGATAGCACTACAGGAGATGATAAACTGTGGCTCCATTTCAGCTTTGGTTTATTTGGCAGCGTTTGGGTGAGCGAATTCTCCAGAGCCAAGAAAGCAAACAAGAGGGGTGACTGGAGGGATCCTGTCCCAAGGTAATGGCATGACTGAATAGGCAGGGAGGCTGTGAATGTCTGGGTCTTTGTAAATCTGTAGTGTTAATCACTTGTTAGGAGTCCACCATGGTGGGATTTGGGGCTAGACTGTGAGAGCACATTCAGGTGGATAGACCTTCCTGTCATGTCTGAAGAAGCCCTGTAGGTTCAGTGGGTAAATCACTTGGCTGCTAACCAAAAGGTTTGTAGTTTGAACACATTAACAGCTGTGTGGGAGAATGATGAAATAGTTTGCTACTGCAAATATTTGTTGTTGTTAATTGCCATATGCAGTTCTGACTCATAATGATCCTGTAAGTAGCACTTAACAACAGCAACATATGGTTTCTAAGGAGTAGCTGGTGGGTTTGAACCAATGACCTTATGGTTTGCAGTCCCTAAAGATTACATCCTTGGAAACCCTATGGAGCAATTCCTGTCTGTCCTATGGGGTTGCTGAAAATCAGAATCAGTTATACAACAGTGGGTGTGGTTTTTTTTTTGGTGTTGGTAACCTGGAATTGCCTCCAGGGCAGTGTATTTTAACCAAGGAACTAAGGAGCCCTCTTGGCACACTGGTTATGTGCTTGACTGCTAATGTTAAGGAGTGGGAGAAAGATGTGGCCATCAGCTTCCATAAGATTACAGCCTTGGAAACTCTATGGGACAGTTCTACTCTGTCCTGTAGGGTTGCAGTGAATCAGAATTAGCTTGAAAGCAATGAATTTGGTTGCTTTGGGGTTAGTTATCAAGAAGCTTGCTATATAGGGCCATCTGTATCTACCCATAATAGGAGATGGGATGTGGAGACTTCTGGCAAGATGGCAGACTAAATAGACATGTTACACACACTGTCTATAGCAAACATACAGGCGATGAAATGACGAGACAGAAGACAATCTTGGAATCCCTTCTCTAATTACACCCACCAGGAGGCAGGTGATAAAAACCTAAGGACACACTAATATACCAACAACAATTAAATACAAATATGACAACACCACAGTGTCTTACAGACAACAGACAATTTTTGCTCACGTGAAGAAACGAGAGTGGCTCTAACAAATGACCAGAAAATGTTTCTGAGGAAGAAAAGGTAATGGAACTAATGAGAAAGAATTAGAAATAATGATATATAGGGCATCTTCAGTGGATTGACAAAATGATTAAGGAAAGCAAGGAGAACACAGATAAAAAAAAGAATTTAGGAAAGCACTACAAGAACAAACAGACATAATAAATGCAAATTTTGAAACAGTACAAAACCTGCAAATAGATCTCCAAATTAATATTAAGATTTTAGAAATAGGCAGTATATTGAAAGGGCATAGGAGTAGATTTGAGTCAGTGGAAGACAGGATTAGTGAGCTAGAAGGTAAATCTCTCAATACTAGTAAACTAGAAGAGCATGCGGGGAAAAAAGTGAAAAAACTCACAAGAAAGCCTGAGGTTTATGTGAGAAACCATCAAGAGAAATAATTTATGGATGATTTGAATTACATAGTACAGAAAGAAATCATCAAAAGCACTGAGAAAATTATCAAAGAGTTGCTGGAAGAATACTTCCCTAACATCATGAAAGATGAGAAAATATCCATTTAAGAAGCTGAATGAACCTCAAACAGGATAGACCCTAAAAGAAAAATCACCGATTGTTGATCTGTTTAATTCACATATCACAGTCAAACTTTCTACAGTGAAAGACAAGAATTCTGAGATTAGCTTCGGAAAAACGAAAATTTACCTACACAGGATAACAAATAATACTAAGCTCTGATTTCTCAGCAAAAAACATGAAGGCAAGAAGGTCATGGGAGACTTCTGGCAAGATGGTGGACTAGGCAGACACACTGTACCCAAGATACAAGAGAGAAAACAGACCAGACACAGATGAAAATTTTGGCACTCTTAACTTCAGGAGACAGGTTAGAGAGGTGAATGGAGTGCTTTCTGGGAGGAGAGGCCTAGCAGGGATGACAAGTGAGAGAGACTGACTGGTGAACAGCTGGCAAGACGCAGCTTGACAATCTTGTGAGCACCTTTGGCCGCAGAGGGAGACCTGCTAGAATAGATTCCCACAGGTGACAGAAAAGGTGTGATTTCTTCTTTTTTTCTGTACTCCCCTGGTAATCAGAGTGAGGCCAGATCCCACTCTCAGCCACCCCCAACGCAGACCCTGCTCTCTGGAAGTTTGGAGCCACGTGGTTGTGAGTCATACCAGTATAAGGTGGGGACTGGCCGCACCCATTTGGTGTGCCGCTTTGGTGCCTGGATTCAGGTGGACGTTACTCTGGACCTGCAAAATTCACAGAACCACCAGACCAGGTTTTAACCAGTCATGCTTCCCCACGTCCCCCATGGTCCATGAACTACTTCTGGATGGAGTACCTTGAACCTAGATAACACAGAGACCAACGGGGAATCCATGTAGGGACAGATCTCTACTGTCACATCCCTTTCACAACCACCTCATGAGTTCCTTGAATTGCATCAGCTTTCCAGAGATTTCTCCCCTCCAGGTCCAACAACTGCACTGTTTGATTTTGCAAATAAGAAAACCCCACAGTACCCCAGAGACAGCAGACAGTTTTAGCTCACACAAAGAAACAAAAGAGAATGACTCAAACAAGTAAGCAAGAGGAAGAGCCAGAAAATGTGTCTAAGGAAGAAAATGTAATACAACTAACTGATAAAGAATTTTAAAAAATGATAATTAAGTACCTTCAAAAGATCGATAGAAAGATCAAAAAAAAAAAAACAAGAGAACACAGAAAAAAACTTTAGAAGACCTCAGGAAAATGCTACAAGAACAAATAGACAAAATAAATGCAAGTTTTAAACAATACAAAACCTGAAATTAGAAATCCAGAAAATTAGTACTAAGATCTCAGAAATAGGCAATACATTCAGAGGGCAAAGCAGTAAATTATGAAACAATGGAAGACTATATTAGTGAACTTGAAGATAAATCTCTCAATACTAGTATGCTAGAATGACAACAAGAAAAAAGAATGTAAAAATCAGAAGAAAGCTTAAGAGTTATGTGGAACACCATGAAGAGGAGCAACTTACAGGTGAATGGAATTCCAGAACAGGAAGAGACAAGCACGGATATAGTTGTTGAAGTTGCTGGAAGAAAACTTCCCTAACACCATGAAAGATGAGAAGATAAGCATACAAGAACAAACACCAAACAGGATAAATCTCAAAAGAAAATCACCAAGACATAATCAACCTTTCCAAAATCAAAGTCAAGGAAATAATCCTAAGAGCAGCTCAGGAAAAATGAAAAGTGGCCTACCAGACATGGAGAACCAATAATACGAAGCTCTGATTTCTCAGCAGAAACCAAAAAGGCAAGAAAGCAATGGGTTGACATATATAAAACTCTGAAAGAAAAAGCTTGCCAACCAAGAATCATATACCTAGCAAAGCTGTCCCCCAGATATGACAGTAAAATTAGGACATTTCTTGGTAAACATAAAGGAATTTGTAATGATCAGACCAAGATTCATTACAGCATGCTAGAACAACAGTAAGAAAAAAGAATGAAAAAATAAAAAAGAAAAGAAAACCTAAGAGTTATGTGGGACACCATGAAAGGAAACAACTTAAATAGATGATTGGAATTCCAGAACATGAAGAGACAAGAACAGAGAAAATTGTCAAAGAGCTGTTGGAAGAAGACTTCCCTAATACCATGAAAAATGAGAAGATAAACATACAAGAAGCTGAGTAAATTCCCAACAGGATAGACCCCTAGAGAAAGTCACCAAGACATATTATAATCAAGCTTGCTAAAATTAAAGACAAGGAAAGGATCCTGAGAACAGCGCAAGAAAAATGAAAAGTTAATTACAAAGGAGAACCAATAAGGCAAAGCTTTGATTTCTCAGCAGAAACCATGCAGGCAAGTTGGAAATGGGATGACATATACAAAACACTGAAAGAAAAAGATTGCCAACCAAGAATCATGTACCTAGCAAGCTGTCCTTTAAATATGATGGCAAAATGAGAATATTTCCTTATAAACAGAAATGAAAGACATTTGTAAAAACTGTACTAACTTTCATCACAAGGTCAGCAGTTCAAACTCACCAGCTGCTCCTTGGAAACCTTATACAGGGTTGCTATCAATTGGAACTGACTTGACTGTATTTAACAACAGACCAACTTTGCATAAAATGTTAATAGGTGTTCTTTGGACTGAGAATAACAAAAGCAGACAACAACCTGAGATTATCATGCATGACAACACCACCTGGACATCAATCCAGATGTTGTTGTTGTTAAGTGTTGTCAAGTCAATCCCGACCCATAGCGACCCTGTGTAGGGTTTCCGAGGAGCAGCTGGTGAGCTTAAACCACGACCATACAGTTCAAATGGCTTTGCAATCTGGCGCATTAACCCACAGCGCTACACCAGAGAGATCAATACATAATGAAGTCAACTACATAGCAAGAATAGGGAATATTGTAGAAATAAAACTTCCAAATGGCAAGAAAGTCAATTAGGCTTCAAGATAAAACTTGAAAACTGTTTTAAATGGAGAAAAAATAAATTACAGGGCAACCTAAATGAAAATTAGTACACCAACACATCAAAATAAGAGGAAAATCAGAAAGATTTAGTAAACATTAACACAACAGATATGAAAATGAAAAGAAAACCCACAAACAAAATGAGCTCAGCATAGAAAATTGTGTGGAACAAGGAATCCAGCAACACCACAGAAAAATAACAGCAATCATTTTATACCTATTGATAATTATACTGAATGTAAATGGATTATTTAATGTTTCAGACAAGAGACATAAAGAGCAAAATGGATAACAAAATAGGATCCTTCAATATGCTTTCTACAAGAGATATATCAAAAAGATGGAGATAACCTAAATGCTTATCAACAGAAGAATAGTTAAACTTTGGTGCGTATATACAATGGAATACTATGCTGCACTGAAGAATAAAGATGACTTTTCAAAACACTTCACAACACTGATGAGTCTGGAGGACATTATGATGAGTGAAATTAATCAATCATAAAAGGATAAACATTGTATGAAACAAACGTGGTAAAGTTTTTAAAGGTTTTCTTGATAAAAGAAACAATTTATGATGATTTTGGGGGTGAGAGGGAAAAGTATTCATGGTCTAGAGAGTAGACACTGTTAACCATATTAATACATGTGACAAGGTAGGCAATATACAAGAGAAAGGTTAGCGAAAAGATGAAGGCAGCAGGAGGAATGGAGTAGTTAAAGTAAATAGAGGTAAATGCTGTTAACTGTTGGTACATGGAAAGGATTGTAATGAAGCAAACTGTGTGATTTGTTGATTGTAAAACTCATGATTTGCTTAATCAAGTTCAACCCAGCAAAGCTCTCCCTAAATAAATGCTTAAATTAGGAGATTTCCAGAAAAATAGAAATTAAGGGAATTTGTAATAAGCAAACCAACTTAAAAAACAAAACAATCTAACCTAAAAAAACAGAAACAATCTAAACTGAGTTATTTGGACTGAGAACCAACAATAGACAACAACTTAGATAAACACATGACAATACCACACAGAACTCAATCCAAATATGTTGTTGTTGTTAGGTGCCATTGAGTCAATACCGACCTATAACAACTTTATGCACAGCAGAACGAAACACTGCCCAATCCTGGGCTAACCTCATTACTGTTGCCACGCTTGAGTCCATCGATGCTGCCGCTTAGCCAATCCATCTCATTGAGGGTCTTCCTCTTTTTCTCTGACCCTCCACCTTACCAAACATGATATCCTTCTCCAGTAACTAGTCCTTCTTGACAACATGTCCAAAGTGTGAGAGACGAAGTTTGTCCTTCTTGGCCTCCAAGGGGCACTTTGTCTGCACTTCTTCCAAAACTGATCTATTGGTTCTTTTGGCAGCCCATGGCACTTTCAATATTCTTCTCCAGCACCATAACTCAAAGGCATCAATTCTTCTACGGTCTTTCTTACTCACTGTCCAGCTTTCGCATGCATATGAGATTATTGAAAATACCATGGCTTGGGTCAGGAGCACCTTAGTCCTCAAGCTAACATCTTTGCTCTAAAGCACTTTTAAAAAGATCTTATGCAGCACATTTGCCTAATGCAATATGTCGTTTAATTTCTTGATTGCTGCTTCCGTGAGTGTTGATAGTTGATCCAAGAAGAATGAAGTCCTTGACAACTTCAATCTTTTCTCCGTTGATAAGAATGTTGTTTATTGGTCCAGTGGTGAGGATTTTTGTTTTCTTGACATTGAGATGTAATCCATACCCAAGGGCTGTGCTCTTTGATCTTCATCAGTAAATGTTTTAAGTCTTCTTCACTTTGAGCAAGCAAGGTTGTATCACCTGCATTATCGCAGGTTGTTAATGAGTCCTCCTCCAATCCTGATGCCATGTTTTTCTTCATTGAACCCAGCTTCTTGTATTATTTGCTCAGCATACAGGTAGAGTAAGTATGGTGAAAGAATACAACCTGGTTGCACACCTTCTTAATTTTAAAACATTCAGTGTTCCTGTGTTCTGTTCGAACAACTGCCTCTTGGTCCCGGTACAGATTCCTCATGAGCACAATTAAGTGTTCCAGAATACTCATACTTCGTAGTGTTGTCCTTAGCTTGTCAGGATCCACACAATCAAAAGCCTTTGCGTAGTCAATAAAGCACAGGTAAAAATCTTTCTGATATTCTCTGCTTTCAGTCAAGACCCATCGGACATCAGCAATGATATCCCTCATTCTGCAGCCTCTTCTGAATCCGGCTTGAACCTCTGGGAGTTCTCTGTCAAAGTATGATTGTAGCCGTTTCTGTATTACCTTTAGCAAAACTTTACTCACATGGGATATCAAAGAGATTGTCCCATGATTTCTGCATTCCGTTGGGTCACCTCTCTTTGGAATGAGCACAAATATGGATCTCTTCCAATCAGTCTGCCAGATAGTTGTTTCCCAAATATAGTGGTCAATCCATATATAGAATTATCCAAAGTAAAATTTCAAGACTGAAAATAGGGAACCAGAGATAGCAATTTATAATGAAGTCAACAACAAAGCAAAAAGAGGGCATAGTGTAGATACAGAACTTTCAAATGGTGAGGGAATCAAGTAGATTTTGAGATAAAACAAGCTGATTTAAATGGGGGGCAATTTTATCACAGGATAACCTCAAAGAAAATTAACACCTCCACATCAAAATAAAAAGAAAAATAGTTATTAACATGATAAATGAATAAAATGAAAAGAAAACACACAATGAAATCAACTCTGTGCAGATAATTATATGAAACAAATAAACCTGCAACACCACACACACACAAAAACTGTGCAGCAAAATGACAGCAATCAAGTCATACCTATCGGTAATTATGCTGACTATAAATGGTTAAATGCTCCAGTCAAGAGACATTAGCAGAATGGATAAGAAAACAGGATCCTTCAGTATACTGTCTACAAGAGATACACCTTACACACAGAGATAGAAATAAACTAAAAATCAAAGGCTGTAAAAAATATATCAAGATAACGACAATCAAAACCAAGCAGGAGTGGCAGTATTAATCTCTGAGAAAATAAATTTTAGGGTAAAAACCACCATAATGGACATTATAGCATGATCAAGGGGTCAATTGCGTAAGAGGGCATTTTTCTGCCATGGTGGGTTTGGAGCATCGACCTTATGGTTAACAGTCCAATGCCAGCCCCACCAGGGCTTCTTAAAATAACTCAGAGTAGCTTAGATGATTCACGTTTGGCCTGGAGGGAAGGTGGACTTTGGAGTTGATTCAGTTCCAGGGCTCTGGCTTCATTTTTCGTCGGGCATTTCTCCTGGCTTTGCACTTTCTTATCTGTTACTTGTATCCTTAGATGAGCAACAACATGCAGTTCTAGGTCTTACATCCTCACAGGAAAATATCCAGAGAAAGAGACTCATTTCTAGAGGTGTGATGAGCAAGACTTTCTCAGAACTCTCTCATTGCCTCAAATTGGGTCATGTGCTGATTCCTGAGTCAATCACTACTGTCTCCCAGTACAGTTAGTCTAACTCATGGCAATCCAAGTATATCACAGTAGAACTGTGCTCTTATGGCTTTCAGTCACTGATTTTTCTTCCAAAGTACCTCTGAATGGACTTGAATCTCTTAGTGTTTCAGTTAGCAGCCATGTGCTTGTACCACCCACGTACCACTCCAGTCACCAGTTGTTGGGTGCCATCTAGCTGATTTCAACTCATGACAATACTGTGTGACAGAGTAGAATTGCCCCATAGGGTTTTCTAGGCGTTCTGGTATGATGCTGTAGGATAAGAAATGGTCAGTTGAGACTGCAAGGTTGTGGGTTCAAACTTGCCAGCCGCTCCCTGGAAACCCTATAAAGCGTCATTTTGAGTCGGAACCGAATCATTGGCACTTAACAACAACAAATCTTTACAGGAGCAGATCGCCAGGTCTCTCTCCCATGAAGTCACAGGGTAGGTCTGAGCCTGGAATTGAAATGCCCTTACACTAAAAAAGGTCATCTCTGGATTTTCAAATTTACTAGCAGTGAGTCACATATCATTCCGTTATCTTTTTAATGTCTTCTTATCAAGTTGTATCTTCTTTCTCATTCTTTATGTTTTATATTTTACTTTCCCTCTACTCCTCCCTTCCCTTTTTCTCTCCTTTTAATAGACTTGCCAGAGTTTTATATACTGTACTAGAATTTCAAAGAAATAGTGTTACATGTTTTGTTTTGTTTTTTACTGTATGGGTGAGTATTTACTAATTTCCAAATGTTTGAGTGTTGGGGTCATCTTATTTGTCATTATAAAAATTGTATTGAGTTATGGTCAGAGAACACAGCCTGTATACTTTTTCTACTTTTGGCATCTTTTAAGGTTTGTGGTGAAATAGACAATGGGTTTTCAAAAAGTTCATGGAGAATGCATATTATTAAACTATGCATTGACTTCAGAAGTTTTTTTGTATAAAAAGAAACTCATTTTTTTGGTCTGTGTAACAAAATAGACTTGTTATAGCATGTCTGAAGAGGGTCTATCTAATTTGAGGCACTAAGGATAGGACATCAGTTTGAAAAGACCCCTTAATCAGAACAACATGAATTCTGCTGCAAGCAAAGCAAAAACAAACATTAAATTTATGGTGAGGTTTGGGTGGAAGCATGTTGAAATCATTAATGATTTGCCAAAAGTTTATGGTGACAGTGCCTCACAGAAACCAGCAGTTTACAACTAGGTAACTCATTTTAAAAAAAGGACGAGGCAATATTGAAAATGAAGCCCTCAGCTGTAGACTGTCCACATCAGTTTATGAGAAAATAATCTTGTTCATGCCCTAATTGAAGGGGAATGAGGATTAGCAGTGGTAACAATAGCCAACACCTTGAACATCTCCGTGGATTCAGTTGGCACAATTCTGACTGAAAAAGTTGACGGAGCTTATGTTGAGAAATAGTTTATATTATTTTTACTTTTTAATTCCATTCTTCAATGAACTTTTTAAAGACCTAAGTGATATTTGCTTATATTTTATGTATATAAAAAAAGATTATATATTTTTAAAAAGATTATTCATTAGTAGTGGTAAAGTGAAGGTCAATAAAGAAGAGGAAGATCCTCAAGGAGCTTGATTGACCCAGTAGCAGCACCAATGTGCTCAGACGTAATAAAAGCCATGAAGGTGGCACAGGACCAGGCATTGTTTTGTTCTGTTGTACATAGGGTCACTGTGAGTCAGAACTGACTCAGTAGTGCCTAACCAAAACAGTCAAACATTTCATAAATATTTGTAAGCATAAGTTATTGATTTAATAATTAGAATTCTCTCTATCCTTGCTTCTTTTCTACTTAATATATCAAACTTGGAAGAGGTGTATTAAAATCTGGTTTTATAAAAGTTTTTCCTTATATTGACTTTTTATTTTGATATGGATGAAAGTTTATAGAATAAATTGGTTTTCCATTCAACAGTTCATACATGCGTTGTGACATCGGTTGCAGTTGCCATAATGTAACAGCATTCTTCCCACTTCCCTCCTGTCTTAACCTTGTCCATTTATCCCTTTATTATCCCTTCCTACCTTCCAAACTTTATCCCTGAGCACACGTGCCCTTTTGATCACATATGGTTGATTGTTCTAAGGAGTGCAAACCTCCCTGGCATGACTGTACACCTATGGTTGGTTGGTTATGTGCCGTGGAGTCAGTTCTGACTCAAAGCGATCCTGTATAGAGTTTCCAAGGCTGCAAATCTTTATGAGAGCATAAAGCTTCATCTTCCTCCCATGGAACTGCTGGTAGTTTCGAATTGCTGACCTTGAGGTTAGCAGCCCAACTGGTAACCACCACGCCACCAGAACCCCTTATAGGACGGCGTGTCATTTGACTGAGAGTTGAACCATGGGGTGAGTTCAATTCCAGGCCTTAAGGATGTGTAAGGACCATAGTTTCAAGATCTTTTATTTGTAAGCATTTTTGTATTATGTATTTTGTTGTATACAAGGTTTATGACTCAGGTCCTTTATGGATTGCAGCTTTATTACTAAACAACCTAATAATCTCTCTGTGCCGTTGGTCTTGAATTTTCCTTTTCTTAATATTAGTACAGTCACTCTATTGAGTTTGCTCACCCCTTTATTCTCCACCTTCCTTTTTCACTTTAGGTATGTTTCTTATGAGCTCGAATGACTGGCTTTAGTGTCTTCTTAAATTCAAACTGAAACTCTGTTTTGAAATACAATAACTGGTATTTGGATATCTTCCATTTTGTTTGCTATTAGTATTTATTATACCTTATTTCCTTCTCTTTTGTTGGAGTAATCAGAAAACTTTCTCTTCCTTTTTTCACTCCTGCTAAACTGCTGTTCATCTTCATTCTGCTGATAATTGATTTTCAAACTATGGTATGTTAGCTGCCATTGAGTCGGCACTGAATCATGGTGATTATGCAGAAAAAGAACAACCAGTGGTTCCCAGTCCTGCACAACCATGACAGTTGTTGGCATATCCTATATGAGACTAGTCAAGCAATATTCTCTTTTATTCAATAGGGTTGTTGTTTTTTCCCCACTGATTTTCAGAAATAGATCACCAGACCTTTCTTCCTAGTCTGTCTTAGTCTGGAAGCTCCACTGAAACCTGTCCACCATGGTTGACCCTTCTGGTATTTGATATAACATTGGCATTGCTGCCAGCCTCTGAAAAGCCACCACAGTCCAGAAACCTGACAGACCTGGTGGATCTTTAGATATCCCAGTCAACTCTGGGATAAAGTCCTATTCTCTATTGCGCTTCTGCTCCTTGGCGATCTTCATGTGACTTGAATATCTTTCCTCTCCACCTCTGCTTCTTGCTTGCTTGTTTAACCTCTTTTAATAGAGATTAATTTAACACACACCCTACACTAATACTGCCTCATTAACACGGCAAAGAAAACCCATTCTCAAATGGGATTATAACCACAAGGTTGGCAGTTCAAATCCACCAGCTGCTCCTTGGAAACCCTATATAGGGTTGCTGTGAAACGGAACTGACTCGAGAGCACTTAACAACGAGTTGAGATTTACAGAACATTTAGGGGACACTATTCAGCCCATAGCAAAATTTAAGATGTTTTTCTGAGTCTCTATATGTCTAAAATCCTTTTACTTTTACATAATAATAATATTGAGGTTCAGTGCATAAATCTGAAGGGGTTTAGTCTCCTTCAGATTTATTATCCAATTCTAGTCTGATTATCTTTTCTTGCAAAATAACCGATTATTTCATTGTCAAAGTTTATGGGTTTTTCTTTGTCCTCAGTATTTAGGAAATTCATGAGAGTATATGCAAGTTCATTTCTTTGTTTGGTTTTGGTTTTGATAAATCTTGTTTGGGACTGGATGTGGTTCCTCCCTAGCATCCTTTCCTCCTCCTGTCCTAAGGAGTTCTATTTTTATTCAAGGAACCATACCACCAGTATTTTTTGCTATAATCTGAAAAAAGCACATACATCTATATATACATATACT
>NW_006408582.1:1389244-1404396 GCF_000296735.1 Chrysochloris asiatica | reverse complement strand
GACTGCAAAGTTGTTTGAACCACAAGGTCAGTGGTTCAAGCTCACTAGCCACCCCTTGGAAACCCCATACAGGGTTGCTGTGGGTTGGAAACGACTCAATGACACTTAACAACAACAATATATGTGTGTGTGTGTATATATGTGAATATATATGAGAGTGGTGGTGGTTGTGTTCTGTGGGGTTTGTTCTGATTCATAGTGACCCTGTATAGGATTTCTGAGGCTATAAATCTTTGAAGAAGCAGAAAACCTCATCTTTCTCTTGCGGAACTGCTAGTAGTTTCGAACTTATGGCCTTGAGGCTAATAGCCCGACCTGTAACCACTATGCCACCAGAGCACTACATATCTAGAATTGAAAGATAATGGAATTTTCCACAAACTTTTTGAAGCCCACCTGTATTGTTTTTAAGTCACTCTATCCACTTAGTCCTGAGATTTTTAATGATCTCTTTTCTCTTTAGGAACCTTGTTGTTAGCTGTTGTCAAGCTGGTCTCAACTCATAGCTACGCGATGCATAACAGAATAAAATACTGCCCAGTTCTGCACCATCACCATGATCAGTGTGGATCAGACCACTGTGACCCTTAGGATTTTAATGGACCAATTTTCAAAAAGAAATTGCCAAGCCTTTCTTCCTAGAGCATTGTAGACTAGACACTCTACTGAAACCTGATCAGCATCACAGCAACCTGCAAGCCTCCATTCACAGATGGTTGGACCTTGAGTCCTGGTCTCCCACATGTTGGTATTGTTGTTTTTGTTAAGTGCCCTCGAGTCAGTCTCGACTCATAGTGACCCTGTATTTCTGAGGTTTCTGAAGAGTGGCTGCTCAGCTTGAATTACCAACCTTGTTTTAGCAGTCCAGTGCTTATCCTACAACTCCATGAAGGTGAGAATTCTAGCACTGAACTGCCAAAGTCTCCTTTTGGGAAAGGCACCCCGGTGGCACTGTAAGGTAAGCATAGGACTGCTAACCACAAATCGGCAGGTATAACCCACCAGCCACTTCTCCCAAGAAAGATAAGCTGTCTGCTTCCATAAGGATTTAGTCTTGGAAACCCTGCGTAGGGTACCTGTGCTTTGGAATCGACTCCACGCCTCTGGGTTTGCTTTTTATACTGTGGGAGGTTTATGTACGTATGATCTGACTATGCTGTAGAAGTTATGTTTCTATAATTTGACTATATTGTGGTGATTGTGTGTATACATATTCTTTCTTTCTTTTCAGATTGGTCCTACATTTTGATGGTGGTGGTTTCCTGGCATTTTATAATTGTCAGATGTCTTGGAGCTCTTCCCCAGTGGTGAAACCCATCTCTGACATCTTGTCTGAAAAATTTCATCGAGGACAAGCCTTGGAAGCTTTGGGCCAGGCGAAGCCTGTCTGCTATACGTTACTGGACCAAAGATACTTTTCAGGTTTAGGTATGACCAAGGAGAAAAGGATGAACCTCATAGAGCTGTTCAGTAGAAAAGTCACCTGTCTGTGAATCACAGGAACCCCGGCATGGTGCAAACCATTAATGACTTTGGCTACTGTCTGAAAGGTTAGAGGTTTGAGTCCACACAAAGGTGCCTTGAAAGAAAGGCCTGACAATCTCCTTCTGAAAACTCAGCCATTGAAAACCCTGGAGTATAGTTCTACTCTGACACACATGGGTTCTCATGAGTTGTTATGGACTCAAAAGCAATTGGTTGTGAGATCTGGCCCAAAGTCTACCTGTACAATTTAAAGTTAGATCGCCTCATTGCTTTTGCTTCACTTTCTTCTTTTCAAACTTTGGGAGTTAGGATGATTAATTTCTATCTTATTTCCTGGCTATAGAATTCATACTCTATATTATCCATTGAAAACCTATCTGACTGCTGTATTTGTTGTTGTTATTGTTGTTAACTACCATTGAGTCAATTCTGACTCATAGCGAGTCTGTATAGGATTTCCAAGGAGTGGCTGGTGGATTTGAACCACCAACCTTGGAGTTAGCAGCTGATCCTGCAGCACCATAGGTGGTTGTTGTTGTTAAGTGCCATCAAGTTGGTTCCGACCCATAGCGACCCTGTACAGGGTTTCCGAGGCTGTAAATCTTTACGGGAGCAGAACGCCTCATCTTTCTCCCGCGGAGCTGCTGGTAGTTCCGAACTGCTGGCCTTAAGGTTCGCAGCCCGATTCGTAACCACTACGCTACCAGAGCTCCTTAGGGCAGGGTCCTATCTCGTGCGCCTGTGACCTGTAATGCCTAGCATAGTACCTGGCATAGGAGGCACTTGATTAGTGTCTGGTAGGGACTGAAAGTAATGAACTTGCAAATGGAGAAAAATGCTTTTGCTAATGAACACTACTACTCTGGGACAGCTGGAGTTTTCTGTTGGTCAGTGCACAGATATGTCTCAGATCTGCACTAGGATCTTATAAGACATGAGTAAAGAAGCAGGCTCCCTCCCTTTGCTCAAGTGTTCTGAGCATGAAATTCATAGCATGTTGACTACCTTTGGAAGGTAGGGAGAAGAACTGTGCGATTTGACAAATATATAGGGCGATTAGCTGAACTGCCAAACATGCCATTCTTCTTTCCACAGCAGAGGATTTAGTACAACCATAATTGACTATTGAGACAATTAGGTGAGTTGGTGATAATAAAGTCACCTCTCTATCTAAGGCATGACCATTCTTGCTGCAGGCACTGCTTACCCCAGTGACTACCTGTGCCCTTAGCAGCTAAGAGGCTTCTACTACTGTCTCTTGGGGTATACATAGGAAGAGCTAATGCCCTGCATTTAACAAAAGTCTTGACAGCCAGTATTTGTCAAGCGAGTCAAATGTGTCAGGTACATAATTTCAGCTTTACTACTGGAATCCTGGTGTGGTGCTCTAGGATAATGCACTGGACTGCAAGGTCAGTTTGAACCACAAGGTTGGCAGGTCAAGTTCACCAGCCATTCCTCAGAAACTCTATACAGGGTTGCTGTGGGTCAGAACTGACTCGACAGCACTTAGCAACAACAGAACTGTTTAGTCATTTATTGTTGTTGTTAAGTTCTGTGGTATCGGTTCTGACTCACAGTGTCCCTGTATAGGATTCCCAAGGGGCGGCTGGTGAATTTGAAATGCTGACCTTGCAGTTAAAACCAATATTGCAGTATAGTGTTTCTACTACAGTGCCACACCAGGATCCATCAATGATTTGGAAGTATCTAAATATTAGTCTCTGGAATTCTTTTTCCAATAGTTACAATGCCTGTTTTTCTTAAATACCTTTTCTAGATCTTCCTCTGGTCACTTGTTTGAATCACTGTATCTTGTTTCTTCATATGAACAGGAATTGTCTGCGTCTTCTGTGACATTCTGGTATCACTTTATTGGTATTAAATTGATGATTGTATGTTGGTATATTCTTAGGCACTCACCAACTGCTTCCTGGTAAGTGATTGGCAGATGGAAGCATGTGCACAGTTCTCTGTTCGTTGTTTGTGCAACTGTTTAGGATGATGTTGGTTGATGTTGATAAGGTGTTTGGCAGCTGTTACTGGCTCTTGTCTTGGGGGTGGGGCTTTAGAGGTATGGTTTTGGCTGGACTGTATAGATATGGCTGCTCTTCTATATCAGGTGAGGCAAGAAGAAAAAACACATAGACAAGAAAGATGGAAAATAAATAAGCAAACAACAGCATAAAAAGAAAATAGTAAAGAATGAAAAAAAGGCAGGTAATATCTAGAAAAAGAATACAAAAACCAAAGAGAGAAAAGAGGGAGAGGGAAAAAAATTATGGAAAAGAAAATTAAGAGAAAGAAAAAGAACTAAACAGACTTAGGGAGAGGGTTGAGTAAAAGAAAAAGAGACCTGAGAGTAAAGAAAATCAAGAGAAAAAAAATTAAAAAGAAAGAAGCTGCAGTGCATAGGGAAAGACAAGCAGAAAAGAAAAAGTGAAAGCAGAGATAGGATAAAAAACAAGGGAAGGTAAAGAGAGGAAGAATGGGAAAAAAGAAGAAACAAAAACAACAAAAGGTAAAAAACCAGACCAGGTGCCAGACCCAGAGAGGAGGAAATTCTGATGTCTGCTGCCAGCCAAGGACCTCACAGGGTAGGTAGGTAAGGGATGAGATGGTAACACTTCTAACCCTAGATGGAGTTCCTGGAGGGCTAGGTGTTGTCTGTTCTGGGCACCCAATCTGGAGGTAGTTTGTACAGACCCTAAGCATCTCATAGTGTAACCTAGGGTGACCAATCCTGCTAGTCCAGGACTTGCCAGACCAGTTGTGTAGATCTGGAACTGGCCATTCTAGATTCCAGCTGCTGGGATTGGTGCAGCTATCTTCCAGCTCTCTCTGATGCAGTTCCTACTACCCGGAGATCAGGAACTTCGCTGGGGGTATATGAGAGTGCAGGCTGGCCATGCCTCTGGATGTTAGGGAAATGAGGGGTACAAGAAAATTTTTCTCACCTTTCTCTCTGCCTTCTGCCTTCAGAACTGCTCACGCAAGTTCAAGATGGCTGTGCTGTCTAGGCTGCTGGCACAGATAACTTCCTTCCTTTTTTTTCCCCACAAACCCACTCTTCCCTTCCTCCAGCCCCCCAATCACATGTCTCTTCAGGTACTTCTCCTAGTTAGGGCTAGTCTAGGCTAACCAGAGCCAACTCTCCAGGTTTAGTGCAGGGCTCCCCTGAGTCCAGGTACGGGGGCTGGTGTGGATAGCTCCCGACTCACTTTGATGGGGCTCACAACTGCGCTACTCACAATTGTGTGCCTCTGATCACCAGGAGAGCAGGAACTTGGCTGAGGGTGTACATGGGTGGGGGCCAGCCATGCTTCTGGTTACTAAAGGAGTGTGGGGAAGAAGAAAAAAAATCACACCTCTATCTCTGTGAGTTACCAGTTTGTTTCTACAATACCGATATGCTGTCTTATGTCTGAAATTACAAGTTTTAAGATGGCCACACTACATCATCCAGCACAGGTCACCATTCTGTCTCTTTTTTGCTGCGTCTATTCAACTTCTTGTGGTAAGCTTTCAGTTCACTTCTCTATCCCTTCTTCTGGAGCTCAGGGTTTCAGAACTAGCATTTGCATCTGTTTCATTCGGTTTTTCTTTATTGTAGAGTCTGTACAGCATTACTGCCTAGTCCACCATTTTGCAGCCTCCCCTCGGTATACATGTTTCACATTATTGGCTCAGTGACCCTCTCTTGGGAGTTAGCTGTGTTTCTGAACGGATGACTAAAACAAAATTCAAGAGACTGACTGAAACAATATACTGCAATGGCAATTCAGTGCCATGCATGAAGAGAGCTCTGTGTCATCTTGATTAAGGCAGGATTTCCAGTGGTTTAGCAGTTGAGATGTGCTTATATCCATGGTGATGAAAACTGTTACAGGCATAGTTAACTCTATGATGATTAACTATAAGCAGCCAATTAGTTGAAAGAATATTTCCATGGGTGTGTGGCCTGCTCCGAATATGGTGACCTGGCACTTTTAATTAAAATTGTAAGCCATTTCCTTGATAATAAACTTCTTGACATACGTATGTATATATATGTTTCACTGGTTTTCTTCTCTAGAAACCCCAACGTGTAGCACATGGCTATGAACCAGCTTCACAAACTGCACACAGTTACCAGTGCTCTCATTTGTCACCTAAAAGAGGTATATGTGCCATCAAGTATCATGGCCATTGAGGGAGAGCATAGTACCATTCAGAGGTCATTCATCAATAAAACAGTACCTACCAGTGAAGCCTGCAAGCACAGGTTACAAAGTGTGGTGCTTGGCTGACTCACGAACTAACTTTGCAAGTTAGTTTGAGATCTTGTCTAGACAAAAAGATGGCAGACAATCACTCATATCTCTCCCTCAGTGACAGTGTTGGACTGTGCCATTCACGTAACCATTCTCATAGGCTCATTGTCTTCCACAATGTGTTCTCCTCCTACCACTTGATGAAAAGTGGTAGGCATGGCATGTACCGTCAGATAGAGTGAATAGAAAATGGCTACCAGAAATGATGAAGAGGAAAGATAAATTAGACTGGCAAGACTTCTTATTTTTTACAAAAGGATGTGTGTCCAGAGTAAAGTGGCAGAACACTGAACCTGTGACAGTTTTGTTAATGTCACACAGTCCCAAGGCCATCACTAATGTCAAAAGAACGAACAAAAATAGTTGCTCCTCAGTAACCCCTTGCCCCAGAGCAGTTGCAGAATACAACACAATAATGAGAGGAGTGAACCACTTTGTCCAGAGGCATTTTTTCACATGATGGCCTTGATTGCTGTATTTTCTTCCTGACCTTGGCACTGCAAACAGTTTCACAATATGAAACTGTCAACAGTGGGAGCAGATGTGACCAACTTTCCTTCAGGCTTACTCTAACCTAGACCATAAATCACAAGCAGAGGAAGACTTCTTGTGTAGATGAAGCCAGGAGAAGTGGAATGCCAAATGGTTTTACATTTTTAACAGTTTGAAAAGCATTTACCTGCCCAAGGGATCTAGAAGGTAATGCAGAGAAACGGTGGACTAGGAAAACTTGAACAACAATTATGTACAGCCATGGCACGGTGCCTTTTTTAGGTTTCCCAGTTTCCCAGAATAAATGTGTTTTTAAGTTTTTAAATTTAAGTTTTAAGTTAAAATGTGTTTTTTAAGTTTCTCAGAATAAAAATGAAATTGCTGTGATAAAGTTTTTTTTCTCTTTCTGCCCTCTCCCACCAATTCCACCTCCAAAGTTTAGTGGAACGTGTATGTTTCATATAATATTTATCAAAATCCATATTGTTACTGTAAGTGCCGTCAAATCAGTTCTGACTCATAGTGACCCTGCATAGGGTTCCCTAGGGGCAGCTGGTAAGCTTGAACTGCCAGCCTTGTGGTTCAAGCCAACTTTGTAGTCCAGCTCGTTAACCCACAATGCCACACCAGGACATGTAAAGAGACTCAATGATTTAGAATGTATTCTACATTGGAGAAAAAACATGTGCTTTTAACAAAAAATAAGTCAATCATGATTAAGAGAGATTATGATATATGCATACTAAATTAGTTAAAGAAAAGGCACTGTTGGAATATTCTGAAGAGTGATTCTGGTAGGAGAGAATTAGATTAATTTCATAGAGAGTGAGGCTATAGAAAAACAATACTGTATGTCAGGCTTTTAAATAATAATAACAGCTAGTGTTGAATACAGCTAGTGTTGAATGATAAGCATAGGACTGCACACCATAAGGTTCACAGTTTGAGCCCACCAGCTGCTCTGTGGGAAAAAGATGAGGCTTTCTGCTCCTGCAAAGATTTGAAGTCTCTGAAACCTTATACAGGCTTGCTATGAGTCAGAACCGACTCGATGGCACTTAACAATTGAGCACTCTCTGTATATCAGTCACTGTACTCAGCATTTGTGTGTGTGTGTGTGTGTGTGAATTCCCTTTTATGCTGTCCCTGTTTTGGGAGTGCAGACGCTCCATATGTTAAGTACGGCACTGTGGACTGTAGGTTGGTGGTTCGAGCTCACCAGCCACTCCCTGGGAGAAAGATAAGGCTTTCTGCTTCAGAAAATATTTTTGTTGTTGTTAAGTGTCTTCGAGTCGATTTTGACCCATAGCGACCCTGTGTAGGATTTCCAAGGAGCAACTGGTGAGCTTGAACCATCGACCTTGCAGTTTAAACAACTTTGCAGACTGACACATTAGCACACAGTGCCACAAACATGATACGGGGTTGAAACTGACTCGACGGCACTTAACAACAAGTCCCTATTTTATAGATGAGGAACTTGCCAAGGATGCATAGCTAGCATCTCGTTGAACTGGGATTCACATCCTGCATTCAGATTCCACAGCTTTTATTTTTATAACCACTTTGCTATAACATGAACTGTGAGTTTTATTTCATCTTCACAACAACCTTAAAGGTAAGTATTATCAGGTGTATTTTACAGACTGGGAAATTAACTCAGAAATTAAATGACTTGCTCAAGATCTCATAGTTCAAGGCTGAATTGATTCCAGGGTCTTCCTGATAACAGTACTCTGTTGCCATCGTACACGCTTAAGTTTGCTTTATTGCTTTTTTTGGTTTTTTAAGTACACTATGTTGTGTGTCTTTTTTCCTTTCCTTATTTCTTTTCCTCTTTTTCATTTCAGGCAATATCATTAAGAATGAAGCCTTGTACAGAGCAGGGGTCCATCCCCTTTCTCTTGGTTCCCTCTTAAGTCCTTCGAGTCTTGAGTCCCTAGTGGATCATGTGGTGGCGTTCAGTACTGACTGGCTTCAGGGCAAGCTCCAGGGAAAACAGCAACATACTCAGATCTATCAGAAGGAGCAGTGCCCTTTTGGGCACCAAGTCATGAAGGACACGTTTGGACCTCCACATGGATTCCAGAGGCTCACCTGGTGGTGTCCACAGTGTCAGCCCAGACTGCCAGCCGAGAAGCCGAAGCTGCTCCAGCCCTAAGACCCTTCAAAGTGTCTAGAAAGGAGGGTGTGGGCAGAGATTGGGTACTGAGTGGATGAGAATGGCAACTGATACTCATCTCACTGGAGTTATGACAGGCACATTTTTGCTAGGGATAGATTTATTTTTTCCCTTTTTCAGTTTGGTTTCTCACTACCATTGTGAAAGATGAGACACATCATGGGATGGCTATACTATAATGGAGTGATGAAAATGAAAGCGTATGAAAAACAACTGTGCTCCCAATATTGGTTTGCTTCTGCTTCTGGTTTTATTTTGTTTGTGTTTGAAATGTTGGTTGGTTTTCAGGCCCTCCATTTTGGGGAAAAGGAAGATAGATTCTTCTTCTTCCCTCTACAGGGATCCAAGGAAGTGGGTAGCATAGCCTAAGAGTAGTGGTGTGATTCAGCCTTCTGCCTGGATCCTTTCCCGTTTAGTGGAGACACCAAGAGAGCGGAGAAAAAGGGCGGAAGATAGAAGGGGCCAGAGAGTTTTCCTTGGTGTGCCCAGTGGACTTTATAAAAAAAGCTACTTGTTTACTTCTTATGGTGATAAATTTGTGACTATGGCTAAGTCCAACAATTGTGCAATCAAGGATTGTAGAGAAACAAATTCTATTCACCACAGCTAGAGAAAACTAGGGCAGTGTATGCAAATAAAGCTCTTTGTTAATGCCTATTGTTGTTTTTATTTGGCAGTAAAATTTCTACTGTAAATAAACTGAGTTGTTTATGAAGATAGCCTCTTAGGGCTTGCAATATTGGCCTGAAAAATCCACTGAAAGGGAAAAGAGAAGGGATAAAAGATGAAACTCAAACCTGCTTATCTGATGGTAAGGTGAGCCATCCTGCCATGAGATCTGGCTGGAAAGTAAGCAGGACCTATTTTATCTCAGTTACCCCAGTCTTTGGCACATAGAGAACTTGTTTTATTGTGCCTCACATGCAGATACTACGATTTTTATAATTTTAAAACATTTTATAAATTTTTATAAAAAGTTTGTGACAACCTTGCTTCAGGCAAGTCTGTTGGTGCCATTTTTCTAACAGCTCACTTTGTGTGTCTGTGTCACAGTTTGATAACTTTCACAATATTTCAAACTTACATAATGCTACTGCACACTACACTATGGTGTTGTTGTTAGGTGCCATCGAGTCAGTACTGACTCATAGCGACCCTATCCACAACAGAACAAAACACTGTCCAGTCCTGGGCCAACCTCACAACTCACAATTGTTGGCGTACTTGAGCCCACTTTGCTAGTCCATCTTGCTGGGGGTCTTCCTCTTTTTCTCTGACCCTCCACCATACCAAACATGATATCCTTCTCCAGCGACTGGTCCCTCCTGACAATATGTCCGAAGTGTGAGACATGAAGTGTGGCCATTCTGGCCTCCAAGGAACACTCTGGCTGCACTTCTTCCAACACAGATCTGTTTGTTCTTTTGGCAGCCCATGGCACTTTCAATATTCTCCAAAACCATAACTCAAAAGCACCAGTTCTTCTATGGTCTTTGTTATTCACTGTCCAGCTTTCGCATGCATATGACATAGGTTATTGAAAATACCATGGCTTGAGTCAGGCGCACCTTAGTCCTCAAGCTGACATCTTTGCTCTTCAACACTTTAAAAAAGGTCTTGTGCAGCAGATTTGCCTAATGCAATACGTCATTTGATTTGACTGCTGCTTCCATGAGTGTTGATCGTTGATCCAAGAAGAATGAAGTCCTTGACAACTTCGCTCTTTTCTCCATTAGTAAGAATGTTGTTTATTGGTCCAGTGGTGAGGATTTTTTGTTTTACATTACAGTATACTGTAAGCAAAGCTTTTGCATGCACCAGAAACAAAAAACTTGAGTCACTTTTTTGCTATAGTTACTTTTTTTGTGAATTGTGATCAAAACCAAACCTGTAGTATCGCCAACGTATACCTGCAGATCGTACTGATTTCAAAATCTGCTGTTTGAATCAATTCCTACTCAGTGATCTTATAGGACAGAGTAGGACTGCTCCTTGGGGTTTCTGAGACTGAACCTTTTCAGGAAGAGAGGGCCTCATCTCTCTCCCACACATACAGAAAATAGCGACTGGTATTTCTGGCTTTTCCAGTACTCTTTGTGTTTGTTTGTTTGTTTTTTTGTCTTAAGTCACTGAGACTTGTGAGGAAAGTCATTTTATGCCAGACTTCTAATCAGTTTAATAGATCTATATTGTAGTTAGGTGCCCTCAAGTCGGTACCACTCAGAGCAAAATGATGCACAGCAGAACAAAACACTGCTGGGTCCTGCACAAACCTCACAATTATTGCTACACTTGAGCCCATTGCAGCTGCCACTGTGCCAGTGCATCTCATTGGGGGTCTTCCTCTTTATCAATAACCCTCCATTTTACTAAGCATGATGACCCGGTGGGTGTGAGCCACACACAGTCCTTGCAGCTCCTACTGACGTTATGGTCCAGTGCTTATCCTACAGTGCCACATCAGGACTCCTAAAAGCTTCATATCAGTCAAAACAAGGCCAGAGCAGACCGTGGAACAGACCTTCAATTGCTCATATGCAGGTTCAAGTTGAAGCTGAAGAGAAAGTCCACAAGAGCCAAAATACTATCTTAAATATATATCACCTGAATTTAAGAGATCTCAAGAACAGATTTGATGCATTAGACACTAATGTTAAAAAACCAGAAGAGTTGTGGGATGACATCATGAACGTCATATATAAAGAGGACAAGAAAGAAAAGACAAAAACAGAAGTTAGAAGAGACTGAAACTTGCTCTCCAGCATAGAGATGCTAAAGCAAATGGCAGAAGTGAGGCGGTACAAGAGCTGAACAGAAAATTTCAAAGGGCAATTTGAGAATACAAAGTCAAGTATAATGAAATGTGCAAAGCCCTGGAATTACAAAATCAAAAAGGAAGAACACTCTCAGCATTTCTCAAGCTGGAAGAACTAAGGGAAAAAATCAAGCCTGAAGGATGCTGTGGCAAAATACTGAATGATGCAGAAAGCATCAAAAATGGAAGGGAGACACAGAGTCACTGTACAAAAAAGAAATGGTCTGTGTTCAACCATCTCAAGAGGTAGCATATGATCTAGAGCCTATGGTGCTGAAGAAAGAAGTCCAAGATGCTCTGAAGGCATTGTTGAAAAACAAGGCTCCAGGAACTGACAGAAAACAAATTTAAATCTTTCAGCAAACTGATGTAGCACTTGAGGCACTGATTTATCTATATCAAGAAATTTGGAAGACAGCTACCTGACCAACTAATTGGAAGAGGTATTTGTGCCCATTCCAAAAACAGGTGACCCAATGGAATGTGGAAATCTTTGGACAATATCATTAATATAAAATGAAAGTAAAAATTTTCTAAAGATGATTCAAAAATGGCTGTTAAAGTACATCGACAGGGCACTGTCGAAGGTTAAAGCCATATTCAGACCAGGACATGAAGCAAGGGCTATCATTGCTGACAGCAGATAGATCTTGGCTGAAAGCAAAGAATACCAGAAAGATAGCTGTGCTTTTTTACTATGCAAAGGCTTTCGACTTTGTGGATTATGTATTCTGGAACACTTAATTGTGCTCCGGAACCTGTACATAGACCAAGAGGTAGTCATTCAAACAGAATAGTGGGATATTGAATGGTTTAACATCAGGAAATGTGTGTGTCAGCGATGTATTCTTTCACTATACTTATTCAATCTGTATGCTGAGAAAATAGATTATATGAAGAAGAACGTGGCATCAGGATTGGAGGAAAACATTAATAACCAATGATATGTAGATGATACAACCTTACTTGCTGAAAGCAAAGAGGACTTAAAATACTTGCTGATGAAGATCAAACATCACAGCCTTTGGTATGAGTTGCACATCAGTGTAAAAAAAAGAAAAATCCTCACCACTGGACCAATAAACAACATGATAAAAGGAGAAAAAATTGACATCAAAGAATTCATTTTGCTTGGCTTCACTATCAACACTCAATGGAAGCAGCAGTCAAGAAATCAAATGACACATTGCATTAGGTAAATTTGCTGAACAAGACCTCTTTAAAGTTTTCAAGGGCAAAGATGTCAGTTTGAGGACTAAGGTGTGCCTGATCCAAGCCATAGTATTTTCAGAAGTCTTATATGCATGTGAAAGTTGGACAATGAATAAGGAAAACCGTACAAGTATTGAGGCATTTGAGTTACGCTGTTAGAGAAGAATATTAAAAGTACCATGGAGAGGCTACCCAAAATGGAACTAGGGATGGGGGGCTACAAAGGCAAGAAGTGACTGGCTTACAAGCTTTCAAGAGGGAACCTAGATCCAAAGGGCACGGAGGAAGGTAGAATCTCCAGTGAGTAGTATTCAATCTGTCTAGGCGGGGTTGATGCAATGAAATGCAGACAGGTCTCTTGTGATACAATATTGAATAATTGTTATCAGGACTGATTGTGAGGGTTGGAAATGTAAAGGTAGACATTTTATAGCAAGAAGGGGAGTGATTAACTTTTCAGTCTAGGAGTGGAGGTCCCTAGGACCATCAAGGGAGAAGAGCAGAGAGCGGGACCCTACCTAGAGAAGCAGTGATGCCTGAAATGGAGCCAGAGATGATGACGTGGAGTGATAGACTTTAGATCCAGAGAGGGAGAGCGACTGTGTGCTGAAGACCTGGGGGGTACGGGGGAAGGATTGCATGGAGGGGATTGTAACCACGGCAATGAGAGACAATATATGATAGAATGAATGTAAAACTAATGTCCTCCCATGTAAACTATCACATAATTCACAATAAAACATTAAAAAAACAAAAAAACAGCAAAACCAAAAAAAAAAGAAAAGAAAGCACTCAACAACAACAACAAAAGTACCATGGAGTGCCAGACGAACAGACAAATCTGTGTTGGAAGAAGTACAACCACAGTGCTCCTTAGAAGCCAGGATACCCAGACTTCATCTCATACTTTGAACATATTATCAGGAGGGACAAGTCCCTGGAGAAGGGCATCATGGTTGGTAAAGTGGAGAGTTTTATTGACAATAATTCAGAAGTGGCTATAACAGTACATCACTGCAGAAACTCAAGCCGGATTCAGAGGAGGACATGGAACTAGGAATATCATTGTTGATGGCAAATACATCTTGGCTGAAAGCAGAGAATACAAGAAAAGTGTTTACTTGTGCTTCATTGACTGTACAAAGGTTTTCAACTGTGTGGTTCATGACAAACTATGGATAAAAATGAAAAGAATGGGTATTTCACAACATTTGATTGTGCTAATGAGGAATCTGTATGTAGACCAAGAACAGAACAAATGGATACTGAATGATTTAAAATCTGGAGAGGTGTGCACCAGGGTTATATTCTTTAGCCATACTTATTCAATCTGTATGACAACCAAATAATCTGAGAAACAGGATTATATAAAGATGAGCATGGCATCAAGATCAGAGGAAAACTCGTTAATAATCTGTGATATGCAGATGATACCACCTTGCTTTCTGAAAGTGAAAAGGACTTACAATATTTGCTGATGAAGATCAAAGAACACAGCCTTCAATGTGGCTTGTACCTCAATATAAAGAAAATATTTCTCACAACTGGATAAACAAATAACATTATGATAAATGGAGAAAAATTGAAGTTGTTAAGACCTCATTTAGCTTGGATTCACAATTAAATCAAATGAAGCAACAGTCAAGAAATCAAAGGACATATTGCATTAGGCAAATCTGCACAAGACCTTGTTAAAGTTTTCAAAGAGCTAAAGATAATAGTTTGAGGACTATGGTATCTGACAGTTGGGCAATGAATAAGGAAAACCCTAGAAGAATTGATGAATTTGAGTTATGGTTTTGAAAAAGAATATTCAAAGTATCATGGACTGCCAGAAGAACAAACAAATCTGTATTGGAAGAAGTACAGCCAGAATGCTTTTTAGAAGCCAAGATGATAAGACTGTCTCTCAGGAGGGATGAGTCCTTGGAGAAGGCATTATGCTTGCTAAAGTGGAGGGTCAGCAAAAAAGAGGAAGCCCCCCAACAAGATGGAGTGGCAACAGCAATGGGCTTACGTGTAATAACAATTGTGAGGATGGCACAGTTTTTCATTCTGTTGTTCTTAGGCTATGAGTAGGAACTGAGTTAAAGGCACCTCACAACAACAGGAATTTGACAGTGTGGGGATTCCAGGCCCAATGGACAAGCAACACTCCCAGCAATTCTTTCTTGATGGTAGTAGCTCCCTTTCTCTGGTCACATCTCTCCCTTTTTATCTACGTAAGATAAAATATGTTGTAGGTCACACCCTGGGAATCTCCTTTATTTGGGATCAGTGTTGTAATTGGATTAAGGGTATTGCACTTATTTATTTATCACATCTGATCACATCATGGTAAAGCATCACATAGCAACCAAACCAGTAAGACTTATGACCCAGTCCAACTGGCACATATTTTGAGGGGATATAATTCAATCTATGAAACTGATTTAATTAAGGGAGGGGATCTGTGTTGTGATAACTTGTTTCTTTATATGCTTTTCTATTTTCTTGTTTGGGATTTAGTTTTTTAGTTGGTGCCTTCCCTCTTTTTGTGTTAATTACCTTGAGTTGATTTCAACTCAAGGCAATGAAACAGTGGCCCTGGGAAGGTTTAATAAAATGGAACATAAACAGCAATCTTAAAGCAGAAGTTGTTGTTGTTAAGTGC
>NW_006408582.1:1387410-1388349 GCF_000296735.1 Chrysochloris asiatica | reverse complement strand
TTGTTCAAGTTGTACAGACCTTGTTCCTTGGTTTTGGTCATTTGCATGTGGCCTGGCGTCTATCTTTACCATCTGCGCTGGCTTTCTCCTGATCTGGTGTTTTATATCTCAAATAATTAAGTAGGTGTGGCACTGGCATTAAAAAAAAAAAAAAGTGATCTGTTTAAGATAGACCTTATACAGACATGCCTTCATTAGCATAATAAAGAAGTCCCTACTAATGGAGAGTCTCTATGAGTCAGAACCAGACGGTACCGGTACTTAACAACAGCAGTTTCTAAACAGTATTACGCCCACAGGATTTATAATGTAACTTTCAGAAGACATTATTCAATCCATGGGGAAGAAAGATGAGGATATCTGTTTCCCTAAAGATAAGCAGCTTTGGAAATCATTCGGAGTAATCCTATGTCCTATAGTGTGGCTATGAATTAGAATTGACTTGATGGCAGTGGGGTTTGGTTATGGGGATTCAATCCATAACAGAGACTCAATCCAAAAGTGGGAATGTAGGTGCCAAATTATGAAGCATTTTTAATTCTATGACAGAGTCCTTGATTTTATCTTGAAACATATTTCTTCTTCTTTTTTTTTTTTAAATTAAGGTTTTTATTGTAGATTGAAACTTTACAGGGCATATCATCAGTTTTACATTCAACATATCATACAATGATTATAATCCCCTCCATGTATTATCAATTAACAGTATTTCTCTCTATCCACTTTAGCTTTTTAAAAACAAACAAAAAAAAACCACTCAGGCTTATATAATAATTTACATCTCCAAAGGGCACATTCTGCAAGTCTGCTCCTGGCCACCAGCTCTTAGTCCTTCTCTTCTTAGTCCCTCTCTTCTTAGTCCATGAATCTAGAGTCCTCAGCCGCTCCCCCTCTCCTTGCCCCCATCTCTGGTGCTGCTGCTTCTCTGGATAAGGTCCC
>NW_006408582.1:1385531-1386953 GCF_000296735.1 Chrysochloris asiatica | reverse complement strand
GCGAACCTTAAGGTCAGTGGTTCGAAACTACCAGCCACTCCACGGGAGAAAGATGAGGCTTTCTACTCCCGTAAAGATTTACACCCTGGGAAACCCTGTACAGGGTCGCTATGGGTCGGACCCGACTCAAAGGCACTTAACAACAACAACAACAACCGCTGTGAGTATAGGTAAGGTTCATCAAACTGAAGCAATTTACCTTTGTTTCCTTTATATCTATATATATATAGATATAGATATTGTTGTTGTTGTTAAGTGCCGTCGAGTCGGTTCTGACCCATAGCGACCCTATACAGGGTTTACGAGGGTGTAAATCCTTACGGGAGTAGAAAGCCTCATCTTTCTCCCGCGGAGCGGCTGGTAGTTTCGAACTGTTGACCTTACTGTTTGCAGCCCGATTTGTAACCACTACGCTACCAGAGCTATTATTATTAATAATTTTTTTTCAATCTTCCTCTAGTCGAGTTCTGATTATTGAGCCATCGAGGCTAGGTCAAAAGAGTACTGTATGCAAGTTTGGGTATTCTTGTGCATCTCCCCTCACTTCATATCAGCTGGATGCTTCACTCCCAGCTCTAGCCCTCTGTGGCTAAGTCCTTGTCCATGGGTTCAAGTGTCCTCAGGTCTCACCACATTTTGGACCAACCAGCCCTTCCTCTTCTCTCTCTCTCATCTCCAGGTCAACGGGATTCAGGGATTCAATGGACTGGGGTTGAACTTAGCCTATTTCTTCATTGATGCCTTTCTGCCTCTTCCACTCACCAGTAGACCAATGTGGTTGCCAGCAAGCTTACATGCCTGGTATGTGTTTCAGCCTTAGAGGGGAGTTTGTCCTGAAGGCACTTGATTGCTAGCCTTGATGTCTTCCTGGTAAACAGCTTGCTTATTTTTGTAGTAGCCAGTCATGCTGACATTTTTGTTTTGGGTTTTTCCTGATGCTCTTTCTTTGAAGATGTATCTTCTGTCACTGTAGCTGTTCCAGTCTGCTTGTCCTTTCTAGTGGGAATGTCCCAACTCATAAGGTTCTGGATGGGACTCAGGATTCCACCTAAGGTCCTATACACTGTAAAGGCTTAGCACAAGGCCTATTTCACTGGGCAACTTGTAGAACCCCTTTTAGGTATTCTAATCAGTTATAGGCTGAAGACGGGCTTACAAATGTTCTCTAATCATGTTTCCCAACATTCCTTTCTATCTCACTCAAGTGCTATTTTACAATAGTAGGCAAGGGAAACTAATATTCATAAGGCAGTCAAGGATTTTAGTATTATTAACCCTCTTGAAGCTATATCTAGATCCCTGTATCCCAGAGCCCTGTTGCTCCAATGTTGAGTATGCATCACTATTTCCCTCTGTCCCAATAGGCCATGAAAACCTGTCACAGTGTTCCCCTATCTATCTTGTTCTTCTGCCTCCCCACCC
>NW_006408582.1:1378351-1384066 GCF_000296735.1 Chrysochloris asiatica | reverse complement strand
TTTGAGGAGATCTGTGCACATGTGTAGTAGACCCTCTGAGGGTGGGGCTGGGGTGTCCACTAGCTCAGACACCCCTATAGTCAGTCACCAGAATGGAGGTGTGCAGACAGCAAGGGACCAATGAACAGATACCAAAAGAAAAGAATGTCCACATCTTTATCTCTGCAGTTCTGTCAGGCATCCGTGGCTGCTCTGATCCTTCCCCTGCTTGTTCTTACCCAAGATGGCAGCTCCTGGAGCAGCTGAGTGTCTTGAATTAGAAAGCAGTGGATTTCTTGCTTCTGCTACCAATTCCCCTAACTGTAAACCTTCCAACTTTCTAAATATTCCGTTATATGTGGTTCAGAGTTCTGGGACCATCCCCGCAGCCTGCGTGGTCCTGTGTTCTGTGTTGTTGCTGATGGAGGTCCTTACTGATCTTCCACCCGATCCGCCATCTTGTTTGTTCTCTTGAAGCACATTTCTTTTGAGGAATGTTTTAATTAAAAGATAATAAACAAGGAGGTAACAATCAGGTGTGTATTTTAGAAAAAAAAAAATCTAGCTCCTACATAAATGATGGAGGGAAGAATGGACATGATTTGTGATTGGAGAGAAGATGTGATTTAAATCAAGGATGGAGCTGTGAGAAACATTGATTTCTTCTCTATGGGATTTGATGAATGATATTGATGGGGTAGGTCTAGGGTGAGAAGATAGGCGTTAGGAATAACATTTTTAAATTTTGTATTTAGGTAGCTGGGAAACTGCCAGTGGGAGAGAGATTTCAGTTATGGACATGTTTGCAGTGTTTGGGGGACATCAGACCTGGAGGTAGCTCAATTCAATAAATACTCATTGTGCACTCAGAATTTACCAGGCAATATTCTAGTGACCAAAACTAAGATCCATCTCAATTATTGCATTTAACAGACCATCATAAGTAAGTTGTGCATCATTATAGAATATGGTAAGTACAGGGATAAATAATTAGAGGAGGATAGCAGAATCAGTAGCAATGGAGGTTGGAATGTTGTAGTGTAAAAAATACAATCATCAGGGTGGGTGTACAGGAGGTGAAACTGGAGCTGACTTGAAGGAGATGAAGGAGTTAGCAAAGTGAATTGTTAAGTGCCATTTGTTAAGAGTTGGTTCTGACTCATAGCAACCCTGTATAGAATTTCCAAGTGGCTGGTGTGTTTGAACCACCAATCTTGTGGTTCAAACCAACCTTTCTATCTAGTGTATTGTGTGGTGCCACACCAGGACTCCAGCAAAGTGCATAGCTGAGGTGAAAAAGTGGCAGAATGACTGAACTCCAAAATAGGGCCCCAAGGGCCAGAGAGAGAAATAAAAAGATGAGGTTAGAGAGGTAATGAAGGTTGATTATGCACAGCCTTTTGACCGCCCTAGAGACTATGGCTTTCACTATGAGTAAATGAGGACATTGTAGGGTTTGGGGCAGTGATCTGATCGGACATATTTTAAGAGGGTCACTGCTGTTTTAAAAGATGGTAGGCAGGCTGAGGTAGCAAGTAGTTCATAAGGCTTAAGAGAAATCTAGGCTATAAATTTACACGCCACCCCTGTATGAGTAGTAGTAACATTTCCAATTCTTTTTGTGGGACTAAGTGGTATCTAAAACAATTGTGAAGAGGGTATTGAAGTATCAGAGTGGTTGGCATCTCCTTGCGAGATGTAAAAGTGCTTTGCACACAAGGAAGCCCTGCAAGTTGTTAGGTGCTATAGAATCAATTCCCATAGGGACCTTATGCACAACAGAGAGATATACTGCCCTGTCCTTTGCCATCCTCATTTGTTGCCACTGTGCAAATCCATGTCGTTGGGGTCTTCCTCTTTTTCACTGACCCTCCACTTTACCAAGCATGATATTCTTCTCCAGGGGACTGGTCCCTCCTAATAACTTGTCCGAAGTATGAGAGACGTTGTTAAGTGCTGTCGAGTCGGTTACGTCTCTTGCCGACCTCGTATAGGGTTTCCCAGGAGCGGAAAGCCTCATCGTTCTCCGGTGGAGTGGCGCCGTGGAGTGGCGCCGAAGAGGGGAGCATTATTGCTTCGCTGTGGCACAGGTGCTGCGAGGCTGTGTGAGATTAGGGAGGAAGATGATCAGTACGCAGGGAATGTGTTTAGGGAGACTCAGCCAAACATTTATTTTAGTGCGTTGTTGGCAATAAAGACTTAGTGCTATCGCCCCGATTGAAAAATACTTTCTGCTCTAGTAGTGTCGTGTGTCTGACAAGTTAACTGGGCAGGTACAAGCAAAACTAAACAGCTCTGACGCTTTATTAATAAGATGTTAAAAACTTGAGTGCGAGAATCCTCTCCCCTGAGCTCACGCTAGAGCTCTCCTTCCAGGCCCTAAAACTGGCTCTAGCCTTCCCACTCGGTTCAGTTCCTAGCAAAAGAAAACAACGGCGCAGCCCAATTAGGAGCGCCAATCCCGATCACCTGCCTCTTTATCAACCTCCAATTAAGCCGTAGGATGAAATCGTCACACCAGGTTTGTTTTTCTCCCGATTGGCTGGCGTCTTCCTGGTGCGAGCGGCGCTGACCAATCAGCGTTCGTCAGTCCACTCACGAAGTCCGCAGACCGCGGCGCGAGGGCCCAAGGCCCGTTGTAGGGGAGAAGTAGGCGGAGCCCCCGCCGGCTTGAGCCCTCCTCCGCTCCCTGCCCCATCCCTCGTTCCTCCGCCTTTTATTTCCGTGAGCGTTTGGCTGCTGTGAAACCTGAAGTACCAGAGAGGTGAGGATTCAAGTCCGACTGACTCCACAACCGGACGCCAGGATGGAGTTCGTGAAGTGCCTGGGACATCCCGAGGAGTTCTACAACCTGCTGCGGTTCCAGATGGGAGGCAGCCGGAAGATGATGCAGAAGATGGACCAGGTGGGCCGAGCATCCCTGCATTCGGCTGGGCGGGAGGCTGCGAGGCTGGAGGGCTCTGTCCTGGGCCGGGGCAGGGGCCGCGGGCGAGGCGGGTGGGCGGCCAGGCGGACGCCGAACGTTGCAGACTTCGCGTTGACTCCCAGAACTCCCGCAACTTCCTGGCGACCGCTAGCCTTGGACTCAGGGTCCGATTTATTCCTCCAGTCCCTCCTCCCTCCTCCCGCCCCTCTCCCCTCCCCCCCTCCGCGCGTGGCTGCCTGGCGTTTGAGATGTTTCTGCCCATTCAGGATATTGATTTTCAGATAGTTGTTTTACATTTTTGTTCTCTCAGTGAGGAATGACATTTACTGGTACTTGTTTAAATGGATTGCTGGAAAAAGATGTGGCCGTCAGCTTTACAAAGATTGACAGCCTTGGAAACTCTGGGGCATTTCTCCCCTGTAGGGTCGCTGTAGAGTAGTAATGGACTTGACTCCTTAGGGTAAATTGCAAATTTGAGATTTTATGGTTAGATTAAGTGGGAGGGGACATGCAAGAGAATTTTGTGACCTTTATGAACTCCGGGAGTCCTGGTGTGGCACTGTAGGATAAGCACTACTGCTAACCACAAGATCAGCAATTCAAACCCACTAGCCGCTCCTCAGGAACCCTACACAGGGTCGCTATGAGTCAGAACCCACTCTACGACACTTAACAACAGCAACAACAACAGTGGACTATGCAAAGGTTACAATATTATTGTCTTTTCTGGTATGAAGTCTTACTCATCCTTCCTATTCTGGTTACACCATCTGTTGTATCAGGAACCATCTACTGTGCCCTCTATCAGAACCAAATGTAGTGGTAAACTTAAACTTTTTAAGCAAGATAAATTTACAGAACCTTGATGGCATAAGAAGGGACAAAGCACTTCTGCCTAAAATTAGGGATTAGCCTTTTGAGGAAGAATTAAAATTCAGCTATACATTCATTCTTCCTGTGCCTTGCTCAATAAATATGTTTAATAATAGATTTCTTCCCTCCGACCAATCTGAAATTATTTCAAATGTTTATGTTATTATATATTTGCATTTTTTTGGAGGAGGCTAGTGTTCACTATTACCAGATTCTTACATGGCTCTACCATCTAAAATAATAATTACTGCTTTACAATCTCAAATGTGTCTATGTACCATTTCCTTATGAACACCACCAGTCACAGGTAATTTGTTACCTCTCCAGCTCAGACTAGGCCATTTTCAGAGTGTTCTGATGCTGAGCTCAAATGCGTATTCCTGCAACTTCTACCCTTTGTTCCACTTCTGGAGCCATAGTCTAATTATTTTGTAATAGAACATATGAAGTATTTTAAGAGAATGCTCTTATTCTGCTAAATACAAAAGCCAATTGTTCTGTGTTCTTCCTTTAGTTATTCATGGTAGCTTACTTTTTCCAGATCATTTACTAGTGTGGTCATTCCATTAAAAAAGTTGTTAGGTGCAGTCCAGTTGTCGAGTTGTACCATCTCATAGCGACCTTACGTTCAACAGAATGAAACACTGGTCCTGCTCCGACCTCACAATTGTGGCTGTGCTTTAGACCATTGTTGCTGCCACTGTGCCAATCCATCTTGGGGGTTGGTATGGGTTGCATCTCAATGTAAACAAAACAAAAATCCTGTATAGATTTATAATCTTGGAAACCCTACATAGGGTTGCTATGATTCACAATCGACCCCATGGCAGCAGTTACAATATTATTCAGACCCCATGGCTGAAATGTCATCCTAAAATGCCTTTGAGCTTGAGGCCTGCAGTCTGGGAATTCAGTCTCTGCAGGTCAAACCATAGGATGTTTTTTCTTGACATGTCCTTCATTTCTGTTTCTGTCACTTGAGATTTCCTTGGGAGTGCACTTAATCTCAGGCAACAGTTGAAAACAAACATCTAGGGAGAGACAACACTGTTGCTAGAGCTGTTCTTCCCTGTGGTGGTGGTGGCTGTGTGCCCTGGAGTTGGTTCCGACTCATAGTCCGAAAGCCTCATCTTTCTCCTGCAGAACAGCTGGTAGTTTCAAACTGCTGATCTTGCGGTTCGCAGCCTGATTCGTAACCACTACGCTACCAGAGCTCCTTGTTCTCCCCTGTAGCTTCTAGCAATCAACTGAAATTTTTTTTAGTGAGTAGTGTCTTCCATAGTATGTTGAATAGTTACACCTTCCTGTGTTCTTGGTAATTTAGGGAAATTTTTATATAAGGTAAAGTACTGAAACAGGTGACAGGAAAAAGAATAATGGGGAAGGAGATAGGGAAGTACATTTATTTACCTTGCCACTCACTCCTCAGGGTGCAGGAGGTGTGTTGGAAAGGCAGGGTAAGTCGTGTTTTCAAAGATTGCTGCTCTTCAAAACTAGTCTTAGTATACATAGTGATTGCCCCTTGGTAATTTTTTTTCTTGTTGAGATTCTCTTTTTTTTTTTAAGTTTTATTGTGAATTATGTGACAGTTTACATGGGAGAACATCAGTTTTACATTCATCCTATCTTATATTGTTTCATTGCCATGGTTACAATCCCCTCCACGCATCACCAATCAATGAAAGGGTACATCCTATAAACCTGCTCTCCCCCCTCCCCCCAGTCGTCAGCACACTTCCCCTCTCCCTCCCTGGGTCCTGAGTCCCCAGCTGCTCCATTTCTCCACTTCATCATCTCTGCCTCCATCTCAGGGATCTCTGCCTCTTTGGGTAGGATTCCGCTCTCCACTCTGCTCCCTTCATCGTTCTAAGGACCTCTGCTCCCAGCCTGCAAAGTAGTTAATCACTCCCCACCTTGCCACGAAATGTCTACTTTTG
>NW_006408582.1:1370790-1376596 GCF_000296735.1 Chrysochloris asiatica | reverse complement strand
AGTAGAGGAATTGCTGGATCCAATGGTATTTCTATTTTCAACCTTCTGAGGAAACACCATATTGCTTTCCAGAGACCATTTTGCAGTCCCACCAGCAGTGTAGGTTTCTCCACATTCCCGCCAGCATTTATTGTCCTCAACTTTTTTTATCTTTGCTGTTATTGCTGGTGTGAGATGATACCTCATTGTTGTTTTTATTTACATCTCTCTAATGGCTAGTGATGGTGAACATTTCTTCATATGTTTGTTGGCTGCCTGGACCTCCTCCTTGGTGAAGTGTCTGTTCATGTCCTGTGCCCATATCTTAATTGGGTTATTTGTCTTATTTTTGTAGCCCCTTGGTAATTTTTGAAACACCTGGTTAGACATCATCCAGGAAACCACAGTGCAGTGAGAGGAGTAATTGTAGTCTGATGACAGTTTATGTGAAGTTTTCCTAGCTGTTACTCTTACTTATTTTAATGTGAAGTTTTGCCTCTCCATACTGTGAGAGGGAAGGCATTGGTGAATTGTTTTAACGTATTTTATGATTGTATTCATGAAAGTTTTGCTGAGTTTTATTTTTAATGTAACAGTATATTTATTGAGAGTAGACATGATTCAAAGAACTCTGGTGGCACTGTAGGATAAGCACTGGCCTGCTAACCACAAGGCCAGCAATTCAAACCCACCAGCCCACTCTGCAGAAGAAAGATGAGGCTTTCTGTTCCTGTAAATATTTATAGCCTAGGAACCTCTCTATATGGTTACTGTTGAGTCAATATTGACTCAATGGCAGTGGGCTTGGTAAGATTCAAGTCCGCAATACCTAAACTGCCACTGTCTGGAAAGGTGATTTGAAGAGGGAAGACTGTGAAAGTAGGTTATATAGGTCCCTGTTGTGTTAATTTCTCTGGTTGTTGTTGTTAAGTGTCTTCCAGTTGGTTTGGACTCATAGCTACCCAGTATAAGATTCCCAAGGAGTGGCAAGTAAGTCTGAACCATCTACCTTGTGGTTCAAACTGACCTTGAGGTTCTGTGCTTATCCAACAGCGCCACACCATCAAGTCAGCTGTGACTTTTCATGGCCCTCACTTTGCACAACAGAACAAAACACTGCCAGATCCTGGGCCAACCTCATAATTGTTACGTTTGAGCCCATTGTTGCTGCCACTGTGTCAGTCCATCTCATTGATGGTCTTCCTCTTTTGTTGACCTTCCACTTCACCAAGCATAATGTCCTTGTCCAGGGACACTTGTCCCTCCTAACAGTATGTCCAAAATGAAAGAGAGGGAGTCTCACCATCTTGCTGAGTGTTTTTATTTGCCAGACACCACTAAATATGCTTTTACTAATATATACTGTTGTTGTTAAGTGTTGTTGAGTTTGTTCCAGTTCATAGCAACCTGTTTAAAGAACAGAAGCAGCTGGTAGATTTGAATCACCAACCTTGTGGTTAGCTTATCTTACAGTACCACAGATCATGCCCAGAAAATATTCATTTTTATTACTGTATGGCGACTTAGGATAAGCACTGGATTGTTAACCTAAAGGTCGTTGGTTCAGACCCATCAGCCACTCTTGGAAACCCTATCCAGGGTAGTTATGAGTCAGAACCAACTCTATGGCACTTAACACCAACAGTGAAATTTTAGCTACTATTATTACTGAATTAGATATTATTACTATCTGATGTGGCACTGTGGATAACGCACTGGAATCAGGTTGGAGGTTCAAACTCACCAGCTGCTCCTTGGGAACTCTATATAGGGTCACTATTGAATTGGAACTAACTTGACGGCACTTAACAACAATGTATACTGTTCGTTTATTGGGCATGGTAATAAAAATGAAATTTTCATGATTACATAATTAAGACTACATTTTGACAAAATAATGCACATTGTGCTCCAAAGAACACAGTTCACCTGGAGTCCCCACCAGATTCCAGGGTTCACTATTAATATTCTGAAATGGCTTTATGGAACTTCCTACCTGGCAGTGAAGATGCCATGTATTTATTTAATCATTCCCTTATTGTAGATAGGAGACTAGAGAAAGTTCCAGGAAAAAGTCTCTTAAAGCCATCATCATTCCATGAACTTTTAAAAAAGCAGTCTGTAATTCTTTCTGATATGCTTGCATTGAAAATGCCTTTATTCCCCCTTAACCCCTGAAACAACACAATCCTTATTTCTTTTCTTTTTTTTTTCCCCATGCAACAATTTATATACATTTTGTTTTGTAATTTTGTTTTGTAACATTTCCTTAGGACAGAGTGAAGTTCAGGAAACAGTTTGCTCTACTATAATTTCAAAGGGAACAGCAGAGGAGTAAGGGAGGACTCTTGTTATGTGTCCCAGAGTGGGTTTCATAGTGACCCTGTACAGGCTTTCCGTGGCTGTAAATCTTTACGGGAGCAGAAAGCTTCAGTTTTCTCCCGCGGAACAGCTGGTAGTTTCGAACTGCTGACCTTGCGGTTCGCAGCCTGATTTGTAACCACTACACTACCAGAGCTCCTTAAGGGTAGGCTAGAGACTGTATAAGCCGCAGTCTGGAGATTTTAGCAGCTGGAGTGTTCCAGTATGACGAGAGGGCGGTGCCATGGGCGGGGCTGGGGCGGAGCCGCGCGGGCGAGTGGCCCTCCACGTGCGCAGGCGGGGCTGCAGGCCTGCTTGTTCTCAGCGTGTGTTTACGCTGTGAGTGAGAATCCGCCCCGCCCTGAGTGGGCGCTTCTCTGCTTGCTTTGAGTGTATAGAGAAAAAAACTCCCCTGAACCCGCGATGCCCATGGCCGCAGCTACCTGCAGCACCAAGGCTGTGAACCTCTTCAAGCGGACCTTTGCTCTGAGCCCTGCTGTGGCTCCCCGGGGCGCAGGCCCGGGGTCCCCCCCGCGGGGTAACCACTTAGCCTGGCCTTGCAAGGACTGGCCGCGGGGAGAGGGCATCTGTGTCCGGCTCTGGACCCCGATCACGGCCAGACACTTGCCCTTGTCCCATTCCTGCACCTCGACTTCTCCCACCTCTGTGTGTCTTCTCTGCCCACAGGACTCGCTGAGCAGCAGCTTGAAAACTTGCTATAAGTATCTGAACCAGACCAGTCGCAGTTTTGCAGTTGTTATCCAGGGGCTGGATGAGGAAATGCGGTGAGTGACAGACAGGGCAGCTCCATAGGACTCGAGGGGAAGGAAAGCTATTTCAGGGCTTGTGGAGGCATTTTAAGCTACTTTCTGACATAGTACGGAGTGTCAAAGCCCGTTGCTAACGGATTGGCTAAAATTTAGCCCCGCCTGAGTGAAAGGAATGTTTAGGGATGAAACACCCATACATTCATTTTAGAATGTCCTTACAGGGACTTTGCCATCTAATAGTGCCCCTGCAGGCACACTCTGTCAGGAAAGCGACCTGCCTCTGAGCATATCCTGCATTTTTCTTGGTTTCCCTTTAGCTCCTTTGCATTTCTAGAATATTGGGTCAATTTTCTTGCAGGTTTTGCTGCAGATTGCTCACAAGAATTTCCGCATTACCTTTATGCATGGTAGTAGTTATTTATTGTGTCGTGACTTTTATCTTCTTTCTGAAAATATTAGTTTAGTTTAAACAACAGTGATTCTCCATTTTAGTAGTATCAGTGACATTCAGATACTAGGTTTTTGTTCTCTATTAATACAATAAACTTGAGTCCTGGTATGGTGCTATGGGTTAATGCCCCAGACTGCAAAGCCATTTAAACTGCAAGGTTGGTGGTTCAAGCTCACCAGCTGCTCCTCGGAAACCCTATACAGGTCGCTATGGGTCAGAATTGACTTGACAGCACTTAACAACAATGCAATAAACTATGTTCCTTACTAACATCTAAGTAAGGAAAGCAACAGTTTTGATAAGTTCAGTGAAAACATTAGATGGACAGACTAATATTGGAACTTACTAGGAAGTTGCCCTTTGCAGTGATCTTGATCTGAATATGACATACATCGTGCATACCAAGTTTATCATTATTCTGCTACTCTAACTGGAAACATGGGAAATGAAATGACAGTTGATGGTTTCCTCATTTAAACACTGCTCACTTTTTTCTGAGAGGGATATAAATGCTGAGCAGAACTTAACTGCTTATAGAACGTGGGTCTTTGTTTTGATAAAGTAGTTCCTCTGAAACCTAATGAAGATTGTACTTAATAGTGTAACATACATCATAACTAATGAACTCTAGAGTAGTTAATAGGCAACTCTGCATACTTCAGATTAGCTGAGAAACCAAGGCCATTTTTAATTGTATTGAATATAACAATATTTGATTAAAAAATTCTTCAGAATTTTGCATTCCCTCAAGGCTTTAATTTCATGGTTCTGTAGAGCCAGGGGTATAGGAGGTTTTGGGAAATGGCCTGGAACTAATTAACTGTTATTTGAAAAATAAATATCTTTGAATGCTTGTTCTAATATACTAAGAGTTCTTTTTCTGTTTTTACAGCCATGCTATCTGCATATTTTATTTGATTCTCAGAGCTCTGGACACTGTTGAAGATGACATGACCATCAGTTTAGAAAGAAAGGTTCCAATGTTACATAACTTTCACTCTTACCTTTATGATCCAGACTGGTGCTTCATGGAGAGCAAGGAGAAGGATCGACAAGTGCTAATGGATTTTCCAACGGTAGGGAATTTGAAATCTCTGTAGGTAGTACGTTTATAATGGATTATGTAGTTGTCTGCTAGCACATAGACCTGCAGAGAAAGGTAAAGTAAACAGTCTGAGGCAGCACAGCATGATGGTTCAGAGCCCTGGTAGTGAGCTGGGACCCCAGTTTAGGCTCCTTAGGCTGGGACCCCAGCTCTCCCACTTATAATTGATGATTAATTATATATCTTTTCTGTGCTTCATTGTTCTCATCTATAAAATAGTGCCATAATAGTAACTAATTTATTGTATCGTTGTTAGCATTAACAGAATGCATTTGAGTCAAGGTCTTAGGACTGTGTTAGATACCATTATCATTACCAGTATATTGTATGGAAGTTTGATGTGTGTTCCTGTGAAAAGATGTATTCAAATTTCCTGTATTGTGGTTCCCAGCTAGCTGATTATATAATGCACCCTAACTATATAAACGGAGTCCTGATGTGATGCTGTAGGATAAACCCTGGATTGCTAACTACAAGGTGGGCAGTTCAAACCCAATAGCCGCTCCTCTGAAACCCTATACAGAGTTGCTATGAGATGGAAACTCCTGGAAGACACTTAATAACAGAAACTATATAAATACCACTAGCTTCTTAAGTACCCAGAGTCTGGTAACTTGGAATTGCTATACAAGATGGGGTGCAGTAGGGAGCAGTTCTTTTAGCAGCTGGAGTGAGCAGCAGTAGAATCCTGTCACTTAACAGCTGTGTTTGCTGCGTAAGTAATCGAATGCCTTTGTGCCTTAGTGTTCTCACCTGTGAAATTAGAGTTCTGTGGATTAAATAAATCCATACAGTATTTAAGCAACACCTGGTTTATGAGGGTTGTAGTTGAAGCTTGGGCCTGCAGGTCACCATACAGATGGATATGAGATCCTCTGCTAGTGCTGGGCAGAACCTAGGCTAGCAGAAGAAGGATTGCAGCCTGGAAGCTGGGGAATCAGCATTCACTGCTCTGCTGCATTTTGGAGTAAAACTCCAAGTGACCAAGAATTTAAAATTCAGACCTGAATCATTCAGATTGCTATGAAGGTAAACGTTTGTCAGGTCAAGAGGATAAAATATATTTTACATCTTACTATCTTGATAATCTACTTATTTATTTTCAAGTTTTTATTGTGACTTGAGTGAAAGTTTATAGGG
>NW_006408582.1:1349357-1370490 GCF_000296735.1 Chrysochloris asiatica | reverse complement strand
TCTGGATAAGGTTGCACATTCTGTTTGTGCTCTTCTCACTTGATGATCTTAGGGTCCTCTGTTTCTGGACTTAATATTTTTTAGACATATGGTATGCAGGCTTCCATTTGTACTCTGGTCCCAGGCCCCTCAGAATCTAATGGATAAGGATAGATACAGTATTGTAATCAAATGAACTATCCATAGGTGTACAGTCTGTGTGCTGAGTTAGAACCTGGTGTTTTATACATAATTATGAATTGATATCATTTAAAGCCTTCTATAAATGACATTGCATATTATGAGTTACAAATAATGTTATTTTACTTTCTGCTGGGTACTAGTGGAAAACTAGGTCTACCTCTTGACATAGTTTTAGATAAAGCACAGGGTTGTTTTAAAATTATAATAGCAAGAATTTGTTCAGCAATTTACTATGAATTAGTGACTAATACCAAAAATAGGGCAGAACTTTTGGATATTTCACATATTAATTTACACTTGTATTATTTTCTCAATGGAAGAAATGAGTTTCTGCTCCTAATAAATAAATTATAGCCTCAGAACCCCTATACAGAGTCTCTGAGTTGGATTCAAATTCATGGCCATGAGTTTGGCTTTTTTGAGTTTGTATTATTTTACATATAAGGTTTTAATAGGAAAACCACCCAGTATAGAAAGGCTGTTTGTTATCCACATGTTGAATAGAGAAGGAAACAGGCGACGAAAGAGAAGTATCTTGCCTAAATCACCCAGGAAGTAGCCTAACGTGTATTCCAGTACAGAAGCTCTGCCTTGAGACTTTCATTATCAGTGGTATACTTTACAGTCTCTTTAAAACCCCCCCCAAAAAACCCCAAACAAAACCTTAAACACTTTTAATATAGGTAAAGGTATAAATCAGAATCCTAGTGTGGTACTGTTCAATAAGCACTTCAAATTTATCAGCTGCTCCTTGGAAACCCTATATGGTGTTATTTTGAGTTGGAATCTACTCAAGGTCATTTTAACAATAACACCAAAGGTGAAAGTGTTAATTTGGATTATTTGTTTTTCTAAGAGTCCAACCTCCTTCTCCTCAACCTTGGTTGGCCTTTCGTCTCTTGTGACTAGAATTGGTCTCGCCAAAGATCTGTTGAAGAAATAGGGTTTTAGGATGATTCAGAGATTCAAATAACCTTGCATAGAGTTGCTAGTAGGTTGGATTGGATTGAAACATATTAGCAATTCTACCACAGATCTTAGTTTGTTTGGTTCCACTAAATTAGTTTTGAGTTGGAATAGCTTGTCAATTGAAGAATTAAGAAAAAACGAGACTGATTTTTATGGTTTTCTTTGGGTTTTGCAGTTGGTGATCATAACAGTAATCCTAAAATAGTTCAGGCTTCCAAATCCCTATGGTGCTCTGCTTCTAACTTGTTTTTCCTCAGGTCCTTAATTTAGGTATTTCCTGAGAAAGTTTTTCTAATTTTTTTCTGTAAGCGTAGACCAATTAAATGTTACATTTTGGTTTTTAACAATCTGTTCATTCTTTTCAATATTATGTGTTAGTACCATTGATATTTTTTTAGCATTTTCTTTACAAGGTTTTTTTTGGTATTTTCATGTTATATTTTGATAACCTATAAACACTTCTTTGAACCTAAATTGTTTGTGTAGTCTCAGTAAATTGAAAAAACAAAACAAAAAAAAACCAAAGCAGTAAAATTACTTTCCTGAATTCCAGTTTAGGCTATGAAAAAATACTGGGTTGCATGCTTCATATTGAGCTAGCTATGAGGAGCTCTGGTATCGTAGTGGTTATGAATCGGGCTGCAAACCTAAAGGTCAGCAGTTCGAAACTACCAGCCACTCCGTGTGAGAAAGATGAGGCTTTCTGCTCCCGTAAAGATTTACAGCCTCGGAAACCCTGTACAGGGTTGCTATGGGTCGGAACCGACTTGATGGCACTTAATAACAACAACATTTTGAGTTATAAGTTGTTAAATTAATAAAGTGTAGTCTATAGTAGGGGAAATATTGTATCTTTTTTGTGTTCTACCTAAGTAGGAACTGATGATACAAAATGGCTTGCTGGTCTCAATAGAATATAATAGTTAAGTGAGAAAGTATTGAACTAGAGTTCCAGTTCATACTGTTTAAACATGTCTCTGCAATTGGTGGGTAGCTGCAGACAAGTTCTCTCAGTAATATACCTTTCTTAGTCTTAGTAGTGTGCATTCAAATTAACTGTCTGATCAATCAGTGACTTCCAAGAGCATCTATAGCTGCAGACAAGTTCTCTCAATAATATACCTTTCTTAGTCTTAGTAGTGTGCATTCAAATTAACTGTCTGATCAATCAGTGACTTCCAAGAGCATCTACTGAGCTAGTTAAATTCAAGGCAGAGAGGTCAGCTCAAAAGGTTATGGCTACTGGGTTTTGGGATTCCAAATGGATAATCTTGATAGATTTAAAGAAGTTTTAAGAAGGTTGAAAACTATGTTGGCCAGGAAAGTCATGCAGGAGATTTTTTCCCCCCTATCATGACAATGTACCTGCTCATTCTTTGTGGGTAGTCAAAGGCTGTCCTATGAGAATTTTGGTTGTCCTATGAGGAATCTTAGCTCATCTACTCTAGAGCCCTGATATTGCCCTTCATACTTCTTTTTGTTCCCTAAATTCAAAGAACATGATTTAAGTCCCTGGAGAATTGCCAAAATGCTGTTTTGAAAGTGGTATAAATCAAAGGGTGCAGAATTCCTCAGGGAACGGTTGTTGTTGTTAAGTGCCATTGAGTCAGTTCTGACTCAGAGACTCAGTGTAGGGTTCCTGAGGAGTGGCTGGTGGGTTTGAGCTGCCATCCTCTCATTTAGCAGTTCAGTGTCTGTTCTGAAGTACCCCACCAGGACTCCAGGGAAAGGGTGCCTCCTTCAGAAGTGGGTAGACCCAGTTAGGATATGTGGAGAAACAATAGCCTCACATTTTGGTATTTTTGTTTAATAAAAGTTTCTGTGGTTTTGTGACAGTACTTTTTGACTTACCTTGTTTAAGCTTCCCAAGGGCATGAGGTTCTGTTTGTTTCGATGTTCTATGTCCCTGGTGCGTAGAGCAGTGCCTGTTATACCAAAGGGTTCAGCAAATGTTTGTATGATTGAATCTTTACTATTCTTAGGTTTATTTGAATGAGGTATTGTTCCTCCCTAAAATTCTTACCCTTATAATACTAAGCTTTATTCATTATGTATTGGAAAACTGAGTCTATAGTGAGGCTGTGAATTTTCCTTTGAGTCTAGAAATTTTACAGTTGTTGTTGTTAAGTACTGTCAAGTTGATTCCCACTCATAGCTAATTTGTATAGGGTTTCTGAGGAGTGTCTGGTGGGTTTGAACCACCGACTTTATGGCTAGCAGTCCAGTGCTTACCCTATCGCACCATACTTTAGTATTTATAAAAGTTGTTGAGTTTCACATTCAGGTATGTAGACAACATAACCTAGATGCTAACGTTCCCAGATGAATCATTTGGAAATTGTGGTTAATGAGTTCTACCATTGCTTTGCTTTGTGACTAATAGGTACCATGTAGGCTCACAGTGTAAGTATGTATTTTATGTTTTCTATTTTTATGGCCTCTCTTTCAGATCTCCCTTGAATTTAGAAATCTGGCTGAGAAATATCAAACGGTGATTGTTGACATTTGCCGGAAGATGGGATATGGAATGGCAGAGTTTTTAGAGAAGCACGTGACTACTGAACAGGAGTGGGATAAGGTGAGTGTCTCTTTGTGACATTTTCAATGCATGGTTCATAAGATAAGAGCCGATAGCACTCATTGTGAAGTACAGAACTAGTAAAACGTTGTCCATCACTTCCAGGGTTTCTGGTTTTGCAACTGAATGTTTGATTTGAATGTCTCACCTTAAGCACTTAATATAGGGGCTTACTATTTTCTAATACTGTACTGATGAAAGTATCCATGCCCTACAGAACTTACTTTTGAATTCATTCATAATAAAACATGTCTCAGCAGTGTAGATATAAAACTTAAATAAATGATCTCTAACTTGCTGGGAAATTTTAGATAAATGAGTGATTAATTCATGTAATACAAAGATACTAGCAGTTTTCATACTTTAAAAATAATGTTTGTTTTTTTCCTTTGTTACTTTCTTTTCCATTGCCAGAAATAGTGACAGTTTGGTTCTAGACAGCCACAATCAGATACTGCAATAAAACAAATCATAGGAATTTTTTGGTTTACCAGTGCATATGTAAATTACATTTACACTATATTGTAGTCTATCGAAGGAGCCCTGGTGGCACTCTGTGTCAGGTGTGTGACTACTAATGACAAGGTAACAGTTTAAACCCACAAACTGCTCCTCAGGAGAAGATGAGACTGTCTGCTCCCATAAAGGTTTTACAGCTTCAGAAACCCCCTATACAGGGTTGATATGAATCCGAATTAAGTTGATGGCAGTCAATTAAGTGAAACAGCGAAATATTGTAAGAGTTATTAAAATGTAACAAGACATGAATGAGCACATGCTTTAGGAAAAAGTGGCACTGATAAACTTGCCTGAAAACTGTCACAAACCTTCAATTTGTAAAAGCAATTTCTATAAAGTGCAGTAAAGTAAAATGCAGTAAAACAAGGTACGCTTGCTCTAAAAAAGTTGGCACCAACCGTTTCTCCCACAGTGCTTTTTACTCACTGGATTCCTTGAAGTGAGCACACAGAACTAATCTAGTCAATGGATTTATTAGGGATGTTGTTGTTGTTAGGTGCCATCGAGTCACTTCCGACTCATAGCAGCCTGATGCACAATAGAATGAAACACTGCCCAGTCTGTGCCATCCTCACTGTTGTTAACGTTTGAGCCCCTTGTTGCTGCTACAGTGTAATATTCCTGTAGTTGGTGGTATTCCTCTTTTTGGCTGACACTTTACCAAGCACGATGTCTTTCTCCAGGGACTGGTCCCTCCGATTAACATGTCTGAAGTATGAGAGACAAAGTCTCACCATCCTTGGCTTCTAAGGAGCATTCTGGCTGTGCTTCTTCCAGTACAGATTTGTTTGTTCTTTTGGCAGCCATGAAGTTATTCCACTTTTCCCTGTGGTTCCTATTTCTATTCCACCTACCTTTCTATCCCTTCTCAACTTTGTCCTTATGTAAGTGTTGTTGCCCTTTTGGATTTAGATGATGAACCTTTCCATGGTGAGCATACCTTACTAATGTTATCATCCCCACTTCCCATATACTTGTCTATTGCTTGACTGAAAAGTCATGGGCCATGGGGGTGAATTTCTTTCCACATCTGATGAGTATTCGAAGGCCATAGTCTCAGTTTCCTCCTGTCTCTTCCTGACCAAGTAAGCCTGTTTGTTTTTTTTTTTTAAATAATACTGAGTTTTGTTTCACATTTTCTGCCACTCTATCTGGGACCTTCTAATGTGATACATTTCACCCTCTAATGTGTTTCCGGTCACCATCTAGTTCTTCTGGTCTCAGAGTCATGGAGACTGATGTTCATATGTTCCATTAGTCCATTGGACTAATTGATTCCAAACATCTTCAGTTCTTATCACTCTTCGTTCTTCTGCAAATGTAGAGATCAGTAGCTGAACCTTGTTGTTGTCATGTGCCGTGGAGTCGGTTCCGACTCATAGTGACCCTGTACAGGGTTTCCAAGGCTGTAAACCTTTATGGGAGCAGAAAGTCTCATCTTTCTCCTGTGGAACGGCTGGTAGTTTCAAACTGCCGACCTTGAGGTTTGCAGCCTGATTTGTAACCACTACACTTCCAGAGCTCCTTAGCTGAACCCTAGATGGCGGCTTATCTAAGATCCCAGTGCTGCTTACAAAGTAGGATGTAGGACATTGTCTTTGTGGACTGTGTTATGCCAGTTGACCATGGTATCACCTGAGAGTATGGTCCTGAGCCCACAGGCCCAACCACTCACTGCCTTAAGATGTTTGATCATATCTAAGAAGTTTTCTTAGAATAGAAGCAGCAGTCAAGAGGTCAAACGACGTATTGCATTAAGCAAATCTGCTGCACAAGACCTTTTTAAAGTGTTGAAGAGCAAAGATGTCAGTTTGAGGACTAAGGTGTGCCTGATCCAAGCCATGGTATTTTCAGTAACGTCATATGTATGCAAAAGCTGGACAGTGAATAAGGAAGAATGTAGAAGAATTGATGCCTTTGAGTTATGGTGTTGGAGGAGAGAATATTGAAAGTGCCATGGGCTGCAAAAAGAACCAGTAGATCCGTTTTGGAAGAAGTGCAACCAGAGTGCTCCTTAGAGTCCAAGATGACCAAACTACGTCTCTCATACTTTGGACATGTTGTCAGGAGGGAGCAGTTGCTGGCGAAGGATACCATGTTTGGTAAGGTGGAAGGTCAGAGAAAAGGAGGAAGACCCCCAACGAGATGGATTGGCCAAGTGGCAGCATTGATGGACTCAAGCATGGCAACAATAGTGAGGTTGGCCCAGGATTGGGCAGTGTTTAGTTCTGCTGTGCATAGGGTCGCTATGGGTCGGTACCGACTCAATGGCACCTAATAACACCAACAAGAAGTTTTCATCATTTTGCCTATTGTGTGCTCCACCATGTTCACATAGTTGTGTTTATAGGAAAGGTAAACAGCCATGTACAAATATCCTCTTTCAAACTCTTAAATATATATATTTGTTGTTATTGTTACTAAGTGCCATTGAGTCATTTCCAACTCCTAGCAACCCTTTATAGGATTTCTGAGGAGCAACTGATGGGTTTGAACTGCCAACCTTGTGGTTTTCAGTCCAGTGCATTTCACCTGTGTGTGTATGTATGTATGTGTATATATGTGTGTGTGTATATGTGTATATATATACACATATACACACACTACACACACATATATATTCACAAAGGAGCTACACACACATACACACACACACACACACACACACACACACACACACACACACACATATATATATTCACAAAGGAGCTCTGGTAGCGAAGTGGCTACGAATCAGGCTGCGAACTACAAAGGTCAGTAGTTCGAAACTACCAGCTGCTCCGTGGCAGAAAGATGAGGCATTCTGCTCCTGTAAAGATTTACAGCCTCGGAAACCCTGTACAGGGTTGCTATGAGTCGGAACTGACTCCACGGCACACAGCTACCACACATGCATACACACACACACACACACACACACATACATATTTATTTATTTGTATATGGTGTGAGAGGAGGAGGTCTTGTTTCATTTTGCCAGCACCATCTGTTGAAGAGACAATCTCTTTCCCATTTAATGTGTTTTGGATCTTTGCTGGTTTTTTTCTAATGGTTTGAGATGTGTTAATGTACTGATTTTGGCTCTTCATTTTGGATGTGTGCAAAAATAAATACATATCAGGTAGTTTGATTGATTACTATAAGAACAAGTAAACTGATCGCCCGGGAGCCATCAAGGCAAGTGGTCGGGACTCCTTAGAGCAAACCCCCTTCCAAGACTGAGACTCAAGGGGAATACACAAGCAGGCATGTGGTCTGGTTGGTGACCATGTTGGTCATGGATAAGGGGAATAGGGGGAAAAAACAGCATTGAAATTGTGTGCTAAACCCAACCACATGTAGTATACTCCTTTGAACCCGGGTGGAGACCTGGATGGCCAGCAATATGGCAAGACCCAGGGACTTCTGGGCCCAGAGGCAGTGGCATGGCAACAGAGGACTAGAGCAGAGAGCGAAGCATCCAGCTGGTGTGAAATTAGGGGAGATGTACAAGAACACACCCATACTTGCAGATAGTACCCATTTGACCTGGCTTCGAAGGTTGGATAATCAGAACTCGACTAGAAGAAGAAAGAAGAGGGAAAAAAAAAAAAAAAAAGAGTTAACAGCTGTAATTTGATGTTTACCTATACTTATGGATGTAGCAGCTCAAAAAAGGGAACATATCTTTATGGCGAGGATCACTTCCACCTCCTCAGTACACAGGGTTGACAGGGATAGGCAACTTAGACATTGGCTACCCAAAATGGGGGCGGTCTATAAAGGCAAGAAGTGACTGGCTTATATGCTTTCAAGAGGGAGCCTCGTTGCAGATGGGGCAGGGGAAGGTAGAATCACCACTGAATGATTTCCAATCTGTTGGGACCGGGCTGGTGAAAGGAAATGGGGATAAGACTCTTGTGGTACAATAGTGAATAATTGCCATCAGGACTAACTGTGAGGGTAGGAAATACAGGGGTAGATGTTTTTTGACTAAAGGAGGAGAGTGGTTGATTTTGCAGCCCAGGAGTGGAGGTCCTTGGGACCATCAAGTGAGAAGAATGGAGAGCAGGACCCTACCCAGAGAGGCAGTGACGCCAGGGATGGAGACAGAGATGATGATGTGGACAGATGGAGCTGCTAGGGACACTGGACTCAGGGAGGGAGAAGGGCTGTGTGCTGGTGGTGGGGGGCCGGCCTGTGTGATGTACCCTTTGGTTGTTTGATGATGCATGGAGGGGATTATAATCATTGCAGTGAAACGAAATGCAATAGGATGAGTGCAGGGCTGATGTTCTCCCATGTAAACCTCAGAATAAAACTTAAAAAAAAAAAATCAATACATATCATTAGTCAAAGTCAGATGTGACTGATGATACTGAGCTTTTCTACCATTTCTCCTCACCTATGTAGTCAGTTGATTCCTGTGTATTCCATCTGCTGAGATCCATGGGTATAAATTGTCTCAGGAAGCTGGACCCTCTCACTTCTCCACTGCAGGTGCACATCCTTAATCATAGACACCATATTCAAACTGAACAACATCAAAAGTGAAATTGCTCTTTAATGGGGGTGGAGAGGGACAGCATCCAGACAGGAATGGTGGGGGAGGGTTTTAGAAGTACAGGCCCTTTAGGGCCAGATGGGCCTGGGCCTCCTGAAAACATGGCCGCGTGATGGCCCACGGTGTTTAGGGTAAAGCAGTCACTAGCAAATAGGCAGGCAGTGACCACAGGATCTCCTGGCAGGTCAAGGGCAGCTCCAGGCCCAGGGTGGGGCCCATGGTCAGAGCCGCCCAGGTGGATCCAAGGAGCTGCCAGCCCCCACAGCCACTGTCATGGACCCTTCGTCATGGACCCTTATCTTTGCTCTTCGGTGATTCTTAGTCCTTACCCTCTCCATTCAGATCTCACTCTGTCCTACCTTCTTTGACTTTGGTGGGAGTTACTAAGACTATGGCAAGAGAGACATAGACGTAAGTAGTTCACTGCACCTGTATAGGTGAGATCCTCTTAGCACAAGATTACTTGTAGACTGACTCAGTACTTAATTGATATAAATGATGATCCCCATCTGTTTATTAACAACAAGTGTCAGTTAAGTTGTAAAATTACATGTTTACAGAGAATATTATTCAGATAATAGGAATATAACTTTATTTCTGAAACTTTGACTGAAGGTGAATTATGTAGTTTCCATTCCCCTTGGACAGTTTTATGGATATTCTAGTGTTTTTCAATTCTAGTCATTTAGATTTTTCTGTAGGTATACACAGCTAATTTCTCTTTACCTAATTTCAGCATGTATTTACCATTCCTTTCCCTATTTTACCTCACATCGTGTTTCAGCCAGATGCTATACTTTTATCTTTGGTCTTTGCCTAACTTTTTTGCCCTTCTTAATGTCTTTTCCTGGCCCCGGTGTGGCTCTTAGGATAAGCACTGGACCTTTAACTATAAGGTTAGCAGTTCAAACCTATTAGCCGCTCTTGGAAGCCCTATATGCAGAGTTGCTATGAGTTGGAACTGACTCAACAGCACTTAACATTGTCTCTTTCAAATTGTATGGCTTTTAGCTACTCTTCTAAAATTGTCTAATGGATGTTTGTATTATAAGGGGATTGGATTTAAGGTGTCTTGGCATATCCTGTTCAGAAGAGAGTATCTTTGGAGAATTGTTGTTCGGTGTCGTCAAGTGGGTTCTGACTCATAGTGACCTTATGTAGGGTTTCCAAGGAGTGACTGATGAGTATGAACCACTGACCTTGCAGTTAGCAGTCCCGTATTTATCCTACAGCATCATACCAAGACTCTTTTTGGAGTCTTGTTTTTTTGAGGGAGAAAATTTGCTTTGACAATTAGAACTACATTTATTGCTTTTACTCCATTGAGAGACAGAGGCAACTTTAGTACAGTTGTTAAAGCCTGAATTCATGATGCAAACTACTGGTTTTGATAGGGATCCTACAACTTCCCAGGTAAGTGATCTAGGACAAGTTCATTGGTCTCCCTGTACTTCAATTTCCTCATCTGTATACTGGAGATAATGATAGGATGTTAGTACACCATTATAGGAGACCCGGTAGTGTAGTGGGTTATGTGTTAGGCTGCAAACGGCAAGATCGGCAGTTCAAATCCATCAGCCTGTTCACAGGATAGAGATGAGGCTTTCTACTCCTGTAAAGATTTACAGTCTTGGAAACCTATGAGTCAGAACCAACTTGATGGTATGCTGCAGCAGTATCCTATTAAAAGATGTTAAAACTTTCCTCATAGGCTGTTTGTGAGAATTAAATTTACAGAGTTCCAGAAATGTTGTCCAGTTGGTCAAAGAAGGGTTAAATTACGCTTAGAATTGTTTAAGTTTCAATGAATTGGAATGTTTTATCGCCCCTTATTTCCTCTACCTTCAGTTTTGGGTATTGAAAGTTTTTACTAGTTTATTTTTCAGTAAGCTTTTAAAAAGAAATATCATAAAAGTGATATTAACATTATAATAAAAGTTGTGTATGTACTTTTTTAGAAATTTAGAAAATGCAAGTAAACTTTACATCAGCCAGAGAGCACTGTTGTTAAAATCCGTCGTGTGTGTCCTTTATTGATGTTTTTAATCTGCATGAAAAATGGGATCAGGCGTAGTGGTTACGAATCGGGCTGCATAAAGATTCACAGCCTCAGAAACCCTGTGCAGGGTCGCTATGAGTCGCATCAACTCCATGGTAATGATCTCCGGTGTTTCCATTTTAGTTAAATAATCATTATTAAAGTAAACTAAAAATAATCTTTTGCAGTACTGCCACTATGTTGCTGGCCTGGTGGGAATTGGGCTTTCCCGTTTGTTCTCGGCTTCAGAGCTAGAAGACCCCATAGTTGGTGAAGATACAAAGCTCTCCAACTCTATGGGCCTGTTTCTGCAGAAAACAAACATCATACGTGATTATCTGGAAGACCAGAAAGAAGGAAGAGAGTTTTGGCCTCAAGAGGTAATAATAGATTTCGGGGATTTGGGGAAAATCATTTTGGACACTTTCTGAAAACAAATAATTAAACCCTTTTGGTTGCAGGTAACAGAAACACAAGCCAAACTACCTTAATTTGTTCCTTTTTTTCCTGGGCAGATTTTCTCTTAGTGGTGGATATAACAACCTATGATACTCATAATGCTCTAGCTTACCAGAAATGTCCTCAGGAATGTCTGATTGGTACCCTTTGTTCATGTGCCCATTGGCAAATCAGTTGCTATTGTCAAGGAAATGAGTGCTCTGATTAGCCAGACCTGGATTGTGTGTACTCAAAACACATGAAATCCCTCCATGAAAGAAGGGTTGTATAACTAGAAGGAGAACTTGATGCTAGATAGGAAAAAAATACAGTTAATCTTTGATTTAATTAAAAATTGAACAAGGAAAGGAAAACTGTGACATTTATTTTTATTCAAAAGGAAAATGAGAAAATTCTATGACTATTGCTTTCCACAAAGTTTCCTAAAATCAAGTCCTTTTTTTTTTCTTTTTTAAAACTTTTTATTATGAATTGAGTGAAGTTTTACAGAGCAAATCAGTTTTCCACTCAACAATTCATACACATTTTGTTTTATGTTGTCAGTTGCAATCCTCACAATGTAACCTCACTTATCTCACTTTCATTTTCTGATTTTATTCCTTCTTTCCTTTTGAATTTTGTCCTTGGGTAAATGCTACTCTTTAATCTCAAATGGGTAATTATTCTAAGGTGTGTGTACCTCCTAGTGCTCCTCTTATAGACCAGTCTATTGCTTGGCTGAAATTGAAGAATGAAATTGAATTACGGTAGGTGTGAGTTCATTTCCACACCTGATGGATAACTTAGAGCTATATCCTCAAAGATTCCACCAATTTCTAGTTAACCAGTCTTTTTTATTTTTAGTTTTGTTTCAAATTTTTTTTTGTTTCATTCAGGGTCTTCTAAAATGATCCTTTACACAGTAATTGGTGGTGTGGCCAACCACTATTGAGTTCTTCTGGTCTCAGGGTCCTGGGGACTGATGTTTGCATGGTCCACTAGTCCAGTGAACTAATTGTTTCATGTGTCTTCATTTTCTTCACTCTTCTTTCCTCTGGACAGGGAGAGACCAATAGTTGTACCTTAAAATCAAGTGCTTTTAAAGTGAAAAACCACATATTTGCAACTCGTGTTGCAGGTAAATATTGCAGATCAAATATTTGCAACTAGTGTTACAGATAAATGGTTAATATTCGTAATATGAAAAAGAACTTTAAAAGTTGAGAAGAAAAAGACCACTGCCCTATAGAAAAATTGAGAGAGAAAAGAAAGTGAATTTACAAGACATCCTTAAATATCTGAAAAGATGCCCAGGCTTACTCCTAATAAGAAAAGAATTGCACTTAAAGCACTGTGAGCGGTTAGTTCTGCTCTGTCCAATAGGATTGCTGTGAATCAGAGTTCACCTATGGCAGTGGGGTCACTGCCAGATAAAGCATCAGAAAGAATAAAAACTGTAATGGATGAAGACGCCGCAAGTGTGTGTGAATCTAATTTAAAAACGAGCAAAATCCTGACGTTATAATGCCTTTTGATGAAAGAAGTGGTGATGTGTTATTTAAACAGCTTTGCTCTGAGACATGATTCACATCTATACAGTTCAGTGATTTTTAGTATATTCACAGTTGTGCAGCTGTAACAACAGTCAGCTTTGCAGTGTTTTCATCTTTCTATAGAGGAACCACTGCCCATTTGTCAGGTGGCAATTGTGGGCATGGAAGTGCTCTGGGGGAACTCTGAAAGCAGCCATTATATGACCAAGACAGGTACAGATTTGCAAAAGGAGATAGATTACTCCAGGTTGAATAAGCAGTCTAAGATTTATTACAGGATGAACTTACACAAAAGGCAAGGTCCTGGGTGGCAGCACTACAGGTAGATCACCACACTCTAGAGATTATATCGATGACTAATGTGGGTAAGCACTGGACTACTAATTAACTGTCACTTTCAGTTTCTCCTCACTCCTCACCTCCAGCACTAGGTGACCAGTAATGTACTTTCAGTCTGTATAGATTTGCCTACACTGGACATTTCATATAAATAAAAACTAGTTTCTTAAGCTTAGTATAACTTTCTCAAGGTCCATCCAGATTGTAGCATCTGTATGTGTCAGTACTTCGCTTCCTTCTCTTTCTCTCTCTCTCTCTTTTTTTTTTTTTTGGTGGTAATATATATGAGGGGCTTCACAAAGTTTGTGGGAAAATGGAATTAAAAGATAATAGCATTTCCCCACAAACATTTTTAAACCCCCTTGTACAACAGAACATACACACCAATTCAATTTCTCTATAGTACTTCATTTAAAAAATTAATTTTATTCCATTGTATGGATATATCATTCATCAGTTGGTGAGCATTTAAACTCTTTCCACTTTTGGGCTATTATGAATACTGCTGCTAGGAACGTTTGTGGTTTAAGTGTTTGTGTGGGCATGAGTTGTCTGGGGTAGAATTGGTGTAGCGCTGTACAGTAAGCACTGGACTGCTAACTGCAGGGTAGGTATTTCAAACCCACCTGTCACGCTTTAGAAACCCTATATAATGTTGCTCTGAGTCAGAACCATCTCGGTGGCACTTAAAAACAACATGGCAACTCTTACATAAAAGGGGCTCTACCATTTCACAGTCACATCAACAGTGTTTCAGAGTCCCAGTTTCTGTATTTCTCATCCCTCTTGTTATATCTTTTGATTATAGCCATTCTAGTGCATGTGTGATGAAGGAGCCCTGGTGATGCTGTGGTTAAGCCTTGGGCTGCTAACAGTAAAGTCATCACTTAAATCACCATCTACTCTGAGGAAGAAAGATGTAGACTATTCCCATAAAGATAATATAGTCTTGGAACACCTAGGGAGTGATTCTAATTCTTATAGGATCACTGAATCAGAATCAACTTCTATGGCAGTAGATTGGTTTATTTTTGCCTAGGGTTGTAACATCCAGTGGTATCTCATTATTTTGAATTATATTTTCGTGGTGGTTACTGATATAAGCGTAGTGGTTACGAACCTTAAGGTCAGCAGTTCGAAACTACCAGCTGCTCTGTGGGAGAAAGATGAAGCTTTCTACTCCCCTTAAGATTTACAGCCTCGGAAACCCTGTACAGGGTCACTATGGGTCGGAACCAACTCAATGGCACTTAACAACAAGTGATGTAGATTGCCTTTCCATGCATTGGCAATTCTTATAGCTTTGGAAAATGTTTACTCAAATCCTTTGCCGCCCCCCATGTATTGTAACTGTGTTATTTATCTTTTTAGGGTATAGTTGAGATTTTTTTATATATAGTTCTTATGTTGTTGTTAAAGTGCTATCGAATCGGTTACGACTTATAGTGACCCTGTGTAGGGTTATCCAAGGAACAACTAGTGGGTTTGAACTGCCAACCTAATGGTTAGCTAATTCTTATCCTACGGTGTGACACCAGGACGCCATAGCTCTAGCTGTGAGCTCTTTATCAGGTAAATGATTTACAAATATTTTCTTCCATTTTCATGGGTTATCTTTTCCTTTTCTTGAAGTGTCTTAAGCACAAAAATACTTAAATTTTAATTAAGTCTAATTGATCTGTTTTTCTTTTGTTCCTTGTGTATTTTGTGTCATATATAAGAAACAGTTGCCTGATCATAAGCTCATGAAGATTTAAGTCTATGTGTTCGTCTAATAGTTTTACACTTTTAGCTCCTTGTATCTGTGATCCATTTTGAGGTAGTTTTTGTATATGCTATTAGGTGGGTATCCAATTTCATTTTGTTTTTTCTTTTTTTGGTTCTGGACATCCAGTTGTTCCAGTATCATTTATGGAAAAGACTTGTCTTTCTTCTCTGAATTAACCTCTCTATGTTTGCTGTTAAAAAATTGCTCAAAATTTCAAATTCTTATGGACTCCAGACTTGAGGCCATGAAAGTAGAGTGAACTCCAGAAACCATTGCCCTGAGATAATCTTTATTAAACATATCCCAGTTTAATTTAACTAGTGAAAAATATCGGCCTTGAGCATTATTCTCTTTTAAGAACTGTATGGGATCGAATTAACAACCGCAACTTGATAGATTACTTAGGAACCTTAGGCAGTGGTGAAGGTTATGTTAATGGTGGAGGAACAAGTCAGAAAAGGAGGTGAGTGTGGTTGCATAGCTCAAGGAATGTCTCTAAATGGTGCATGTAAAAACTGTTGAGTTGGTGTATGTTTTGCTGTATATTTCAACAATAAAAAAAAAAAACAAAAAACTTTTTTTAAATCAATTATTTGGTTCCATTAGCTGTACTTTGAGGATTCAGTAGTCACATACATATGTCTGTAAGAAAGATTCTGCATTTTAGGAATTCATATTGAGAGGTTTATGGGTACAAATCATAGAATATCAGGGCTTTCAAAATAATCTGGAGTCCTGGTATGGCACTGTGGGTTATAGGGTCAGACTGCAAAGTTGTTTGAACTGCAAGTTCGGTGGTTCAAGCTCACCAGCTGCTACTTAGAAACCCTATACAAGGTTGCTATGGGTTGGAATCGATTCAATAGCACTTAAAAACAACAACAAAATAAACCAGGGGTATGAGTATTGATGGAACAAAATTGTCCATATGTCAGTAATTTATGAAGCTAGGTAATGGGTATGTGTGGCTCATTAACTGTTTTCTCTAGGTTTTGCAGAATAATCCAGTTTCATCAATTTGTGTAAGTTTAGGTGCAAATTCAGGATGGATAACAAACCTGACTCTTCATATACTACAAGTTTTTTTAGGCTTACTCATTTATTTTGAAGAGCAATTTAAAGTTACAAACAATGTGCCTTGTTCTTTAGGAAACTTAAGAATTACCCAAGGAAAAAAGTAAGCTATTCGCCAGCTACTGAGAAATCCCGAAATAATAATAATAATTAGGTGATCAAGGTACACTGTGTGAGTTGCGGGTATTATTTTACTTTCAAGTCACTAAACTCCAGGGAGGTAGTGTTGTAATATACTGTAGGCCTAGGTCATTTTCCCAGACAAGCTTGTTCAGCAGCATTTTTTCTTTCTTTCCAGAATTGGGAGTACCATGTTAATCATTAATTATTTTGAGGTCTAGCCATCTTGAAAATGTTTAAGGTTTAGCCTGTAGTATTATTGTTAACTGATTTTGTATATATCTGGTCATACCAATGTAGTCTATGTTAATGCCTTCTGAGTAGTTAATGCCTTCTGAGTAATTGGAGGCCTCTTTAGTCTTAACGTCATCAAGATATTGCTTAGTACTGGAGGGCATCAAAAAGTCTGTGGGAAAATTCCAATAGCTTTTAATTCTGTTTTACTGTAAGCTCTTTGAAGGCCCCTTGTGCTCCCCTTGTGCATGCTGCACAAATTTTCACAGAGGGGCACTTTCCACAAACACTTACTCTTGGTTTTGATTAGAGCCTGACTGGTGCACAGCCATTGCATGAAGCTTAAAAGGGACTTGGTCTTGGTGAGAGATTTCAGCAGCTAAGAATGCTGAGTTGTTTGTTTATAAAAATTTTTTTAATATTTATACATTTTTCCTTTACTTACATTTTGACTTTTTTTTTTTTTTTTTTTAAATTAAATCCTGTTACCTGTCTAGGTTTGGAGCAGATATGTTAAGAAGTTGGGTGATTTCTCTAAACCAGAGAACATTGACATAGCTGTCCAGTGCCTGAATGAACTTATAACTAATGCATTGCAGCACCTACCAGATGTCATTACCTACCTTTCAAGACTCAGAAACCAAAGTATCTTTAAGTTCTGTGCTATTCCACAGGTATGGAATGGAACTGTTCTTGTAGTATTGGAAAGTAGGGGATAAAGGGCGGTGGCTAGAATTCATTTATTCTTTTGCTTTGCTGAATTCAGAAATCAGATTCCTTCAAGAGATGACTGTAGTTGAGTTTCTGTTGATGACAGCCAGGCAGTGTTTCACAACACCTCTTTGTCTCCCAACCTCTACATTCAGCTTAGCCTTAAGATTCAGGTGACTCTTTTCTAGGCCATCTTAGATTACTTCTTTTCCTCTCACTGATTATTATAAATTAGTTTGTTGTTTTTTTTTCCTTACAAATCTTAAGACTTCAGCCTTGATTTACAGGGAGCACTCAGTGAAACGTGGGTGAAGCTATTATTCAAAAGTTTTATTAAGCACCTAATTGTACTTTTCCTAGACTCAGAGAAGAAATACCTAATCCTATAGGTCTACCAAACAAAAACAAAACAAATACACTGTTGCTGCTATGTTGATTCCAACTCGTGTAATCCTATAGGACAGAATAAAGCTGCCCCACAGGCTTTCCAAGGCTCTCATTTTTATGGAGACAGACCATATGTTTCTTCCTTAGATTTGAACCAGCCATAATTTGGTTTTCAGCCAAACACTTAACCAGGGTTCCTTACTGTAGGTCTTGTTGTGGGGCAGTGTGCCGTTGAGTTGGTTCTGACTCCTAATGACCCTGAATAGTTTCTAAGAGCGGCTGATGGATTTGAACTGCTAACCTTGCAGTTTGCAGTCCAGTGCTTACCCTACAGCACCACGCCAGGGCTCTCCTACCCCTTGATACTCTAGGAGCTTATATTCCTTTTACCAGTTATTTCAGTTATTAACTTAAAATAAATAAGTAAAGTCATAGAATTTCTAGTTGATTTGGAAACTGTTTTGATCTTATTCTAATGACCACCCCTCAGTGGTGACTAGAACTAAAATTTATGTATCTGTTTTAAGTTTTCGTAGAAATAATTTACCTTTGTATATAAAAAATATTCTCTCTTCATTTCTGATCTTTTTTGTCCCGTGTTATTTTTTCCAGTGTATATGATTGTGTTCCTTGTAAGAAAAATAGAGAAAAATGAAAGTTCTTTCCAGATATTATTTGAAATCAATTTTTCAAATCAAATTATTCATTGTTCTGACATGAAAAATGTTGGATTTGCCCGTTTTTCCATAAAATAAAACTTCATGTCTTAACTACTGACTGAAAAGACCATTTGATTCTGTTTGTTCTTGACAAAGGGAGAGAGAAGTAGGAAAGATAAAAGTCTCAATATACTTTCTTCATGGCTTTTATTTTTTTCCTTGGCTTGTTATGTCTTAGCTCTGTCAGTCTGTCATTTCTCCTTTTGATGTTGATGATTGCTTACAGCTCCATTGCTTGCTTTTTTTTATGAAATGAAATAAATTGTACTGTTTTCTTACTATTTATAGGTAATGGCCATTGCTACTTTGGCTGCCTGTTATAATAATCAGCAGGTATTCAAAGGTGTTGTGAAGATTCGAAAAGGACAAGCAGTAAAACTAATGATGGATGTCACCAATATGCCAGTTACCAAAACTCTGATTCACCAGTATGTGGAGGAGGTGGGTTTTTATTTCACTACCTGGTTAACTTGTAGCAGCTATTTTGCTATGATTTAAATAATGTCACTATTTATACATTTCATATTTGGATTGTAAATGATTGTAACAACATAACTGTGTTATGGCAGGAATTCTGTCCTACTAAATGTCCTCCTTTGTCCTAATGTACTTTATTAGGAGGAAATAGATTTGTCCTACTAAATGTCCTCCTTTGTCTAATGTACCTTATTAGGAGGAAATAGATGCATAGCGAACTGAATGTTCAGAGCTGCATAGTAAGCTGATGAAAGAAGGTAACTCAGGCAGGGATATAGGATGGATAGGATTCCTGAATAGAATCATAGTTTTTGAACTGGGCTATGTTAGAAAACAACCAGATTTCTTGTTTGGCATGAGAATGTGACCATGAGCTTGCGTTTGCTTATGCTGTGAAGTACCTGAGTAGATCTAAGACCCCAATCTGCATTTCCTGACATCCAATCTAGTACTTTCCATTATATCACAGGCCTCAATTAGAAACCACAGTAGAACAGTTAGGCAAATACAACCATCAAGTTGCAATTATTTTGGATATTTTCTCCTCAAATTTGACTTTATATGCCAAAACCATTTTATAATACAAAATGTAGATGCGGTGCTTCATCTCTCTATGCTTGTGGTCTCCTCTGTATAAAATGTGGATAAATAATAGCCTGTTGGACTGTATCGCTTACATTATGTTAAGCATTAAGACTGCGTTATGTTTTGTGTAATTCTCTAACCATCTGCAGTTGCCTCTGGTAGAAATGCGAATGTCCAAAATTTGTCAAAGGGAAGAAAGGTAAGCAGTATAAGGAGAATTGAGCAATCTGCAATACAAATCAGTGGATGTAACTAATCTTATTATGATGAAATCACTGTTGCAAAATTCTTGTATATGTGTTACCAGAGTCCTGGAAGGTAGAAAACTATTGAAAGGGGTTAACTCTGGGGAGTTTTTGAAATGAAGAGAGTGTTTTATGTTTCTATATACTTCAATAGTATTTCAGTTTTCAACAAGAATGTGCCAGCAGGCCAACCAAAAACAAAACAAAACAAAAAAAACAAACACAACACTTGTTTTTTAAACTTTTTATTGTGAATTCAGAGGTTTACAGAGCAGAATATCAGTTTTGCAATTTGGCAGATCATATGTTTCGCTTCATTACGTAAATGATTGCCATCTCCTCGTACCATCAATAAACAATATTTACCTCTATTCACTATTTTTTTTTTAAGGTTTTTATTGTGGATTGCATGAAAGTTTACAGGGCAGATCATTAGTTTTACATTCAACAAATCATACACCATGTTTCATTACAGTGATTATAATCCCCTCCATGTACCATCAGTTAACAGTATTTCTCTATTCACTTTAGCTTTTTTTAAATACAAAAAAAACCCACTCAGGCATATATAATAATTTAACCTCCAAAGGGCACTTTCTGCAAGTCAGCCTCCTGGCCACCAGCTCTTAGTCCTTCTATTCCAATAAATCTAGAGTCATCAGCCGTTCCCACTCTCCATAACCCCATCTCTGCCTCCATCTCTGGCATTGCTGCTTCTCTTGTTAAGGTCCTGCATTCTGTTTGTGCTCTTCTCCCCTGTTTCTGTTACAAAACTTCTACCTTTACAATTGTGACAGTCACAATTAGCCATGATAACAATTATTCACTATTGAGTCATACAAATCTTAACCCCATCTCTTTTCATCAGACCCATCTAGACAAGATGAAAACTATTCAGTGGGGACTCTTTTCTTCCCCCACACACTCTTAAACTGAACTCCCTCTTTTTTTTTTTTAAGGTTTTTATTGTGGACTGAGTAAAAGTTTACAGGGCAGATCATCAGTTTTACATTCAACAAATCATACATCTTGTTTCATTACAATGGTTATAATCCCCTCCATGTACCATCAGTTAACAGTATTTCTCTTTATCCACTTCAGCTTTTTTTAAAAAAAAAACACCACTCAGGCATATATAATAATTTACGTCTCCAAAAGACACATCTGTAAGTCTGCCTACTGGCCACAAGCTCTTAATCCCTCTCTTTAAATGAATCTAGAGTCCTAGAGTCCTCAGCTGCTCGCTCTCTCCATTCCCCCATCTCTGCCTCTGTCTCTGGCGCTGCTGCTTCTCTGGATAAGGTCCTGCATTCTGTTTGTGTGAGTCTTCCTTGATGGTTCTATGGTCCTGTTTCTGGACTGTAAGATTAACCACTCCCCTGTTTTTGTTACAAAACTTCTACCTATACAATTGTGACAGTCGGAATTAGTCAAGATAAAAATTATTCACTATTGAATCATATGAATCTTATCCCTATCTCTTCACCAGATCCATCTAGACAAGGTGAAATCTATTCAGTAGGGACTCTTTCTTTCCCTCCATACTCTTAAACTCCCTCTTTGAAACCTTGTAAGCCAGTCACTTCGTGCCTTTATTGTCACCTCATTCTAGGTAGCCAATGTCTTAAGTTGCCCGCCCCTATCTACCCTGTG
>NW_006408582.1:1345583-1348732 GCF_000296735.1 Chrysochloris asiatica | reverse complement strand
TGTCTTCCTGGCAAACAGCTTGCTTATTCTTGTAGTAGCCAGTCATGTCATGCTGATGGTTCAAACCCACCACTTCTCCTCAGAAACCCTATACTGGGGTGCTATGAGTTGGAATTGACTTGAGGTCACTTAACAACAACAGCAACATTTTTGGATTGAGTTCTGGGTGGTGTTGTCAGATATGGTAATCTCAGGTTGTTGGTTCTCAGTCTAAAAAACACCCTTAAGCAGTTTTTTTGTAAAGTTCGCCTGGTCATTGCAAATTCCTTTAATTTCTGTTGATCAGAAAATATAATTTCACTGTTGTATTTGAGGGACAACTTTGGTGGGTTTATGATTCTTGGTTGGCAGTTTTTTTCTTCCTGTATGTCATTCTGTTTCCTTTCATGTGTACATGGTTTCTGCTGAGAAATGAGAGTTTAATCTTACTGTTTCTCCTTTGTAGTTTTTAGTTTTTCCCGAGCTGCTCTCAGAATTTTTTCCTTGTCTTTGGTGTTTGAAAGTGTGATTATGATATGTATGTCTTGGTGATTTTCTTTTGGGCTGTATTCCATTGGAAGTTCGTTCAGCTCTTGTATGGCTTATCTTTGCATATCTCGTGATATGAGGTAGTTTTCTTCCAGCAACTCTGTGGCAGTTTTCTCTGTGTTTTTTATAGTCTGTTTCTGTTCTGGAATTCTCATAACCCGTAAGTTTGTCTTCATGGTGTCCCACATAACTCTTTCTTTGGATTTTTCCATTCTTTTCTCTGATTGTTCTTCTATCATACTAGTATTGAGAGATTTTTCTTGAAGCTCAATAATTCGGGCTTCCATAACTTTGCATCTGTCCTTTCAATGCATTGTTCATTTTAAAAATCTCAGTATTAATTTTCTGGATTTCTAGTTGAAGGTTTAATATTGTTCCAGATGTGAGTATAGTTGTCTGTTTGCTCTTTAAAAGTTTTCCTGAAATTTTCTCAAGTTTTTTCTGTGTTCTCCTTGCTTTCTTGTGATCTTTCTGTCAGTTCTTTGAAGGTACCTAAATATCATTCTTTTGAATTCTTGTTTAATTAATTCCATTAATTTTTCTTCCTTAGAACGGTTTTCTGGCTCTACATCTTGGTCATTTGTTTGAACACATTCTCCCTTGTTTCTTTGTGTGTCTTTTGTCTCCTGGGCATTGTGGGGTTGTTGTATTTTTATTTAATTGATAATTGTATGTTGATTTGATCTTAGACTCTTCACCAAATGTCTCCTGTGAGTATAGTTAGAGAATGAAAGTGTGTATACTGTTCTCATTCACCATTCATGCACCACAGTTTAGAGTGGGTTTGGTTAGTGTTGGCAGAAGAAGGACGACAACATGTGAGGGTCAGAGAAAAAGAGGAAAACCCCCAACAAGATGGACTGGCACAGTGGGCTCAAGTTTAGCAATGATTATGAGATTGGAGCAGGACCAGGCAGTGTTTCATCTGCATAGGGTCACTATGAGTCAATACCTACCTGATGGCACCTAGCATCAACAATAATATATTACAACTTAGGCTGTGAAAAAAACATAATGAGTTGAATGCTATATATTGAACTATGTTATTGTTAAAGGAATTTAGCATGGCCCCCAAATCCCTCTTAGCATAAAGATCTGGTCTTGGAACCTTCCCATGTTCGATGGGTGAGGAGTGGGTATAGTTCCATATCTTTTCCATTATCTTCTTTAGAAAGGTTTTCTGGCTCTACATCTTGGTCATTTGCTTCTGAGAATGAAAACACAGCACTGCTTGTCAAATTTTATGTTCATAGGAATCTTGTTAAAAGGCAGGTTGGGAAGGGGTTCTGCTTCTTCATTTTATGTAGATTAGAGACCTGGTTTATGTAGTGTGAGTTCAGACAATATTTCAGTTTTGTTTTAATTAATGATAATTAAAAAAAATTGAGGGGGGGCACTAGTAGTTCTACAAATCTATTTAAATTTGGGAATTAAATTCTCATGCTGATTCACAACTAGGGCAGAGGGCAGCAAACTACATCCGGCTGGCTGCTTGTTTTGTAAGCAAGGTCATTATTGGAACACGGCCGTGCCCATATCCGTAACGACTGTGGCTGCTTTTGCACTACTGTAGTGGTAGAGCTGAGTAACTGCAGTAATAGTAAAAGCTAAAAAGATTTTCTGGCCCTTCAAGAAAAAGTTTGGTAACCTCTGATATAGAGTATCGGTTCCTTTGTCACTCAAGTTATTTACTCGTAGTGTTAATAATTAAATTGATTCAATTCAGGAAAATCTATGAAGATTTATTTTGTATCTTAAGTATTGAATCTATACTCCTGAATCTCAAGCAATGATAATGGTTTTATTGTTGGCATTAGGGACATTTTGTAAATAAAGTTTAAAATATAATTAACTTTTTTATATAAAGCTCAGAAATCGTTTGACTTTTTGCTAGCATCGCAACATTAACTCTGATCCTATTTCTTCTCACTGATCATAATGGGTCTCTAGGAGAAAGAAGATCCAATTATTTGGGCAGGTCTTTGGGTTTAATTATTTTATTATTAGGGATTATAGTGAAGCCCCAAATCCAATTGAACTGATAGATTCTGCTTCTTAGGCTCCCTCTGGACTCCTGACCAGACTCAGCCTAAAACCAGCCTGGAAACTGTCAGCTATTAGAAAATTAGCCACCTATTTTGGGATATAAATACACTCAGGCAACAGCCAGAAACTGTGATTCCCCTTTCTGCCAAAGTGAATTCCTTGGCGAAGGCTGTCTTCTTCACGTCCCTGGTAACTGTCCTGTTTCACTCTTCACTGCAGTTCATCTAAATCATTGCTGTAGTCTTCAAGCCCCACTTTTCCTTTGTACCCTGAGTGTGGTCCTTGAATCAGCAACATCCTTATCACTTGGAAGTTCGTTAGAACTGTAGAAATCTAAGCCCCTTCCCAACCTGTTGAATCAGAACCTGCCTTTTAACAAGATGCTTATGAACATAAAGTTTGACAAGTAGTGCTGTGTATTAATATCATTTTCATTCTCAGCCAACTTTGCTTTTTAACCATGTGAGGAGGAAGTAACAGACTCTGTTGCAAACTCCCTAAAATTTTGGTTGTGTTTCTCACTCCTTTGTAAGCCTAACCTATCCACTCTTTTTTTTTTTTTTTTTTAAATAAAT
>NW_006408582.1:1266811-1344569 GCF_000296735.1 Chrysochloris asiatica | reverse complement strand
CCTTTCCAGATCTGAAGGGCCGTCGATGGCCATAGTCTCAGCTTCCTCCAGTCTCTTTTTGACTAGTAAGCCCAGTCTTTTTTTTTTTTTTTTTTTAAATAATTTTGAGTTTTTCCCCACATATTATGCTGCTCTTATCTAGAACCTACTAATGTGATCCCATTCAGGGCAGTTGGTGGTGGTAGCTAGGCACCACCTTAATTCTTCTGGTCTCAGGGTCATGGTGACTATTGTTTACATGTTCCATTAGTCCGATGGACAAGTTGAAGCATCTTCAGTTCTCATCACTCTTCCTTCTTCTGCACACGGAGACACCAATAACTGCACCTTTTAATATCTCAGACGCTGCTCATCAAAGTAGCATGTAGAATATTGTCTGTATACTGTGTTGTGCCATTGTTGGGCACATATGCTGTCTTCGTCTTTTTGCTATTTAGTGCTGCAGTGATCATCAGTGTGCATATATCTACTCGCCTATCACCTCTCTTGTACCTAAACCCTTGCTTACTTGTCATGTCTCTTAAGTTTGTACACATGCTCCGGGTCAATCCAAAAAAGTAAATGCATCATAACAGTTCTCTTCCCACTCCCTCTGTCTCCTTTCCTCCATAACTAGCTTTTCAAAAGAGCATATGTACTTTATTTATTCCCATTTTTCCTCAACCCCTTTTGTTTTAGCTCTTATTCCTATCCTGTCATTAGAACTGTTCTTAATGAAGTGGTTAGATGACCTTTTAATTTACAGACTTGGTGGTAGCGGTCAGTGTGTGCCATGGAGTTGGGTTCTGACTGGACCACTGTAACTGGACCACTGGACCAGTGACCCTGTACAGGGTTTCTGAGGCTATAAATCTTTAGAGGAGCAGAAAGCCTCATCTTTCTCCTGTGGAATGGCTGGTAGTTCCAAATTGCCGACCTTGAGGTTAGCAGACCCGACTCATTTGCATTACACTTCCAGAGCTCCTTAGTGACTTGAAAAAAGAACTATTTATTGATTCTACTGCGTCACTTGATATTGTGGATCTTTTTCCCTCCTTGAAGCCCTTTCTACTCTGGCTTCTGTGACTCTGTCATTACCTGTTTAAAGTCTTACGTCTTTCTCTGCTCTCCTGTCTTTCTAGCTTCTTTTTTTCTGTCTGCTTCTTAGATGCAGGTGTTTTCTTGAATTCTGGTTTGCTTTTTATTTCTTCTTACCTAATTCCCTCCTGGGTACTCCTGGGGATCTATCTAGCTGTGTCCAGAGCTCCACTGTGTGTTTGTCGCTCCTGATTTTATTACTCAAGTACAGATTTTATTCTGGTTCCATGTTCCTGAATGCTATCTAGACAGTTTTTCCTGATTGTCCTTATAAGTCCCTCAAACTCAGTATAGCCCAAACTTAATTCATCACTGTTCCCCCAAATCAAAGTAAAATTTCCTGTATTATTATTATTATTTTGGTTAACATTAGCATCCACCTAATCATGGATCCAGATAATGTGGGGAGGGATGCTCCTGGCATCCTCCTTTGCCTTCCCCTAACCCTAGAAGCCCTGGGGTGGTGTTGTAGGATAAGCACTGGACCACAGATTAGTTTGAACCACAGGTTGGCAAGTCAAACTCAGCAGCTACTGTTTGGAAACCCTATTCAGGGTTGCTATGAGTTGCAACCAGCTCGACAGCATTTAACCACAAACCCTTGGTGTAGGTAGACTTCCATGTCCTTTGTAATATGTGGTTTCATAGCCATCACAATTTTGACCCAGAAGTTCTTGGACTTTATCCTTAGGCTGCAATAATCATAAAATTCAAGGAAGCCTTTTATTTTTTCATGACCTTTTTGAACCCTCTTTGTATGCAAGGGTGGTTATTGTAGCATTTTTGTCCTTGGTATTTGTTGTGAGAGTTTTCTTAGTAACTTTTAAATTGTGAATTTAGTAAAGGTTTACAGATATCATCATTCCCACATTCAACATATCCTGTACTTTGTTTCATTACTATGATTGTAATCTCCATATGCCATCAGTTAACAGTATTTGCCTCTATTCACTTTAACTCTTGCATTCCCTGTGTCTTCTGCTACCTTCATCTTTCCTCTTCCAAATCTCCCTTTTGTTGTATATTGCCTTTCCTGTCATCCATGTTAACACGTGTCTACCCTCTAATCAGTGAGTGGTTTTCCCTTCCCTCCAACCCCTGCTAACCACCGTAAGGATGTCAATTTTTTGTTTTGCTTGACAAACTTTTTATTAGGATTTGAATGAAGGTTTACAGAGCAGATCATCAGTTTTGCCACAGTGGTTGCATACAGTATTTGTTTTTGTTTTTGTGTGTGTGTGATCAACTAATTTTAGTATTTTCATCCATGTTATGAGGTGTTTCCCAGATGCACCATGATTCTTCAAGTTGCTCGGTATTCCACTGTGTGTATGTACCAAAGGTTGTTTAGCCATTGTTGTGTTGGTAGGCATTTAGGCTGTCCCCATCTTTTTGATACGTCTTTTGTAGACAGCATATTGCAGGATCCTATTTTCTTATCCATTCTGCTCCTTATGTCTTTTGACTGGTACATATAATAGATTTGCATTCAGTGTAATTATCAATAGGTATGAATTGATTGTTGGTAATTTTTTGTGAGTTGTGTGTGTGTTGCTTCTGGATTCTTTGTTCCATGTAATTTATTTTCCATGCTGAGTTCATTTTGTTTATGGGTTTTCTTTTCACTTTCATTTCTATCGTGTTAATGTTTACTTAATCTTTCTGATTTTCATCTTTTTAAAATTTTGATGTGTAGGTATATTTTTCTTTGACATTACCCTGTAATTAATTTTTTTCCTGCTTAAAGTATTGTGTTTTATCTTGAAATCTACTTGACTTGTCATGTGGAGTTTCTGTATGTACACTATTCCCTTCTTTTGCTTTGTGGCAAATAATGATTTGCATTATACATTGATAATCTGTGGACCCCTATTTTCAGTCTTGTAGATTTGTTTTACTCTAAAAAGACTTCTATATCTGGATTGAGTTCTGGGTGTTGTCATGTATGGTAATCTCATGCTGTTGGTTCTCAATCCAAAACTACCTGTAGCATTTTTTGTAAAGTTGGTCTGGTCATTATAAATTCCTTTATCAGCAAATGCCCTAGTTTCCCTGTCGTATTTGAAGGACAGCTTTGCTGGGTATGTGATTCTAGTTGGTAGTGTTTTTCTTTCAGAGTTTTGTATATGCCATACCATTGGCATCTTGCCTGCATGGTTTCTGCTGAAAAACTAGAGCTTAGTCTTACTGGTTTTCCATTGTAGCTAACTTTGCAGTTTTTCCTGGACTGCTCTTAGGATTATTTCCTTGTCTTTAATTTTGGAAAGTTTGATTATCATATGTCTTCGTGATTTTTCTTTTGGGACCTATCCTGTTTTTAGGGTTCGGTTCGTTCAGCTTCTTGTCGTCTTTCATGATGCTAAAGAAGTTTTCTTCCAACAACTCTTCGACAATTTTCTCTTTGCTTATTTCTTCCTGTTCAGGAATTCTGATTACCTATCAATTGTCCCTCTTCATGGTGTCAGATTTTTTTCATTCTTTTTTTTTCTCTAATTGTTCTGGCATACTAGTATTGAGAAATTTATCTTCGAGCTCACTAATTCGGGCTTCCATTACTTTGCATGTACTTCTTTGCCCTTTCAATGCATTCTCCATTTCTGAAATCTTAAATATTAACCTTCTGGATTTCTAGTTGCAGGTTTTGTATTGTTTCAAAATTTGCATATATTTTATCTATTTGTTCTTGTAGTGCTTCCCTGAATTCTTCTGAAGTTTTCATTGTTTTCTCATTTATATGAGTTAAAATGCTGTTGTCTCCAGGGCATTTTAAATGGGATTTCATATTTGTAAAATCAAACAGTACTGTTATTGGTCCTGGAGGGGAGAAATTTTTGGTGGGATCCTGCAATTCAAGGAACTCACGAAGTGGTTGTGGAAAGGATGTGACGACAGAGTTCCAGCCCTAGATGGAGTTCCTGTTGGCCTCGGTGTTATCTATGTTCAGGGCACTCCATTCAGAAGTAATTAGAGGGGACCTTGGTGGAACTGGTTTTGGTGTGTCAGGACCACAGGGCAGCTGTGGCAGAGTGAATAGTTAAATGCTGGTCTGGTGGCTCTGCATGTGCTTTTGTAAGTCTGGAACCAAGCCACTTGAATCCAGACACCAAGTCGGCACAGCAAAGTGGCGCAGGCAGCCCCCACCTTACGCTGGTGTGGCTCCCAATCACATGACTCTTAATTCCTAGAGATCAGGATCTGTGCTGGGAGTGGATGAGGGTGAAAACTGGCTACACCTCTGGTCACCAGGGGAGTTTTGAGAAAAAGAAGAAATCACAGCTTTCTTGGTGTCTGCATGAATCTGCTCTGCTAGGCCTCCCTCCGTTGCCAAAGCTGCCTGGCCAGCAGTTCGCCAGTCAGTCTCCCTCACTTGCTGTCCCTGCTCAGCTTCTCCTCCCAGCAGGCTTCCATGTACCTCTCTAACCTTTCTTCTGAAATTCAGGGTGCCAGGATTTTCATATGTGTCTGTTTTATTTTGTCTCTCGTATCTTTGTTGTAGAGGGTCTGTGTAGTCTGTCTGCCTAGTCTACCAGTCTACCATCTTTCTGCAAGATGTTTCTCTTGGCCAGTTTTGTCTTTGCATTATCACTTGCTCTTCTCCATTTTACACTACCACTTTCTTTTAGCTTAATCAAAGCATGCTATGTGCCAGGCACTGTGTGGTGTCGGGTGCGAATGTGAAGATGAATAGGCATAGTTACTGTTCTTGAGGTTGTCAGTAGCTCTCCACGTGAAGCATGCGTGGATACAGGCTGTGACTAGAAGGACCTGACTTAGGTAAGTTATTTTAACACTCTCTCAGCTTGTTTCTTCATTGGTAAAATTAGAACAAAAATACCTACCTTTTTAGAAGTAAACAAGAAAAATGTTTATAAGATACATATGGAGACGTCAAAGATAGTACTTACTATTTTTTAATTCTTTATCAGATTTATAATCGGATCCCCAACTCAGACCCATCTTCTAACAAAACAAAGCAACTCATCTCTACTGTCAAGACGCAGAATCTTCCCAACTGTCAGCTGGTCTCCCGAAGCCACTACTCTCCTATTTACCTGTCGTTTGTCATGCTCTTGGCTGCACTGAGTTGGCAGTATCTGAGCACCCTATCCCAGGTCACAGAAGACTATGTTCAGAAAGGAGAACATTGATTTGGAATTGTCTGGAAGCTCAAGTTCATCATGAAGCGGATTTATCTTTTCTTCAAGGATGGCTATTGACTTCTTTTTTTTTGCCCATCCTATTTTAAATCCCTAAAAGAACTCTGTGTGGCTTAGACCTCTAGACACTAAAATGCAGTTGAGAAGAATATAAAAATGTGGAAGACTACATTACTCTCCTCAGCCTGGTACTTCTGGGGTGGTGGTTGTTATGTCCTGTCGAGTCAGTTCCTACTCAGAGTGACCCTGTATAGGGGTTTTGAGATTGTAAATCTTTATTGTGACAGAAAGCCTCATTTTTCTCCCAGCTATTTCTGGGTAGTGGTTACTTTTGCTTATTAGTTTGAGGCTGATGGTAGAGGATTAATTGCTACAGATTAGGTAAAATCGTTGAAATGGAACTGTCGTGAGATTTTGTTTTGCGTGAATCCTCGGTAGAATTATAATTGTTGTTAATTTGGCTCCGACTTATGGTGACCCTGCATAGGGTTTCCGAGGATCAACTGGTGGGTTTGAACCATTGACCTTGTGGTTAGCAGTTCAGTTCTTAGCCTACAGTGGCACAGCAGGACTTTGTAATTATAATAACACATATTTAATTTAAAGCAACTTTTGAATACTTTTTGTGCTAGAATATGAAGTGAATTCACTGGTTCCTGTTTTTATCACTTTATTTCTCCTCATTGGTTGAAAGTAGTAGATAATATGTCTGTAGTGGTAATTTTTCCATGTTTGTAAGAATGCAGACTGTTTTCTGTACTTGGTGGCTAACAATTAAATTCTGTATATCCTGGTACAATGACACTGTCTTGTAAAGAGGGTTCAGCTTTCAGAGAGACACAGCACGATCCCCTCCATACAATGGGTATCCTACTTCCTCCCTGTGCTGGTTTCCATTCCACCCTCCTTCCCAACCCTTCTGAGCTTTGTCCTTAGGTAAATGTCCTTTTCATCTTGAGTGGTTGACCATTCAGGGTGAGCATACCTCACTAGTGTTGTTTCCCCCTACATAACCTATATACCTTTTGGTTGAAAATTGGATCACGAGCATGGGTTCCATTTCAGAACTGAAGCACGGCTGAAGAGCCATAGTCTCAGGTTTCTGCAGTGTCTTTTGTGAAAGATTTTTATAATAAAATTAATTAGTCTGCATTTGTACAGTGCAGTTGACTTCAAAACCAGAGTGACCATGGTGGTGGTTATACACTACTAAGACAGTTCCAACTCATAGTGACCCTGTAACAGGGTTTCCAAGGCTGTAAATCTATGGGAGCAGAAAGCCTTATCTTTCTCCCACGGAGTGTCTGGTAGATTTGAACTATTGACCTTACACTTACCAACTCAGCTCATAATCCACCATACTACCAGGCCTCCTTAGGATGATCATGAGACACGTAGAAATCAAGAGTGAGTTTGTGATTGAGGAGGGATGGCAATTTGCTTTCACCTTGACATCCTTCAAAGGAGCAGCAGCCAGGAGCCCAGCCAAGTGCTGTGGCAGTGTGACTGCTGGGAAATGAAGCTGCAGCACTGTTCTTGGGATACAGCTTGTACCCCTGCCTCACTATGCTGTCATGGCGCCCTGGCTGCTTAGCTGTGCTCAGAAGCCCCCCCTCCCTTTTTTTTTTTCTCCAGAATTACTTATGATTTTAGATGAGTGGCTTTTGAAAGCCAAATGGTACTTACCCCAATTCTCCTATCACCATGATTTCAACTTCCTTTTTACCTCAGCTGAGGTTTGTTTGACACATTTCTCACCAATCATTGCTCTGAGATTCTCAGCTTGGGCAGGGGAAGAGATGGTCCTTTGCAAGGGGAATGTTTGATAAAGTCTCTCAGGGTGGGAATTGAAAAAAAAAAGTTTCTTGAAAGACCATTAATTTTTAAGCATGTATTTGGGTATTGTGTGATGCTGATGTTAAGTGCCATCGAGTTGGTTCTGACTCAATTGATACTCTATAGAGTTTCCAAGGAGTGTCTGGTCGGTTTCAATCACTGACTTTGAGTTAGTCGTACAGTGATTCTCCTACAGTGCTGCACCAGGAATCTATTTGGGTATATATATCATACATATGGAGTCCTGGTGTGGAGCTTCAGGATAATGCGCTGGATTGCAAGATCAGTTTGAACCACAAAGTTGGAGGTTCAAACCCACCATTCGCTCCTCGGAAACCCTATACAGGGTCGCTATGGGTCGGACCCATCTCAGTGGCACATAACAACATATATACACTACACTACTTTTGCTACAGTCCTTAGTGTATACTGAGTGCATGACGGAATAAATTTTGTTTTGCAGCACATAATGCTGGACTTGAATTGTTACACACATTAGCTGCCAATGAGCAGGCTCCCTGACCCATGCCAACCCATGTACAAAGAACAAAATGGATGGGCTTAGTCTGTACTTGTTGCTAAAAGCCATGCAGCACCATAGCAAGATGAAAGTCTCCACCAACAGCTGGTGACTGACTGAGTTGCAGTAGCAGAGAATGGAACTTTATTCTTCCTCGTGGGAGGCAAGAATTTGGTCATGGACTGAATGGCGGCTGTCCAACACACATAACACAACACTTTGCTCTTGTGAGCCATCCCTAACACCAACTGAGGGAGCTTCCTTAGTTTGGATCCAGAGAGTTAACAGTGCTCAGTTCCCAATCCTGTAGCATTGCAGAAAGGCCTGGGATCTGCTCCCATGAAGATGGTGCTGGTGGCAGTGTGCCAAGAAAATCCTATGGAGCAGCTGGGATCTCCATGCGTCAGAATCAGTAGCAACATCACAGTCACAACAATAGGGTTTTTTTTGTTTTTTGTTTTTAAACTATTTAAAATGTAAAACCAGGGGCCTCGTTTTTTTTCTTTTTTGCATCTGTATTTGCATCTTAATAAAAATCCAGTAGACTGGTCGATGTTATGTGCCAACTCATAGTGACCCTGTATAGGGTTTTTGAGGATCAGCTGATGGGTTTTTTGAACTGCTGACCTCGTGGTTTGCAGTCTAGTGCTGATCCTAGGGTACCTCACATCTGGCTGGGTATGTGTATTTTAAATTGGAGCGGTGATTCTGAAACAATGCTCTTCAGACCAGCTTCATTGATAACACCTGAGAACTTGTTAGACCTGCAGAATCTTTGACCCACTGGTCAAAACTTCTATGGTCCTAGCAGCAAATGTGGACTCTTGTTAATTTTTATACATAGTGAAATTAAATGCTTGGTCATCCCCCTGAAAAATGGCTCAGTAGGTCTTGGAGTCACTGGGTTGTGCAAATGTGTAAATGCTAGGTTAACATAACAGGATCTGGGTACATTTCTCAAGTAGTGGTTACGAATCGGGCTGCCAACCACAAGGTCAGCAGTTTGAAACTACCAGCTGTTCTGCAGGAAAAAGATGAGGCTTTCTGCTCCCATAAAGATTTACAGCCTCGGAAACCCTGTACAGGGTTGCTATGAGTCAGAACCGACTCTAAAGCACATTAACAACAGGCAGTTCAAAGTCAGCAGCTGCTCCTCAGAAACCCTGTACAGGGTTTCTATGAATTGGAACCGACTCAACAGCACAACAGGTGATGTAGACAAGCTCACGTTTGAATTTAAGGTCTCTGAAATCTCATTTGTTATCTAGCTGCTCCAAATCCTTTGTCACAATGCCATTCTCTAGAGGGTATTGTCACTTTCATCCAATTACTGTGGACAGGCACCAAAGAAAAATGACTTATCCCTTATTTGTGATGAGACTTGGGTAAATTTGAGGTTATTAAAGCTTTAAGATCTCTATAATCATACATACACATTGTGAGATCATTTTTCTAACAAAGGCTCCTTAACCAAGTATGAAGATATCCAACAATTCATTCTGGTACTTCTGCAAACCTCTGCTGGCCTTGGGGATGGGATGAAATCTGTTCAGTATATGGACTCTCGGTGTGGTGCTGCAGGTTAATGCACTGAACTGAGGCTTCAGCAGTTCAAACACACCAATCACTTCTTGGAAACCCTATACAGGGTCACTGAGTCAGAACTGACCGAGCACCACTTAACAATAAAGATGGAATTGCTCAACTCAGTGCTGGGAGTGGGTAGAACCACTGAAAACTTCACTGAGGCTAATAATTTATTCTAGTTGAAAATTTTAAGAATTAAATGGCTTCAAATTCATACTTCGTTAACTGTTGTGTGGTGTAGTGAATTGTTTAATGTCTCTTCTATCCTTACTCTTTGTAAACTCTTTTCTTTTTGGATATGAGTTAAGGAAGAAGCTGACAGGATGTGATTCAGCTATGGATGTTAACTGTAAAAACTTGAAACTTTAGCATGAGTATATGATGAGCCATCTTAGAAGCAGGAAGCAGCAGAACCAAGAACCAGAGCATTAGACTGAACAGTAGACTTCCCAGCCCATGGAGCAAGTAAAGCTGAGTGACTAAAGGCAAGAGGTTTGCTTGTAGATGGGTGCCTGTAGGCACTAAGTCGGTGAGCTAGATTTGCTTGACCCACAGAGCTAAAGCTCAGTGCCTTCAGGCTGAAGCTTACAGTGGGGGAGTGTGAATTGTGGGCATTTATCAGCAGCTGACTTAACTGCCCTGAATATTTTCTGACCCTGTTAACTCCTTAATAAAACCTGTAACTGGTACGTTTGAGTTGTGTGTGGCTGCTGCAATGGATCACTTAACCCAATTACGGATTAGAGAAGGTTGGGGCGATACAGTTTTTTGCCCTGGTTTTGCACATGCTCTGCAGGAGAAAGATGTCTGTTTCCCTAGAGTCAGAGTCTTGGAAGCCTGTGGGGCAGGCCTGCTCTGCCCTATAAGGTCACCCACTATACATTTGAATCAATTTGCCAGCAACTTGTGTTTTCACAAATGTTTCCTACAGAATGGTCAGGTTTTAGAGTTTATTTGAAGCTTCTGATTCTTAACTTGTGAGTTATATATATGAAGTGGAATCTTCTGGAAAGAACTCAAGTCCGGATGTATTTTGTCAGACCAGTGGAATGAGTGCTGATTCTTCTAGTTTCCTCTGTCCCCTCAAGTTACAACTGGTGTACACCATTATTTAAGGTTCTTAACTAGGGTTCTGCTATATAAGTTTGTAACCAGTAATGTAAATCAAAGTGCCACAAGGAACTCAAAATACTGTATACTGCCTCTGGCTCCACTCCTGAACCAAGAAAGCACCCAGGGAAATCTGGTCCTCTAGGAGAGTGATTATCTTGGATATATGGTGGTTTTATCAGCAGAGTCCTCAAGGGTTGTTATAAAAAGCAATGAGCAAGAACGGAGCTGAACCAGGCTTGGGAAGAGTTCAAAGGGTGGATTTCCAGAGCCGGGGTGATGAGATGACAGGGAACTAAGAGAAGAACCATGGCTTGAAAATATGGTTGGGGCAGAGAAATTAAAATTAGGTATGTTCTACCCAAGACATACCTGGGAAGAGCTGCAAGGGCACCCAGATCTAGGAGAACATGAGTCCTTCTGAGGCGAAGGACTGACAGCAACTACAGGTGCACAGGCAGTGACAAATTACCACCAGTGAAAGCAGACTTCAATTTGAAGAAACCTTTTATTGGCACAGTTCATCTTTTCCTTATTAAATTCAAAGGTAAGCAGTGATTTAAAACCAGTAAAAGCGCGTTTCTCAAACTAGTTTCACTATGGTGTTAAGAGGTGGGTAGGTCTGTAGGTCAAATCATTACCACCCAGTTTTAAGCCACACCATAGGGAGACAGTCTTTAAAATTAGCACAGCTGTTCTTAGAACTGTTGTTGGGCATGATCATTTGAGGTACATTAAAAGTAACATTTCTATTTGAAAATCATGACACAGAGAAAGTCTGCAACGTTGCAAAGTTCAATAGATGCAGGGGACCTGGTTGAATGTGGCTTTCTTCATAAGGCTGCCCCCAACCATCTTTCAACTTACTCCAGAAAGCTACTTGTCTACAGGCACTGCTTATATGTGGAAATTTAAATCTCACTAAGAATGATACTTTATATTCCTTTGGAAAACCAGAAGTCAAACCCTTTAGGTTCTCAGTGTGTCTTGCTCCCTGGAAGTGCGCCGGTGTGGAGGGTGTAGTGGATGGGCGTGGGAGCAGGGGTGGGAGAGCAGGCACTAACTACAGTACTAGTCTATGGGGAAAGGGCTCACTTTGAGCAGTGGCTTACATGGTCTGTTTGCTTTAGGAGGATCAGTCCACAGAACAGGCTGGGAAGTAGCCAGGACTTGGATTTGTCTCCCGTGGAAGACAGCTGTCTACTTCAGAATGGATCAGAGCTGATAGTAGACACAAGGTTTGGCCCAATCCAGTCCTTTGGGCCCTGAAGCATACCAGCTACTGTCTAAAACCTTATTATCTTATCTGAACTCAAAGAATAAAAGACATTCTTGCCCCTCCTTCTGTCCCCAGCCCAGCAGGTTATCTTTAGGGGGAAACTTCCCTAGGGCTGGTTGGATGGGGCCACAGCTGATTAGATCTTATTCCAGTACTGAGCAGTGCGTGGGATTCCAGCCACAATTTCTGATTCAATCCCACAGTGGTTTTCTCCTCTGAGGATTTTAAAGAAACCTGGAAAAGAAAACAGAAGTGCTTTGAAAGCATGCCTTAGGTTTTGACCTCTGACAACATATTCAGACATCCTCAAAAGATCCAGGGGAGTAAGTAAACAATACCAAGGAGTTGTACCAGCCATTTAGCCACTAAACCAGCCCTCAGCAACATGACAAGACAACCACAACCAGGCATTACCCCTCTGCTCTATCCTAAGTCGTCCTGTATGACAGCAATCACACCTAGTGTGGAAGCTGAGTTGTAAATGAGCTATGTGAAGTGGTACCATTGCCTCATCCCACCATCTTAGGATCAGAGACTGTCTTTAGGCAAAGGAAAACCCCAGCTACTACCACCACTTGGGAAGTTGAAGGCCTAAGATGGCCACTATGTTCTGGCTCATAACTCTCTAGGAAGCGTTGTTGTTGTTGTTATGTGCCATCGAGTCAGTTCCGACCCATAGCGACCCTGTATAGGGTTTCCGAGGGTGTAAATCTTTACGGGAGTAGAAAGCCTCATCTTTCTCCCGTGGTGCAGCTGGTAGTTTCGAACTGCTGACCTTAAGGTTCGCAGCCCGATTCGTAACCACTACGCTACCAGAGCGTTAGACAATCTTAATGTATTCTTAGTAAGAAGAGAGCAGCTACTCACCATTTTCACCCCAATCAGTGTTCCAGGAGTTGGCAGCCAGCCAGTAAGGTGTGCCCTCCTCTACTCCCCAGCCCAGAATACGGATGGCGTGGCCCCCCACCTCCTCTCCAGTTACATGTTTGTACACTCCTGAGAAAAGAAAGAAAAAACTGGGTTCAGTCCAAGCCAGAGTCACTGCCCCATCTCCTACAGCATCATTCAACTCAGCTGTCTGCCTTTCAGCTTGGAGAAACACGTTCCAGAAAGTACTAAGAGGTTTTGTATGTGGAAAGCACTAAAACAAGCTGTTTAAAAGTGGGCCCTCTAGGAGTGGAGGCCCCTGGGACCATCAGGAAGAACAGCGAAGAGCAGCACCCTACCCAGAGAAGCAGTGACGCCAGAGAAGATGACGTGGAGAGATGGAGCAGCTGGGGACTTTAGACCCAGAGAGGGAGAGGGAGTTTGTGCTGCCGACCAGGAGGCAGGCTTGCAGGGTATACCCTTAGGTTGATTGATGATGCACGGAGGGGACTGTAACCATGGCAATGAAACAATATACGATAGGATGAATATAAAACTAATGTTTTCCCATGTAAACTATCACATAATTCACAATAAAACATTTAAAAAAACAAACAAAAAAGTGGGTCCTATAAAACTCGGGTCCATGAGAAGGCTCCAGTGCTTCCCACAAATATTAGGCCCACGCTCAGAAACCCTGTACAGGGTCGCTATGGGTCGGAACCGACTCGAAGGCACTTAACAACAACAACAATATTCATTTAAATATATTTTTAAAAAACATCCAAATGTGTTGAGTAACTATCAAAATTGTTGTTATGTGCTGTGGGTCAGTTCCGACTCATAGCGACCCTGTACAGGGCTTCCAAGGCTGTAAATCTTTATGGCAGCAGAAAACTCCATCTTTTTTCCGCGGTGCATTTGGTAGTTTCAAACTGCTGATCCTGAGGTTAGTAGCCCAATTTGTAACCACTATGCTACCAGAGCTCCTTTACTATCAAAACAGAGTCCATCAAAATGTATGCTCATTGGCTTTAAAAACACAATTAATCCCCTCTTAAGACTGAAACTCAAGGAGCTCTGGTAGCGTAGTGGTTATGAATTGGGTTGTTAACCTCAGGGTCAGCAGTTCGAAACTACCAGCTGCTCTGAAGGAGAAAGATGAGGCTTTCTGCTGCCATAAAGATTTACAGCTTCAGAAACCCTGTACAGGGTCGCTATGAGTCGGAACTGACTCCACAGCACATAACAACAACAACAACAAGACAAACTCAAAGGGAACACATGAGCAGCCATGTAAGCTTGCTGGCAACCACACTGATCTAGTGGTGAGTGGAAGAGGGGGAAAGGTAGCAATGAAGAAACGGGCTGAGTTCAACCACTGACCTGGAGATGAGAGAGAGAAGAGGAAGGGCTGGTTGGTCCAAAGTATGATGAAACCTAGGGACACCTGAGCCCATGGACAACGACATAGCCACAGAGGGCTAGAGCTGAAAGTGAAGAATCCAGCTGATATGAAGTGAGGGGAAAGGCACAAGAACACCCAAACTTGCAGATAGTACCCATCTGACCTAGCCTCAATACCTTGATAATCAGAAGTCAACTAGAGGAAAATTACAAAACAAAATTTTTTTTTTGATAAAGGAAAAGAGGGTAAGTTGCTACAATTTGATGAACCTGACCTATACTCATGGAGGTAGTAACTCTAAACACCAACAGAGAGAGAAGGACTCTTCACATCAAGTATCAATGCTATCCCCTATGTATACAGGGTAGATAGGGACGGGCAACTTAGACACTGGCTACCTAAAATGAGGGGGTGATAAAGTGACTGGCTTACAAGGTTTCAAGAGGGAGTTTAGTTTGAGAGTGTGTGTGGGAAGAGTCCTCACTGAATAGTTTTCATCTTGTCTAGATGGGTATGGTAAAAAGAGATGGGGATAAGATTCATATGATTCAACAGTGAGTAATTGTTATCATGACTAACTGCAACTATCACAATTGTACAGGTAGATGTTCTCTGGTAGCATAGTGGTTATGAATTGGGTTGTGAACTGCAAGGTCAGCAGTTCGAAACTACTGTTCCGTGGGAGAAAGATGAGGCTTTCTGCTCCCGTAAAGATTTACAACCCCGGAAACCCTGTACAGGATGGCTGTGAGTTGGAACTGACTCCACAGCACATAACCACCACCACCAGTTAGTCTTACAGTCCAGAAAGAGAGGACCCTAGGACCACCAAGGGAGAAGAGCACAAATGGAATGCCTATCCAGAGAAGCAGTGACACCAAAGATGGTGGCAGAGATGGGGACACGGAGAGAGGGAGCAGCTGAGGACTCTAGATTCATGGAAAGAAAGGGAATGAGCTGACCGCCAGGAGGTAGATATTATATGTATGCCTGAGTGTTTAAAATATATCCTAAGAGTTGGGAGCTTTAGATTTTTTAATCTAACAGAATGTAAATGAAAGAAACCCAGTCAGCAAACACTGAGACTGTTCTATGAAATAAGACGGCTTTAAGGAGCCCTGGGTTAAGCACTTGGCTGTTAACTGCTAACTGCAAGGTTGGCATTTGAATCCACCCAGTGGTTCCATGGAAGAAAGACCTGAGGCTCTGCTCCGATAAAGCATACAGCCTAGATAAAAGACCTATGGGGCAGTTCTACTTGCCTGGTGAGTTGAAACTGACAACACCTGACAACCACAACAAACCAGCTCTAGGGGGCAGGGACTGTATAATTTCCATGGTTTGAATCCCCACAGCAATATCTACTATGTTATGTGTTGGGCATGATGCTAGGCTGTCAAAGACAAAGATGACTAAAGACATCAAACCTACAGATATAATGTGAACATGCTGAAAAACTACTGGCGGCCAAAGGTAGGAGTGACCAACTGCTAGGGAAGCCCAGAAAAGACTTCACAGAGAAGAGCTGGGTTTTAAGGGATGAGTAGAAAAAATTGGAGAGGACATCTGGAATAGCTTGTGCAGAAGCCATGAATGTGAGCAAGAGGGAGCTGAGAGCAGTGATTATAAAGATTGTTGAGGACCCAATTCTACCTGATATTCAAGGAAGGATGAGAACCAGTTAAAAGGCTTTCTCACAGAGCATCTTCTTCCCCTACCCACCAAGAAAGGGCCTGATGATGGTGGCTGTTGGTTCATATGTATCCATCTTGGCACCGAAGTGTAGTCCTCCCCAATAGCTGTCAACAGGCATCAATACATACCGGACCTGTACACCAGGAAGTCTGTGTATACAGAGAAGGCTCCCTCTACTGGGCCATTTTTGTAAATCTCAGTCATGATCTCTCGCTCAGAGGAAGGGACGCTGTAGGAATTATACCCTGGAAAATTAAACAGGTCAAGTTAGGACGGAATCATGCCTTCTGCTGTTTCATCATTCACTGAGTCACTGTGGGCCTCCAGGAAAAGATGGTGCATACAGGAGAGTCAGGGAAAGCGTCCCTGAAAATAAATGATTGGGCTGGCTCTGAAGGATATGAGAAGTAGATAGTATATTCAGAGTCTCTACACTAGGCAGCACCGTGAGCATGAGGAGCTGGAAGAAGGCCAGAGTGGTAGCCTAGAACTATTCTAGGACAGATTGTTGTTTTAAGTGCTGTAGAGTCAGTTTCAGCTCAGTTACCCTGTATAGGGTTTACAAGGAGCAGCTGGTGAGTTTCAACTGCCAACCTTGCGGTTCAAACTGATCTAGCTTATCCTATAGCGCCACACCAGGACAGATTACCCCCTTATAAAATGAGGGGTTTAGTCCTTTCCAGCTCTGAAGTTCTGTGGTTCTAAGACAACATTCCTGATGCTGAATTCCGAGTACAGACAGGCTTGTGGAAAGAGACATTACCTTCTCTTTCTTCATCCTAGTGTTCATTGCCCTGGCTGCTTTCCTTTGGCCTAAGGGACCATGTCATCCGATTCCCAGGTTTCAGGGTAGAGACTTGGTAGGCCCAGTCCCATCTTACCATAGTGCTTGTCGTCTTTGTACGATGGGGAATAGCCAGCCTCACAGGTCTTGCTGCATTTAGGAGTCTCTCCCTCTCCTTTGCATTGGGGCCGGGACCCATTGACGTGGTGCTCACATGGAGGGATGGAATAGGGTCTGCAACCTATTGGGGATCAAAAAGAAAGGTCAGTCGACAGCACCCCCAGAGAGGCCTATAGACTAGGCAAAAGAACTGGGGTCAGGGATAGTGTGAACATTAATTACTCTATAATTTGCAGCATTATACTCTTCTTCTACTACTGTTACTTCTGCTGTAGAAAGTTATTTCCACCTATTTTCTAACTCAGTATTCTAACTTGCCCTTATCCCTCGCTGCATAATGCTGTATTAGAGGAAAACCAAACCATTATTACTCATTGTTTACAAAACCCATCTGGTCAGATATGGACTGAGAACAGACACTCACCTACATGAGACTTATAGAGGCCACCAGAAACCAGACCTTTCTTAGTCCAGAAGTTCCAAGCTCCAGCAGGAAAGCCCCCATTGCAGCTAGGAAGAGAGTCATTTGTTAAATTCAAATTCATTGTGAGAGAAGCTCTAGAGGCTTCCCGCTGCCAAGATCCACCACCGCCTCTAGCAGTATTCCTGAAGCAGTTTATCCTCCCCTGGATAGCCACTAGGGATCCTCCAGGTCAGCTGCATGGGAGAAGATGAGGCTGCTTGCTCCTGTGAATATTTACAGCCTTAGAAACACTAGGGCACAGTTCTACTTTGTCCTACAGGGTCACTATGAATCGGAATTGTCTCAACGGCTGTGGGTTTGGTGGGCTGTGGGCAATTCACTTCTAGGAGATCGCTAAACTCCCAATCCACCTGCTGAGATCCTCAACAAGGCAGTTCCATTCTGGAAACAACTCAACACCAGTGGGTGTGCTTTTTTTGGTTTGGAAGAAAAGGGAACAAGTGATTTCAGAACCCAGGTCTGGAGTCAGAAAGTTAACCCAATATTCCGAGAGTAGCTGTTTTCCTAGGTTCCCACTGCCTGCCACAGCTCTGTGCCAACAGTCTGGTTTTAGATGTACCCAAGGAAATAGTAGTCACACTAAGCTCTGCTTCCAAACTTCCCAGCTCTCCAGGCTGTCTCAAGTAAGAATGATGACTCTTTCAACTTGAAGGGGTGTTTAGGGAAAGAGTATCACTCTTTCTGATAGAACTCTCATGGACTCACTTTCCACAAATTCTCCAACTGAGGAAGCTTGGGCCTAACAGCCTCCTAGCGCCATTCCTTGGGTCCCTGGGCCTCCCTTGGTGGAAGGTGCTGCCTGCCGCAAACTCACCCGTCCCCACACTCCATGTGACAGCAGGTGAGCAAGTCCTCTGCCGACACCTCCACATTGACGTTTGCATTGGTGTGGATGCAGATCCGGTCAGAGATGGCCTCCACAGCCCCAAATGCCTGCAGGAACAACCCCCCACCCCATGCCCAGATGAAAGGCCAGCACGTCTCAACTGTGGTCCTCAGGAGAAGATGGACCACACACACTCCAGTGATGGCCTTGACGGACCACAGTGAGCACCTCAAACCTTCCTGGTTGCTAGTCTCTCGGAGTGTCAGGTTAGGGCAAGGGGCTGAAGCTGAGCTGCAAAGCAAGAGATCAATCCACCCCAAACCTCTACCTGGTTACTAGATTCATTTCTGAAATGGATAGTCTTGTTTTTTTTAAACATCATTTGTCAATGTAGATGAAACCTACATGGAGCAGTATAGGGTCAGAGTAAGTGGTATTTACTGAGGGACTAGGATAGAAGGAGCTCTGGTAGCGTAGTGGTTATGAATCGGGCTGCAAACCGCAAGGTCAGCAGTTTGAAACTACCAGCTGTTCCGTGGGAGAAAGTTGAGGCTTTCTGCTCCCGTAAAGATTTACAGCCTCGGAAACCCTGTGCAGAGTCGCTATGGGTCGGAACCGACTCCATGGCACATAACAACAACAAGGATAGAATACAAAATAAGAGAACTGAACACCGCTTTAAAAGGAACACACACAGTGCTTACAATCTATAAGGTTCTCTCGCATCTATTATCCTACCTAAGGAGTCCTTGGTGGTGCAGTGTGTTAAGTGTAGGTTGCTAAACTGAAAGGCTGGCAGTTCAAACATACCAGCTGCTCCACAGAAGAATGAGGCAATTTGCTTCTATAAAGATTTACAGCCTCAGAAACAACAAGGAGCAGTTCTCTCCTGTCCTGAAGAATCAACTCAGCGGCAATGGGGTGGGTTAGCCCACATCAACCTCATGACCATAGTGCTGCTCATGATTTTTACATGGCGTTTAAGTAACCGTTGGCCCCACCTCACATCCTATGACCACTCCCCTAATGTGCTCCCGCCCATAGCCCTCCTCAGCTAGCAGGCCTTACCCAACAAGAGCCACAGGAACCCTGGTCTCTGATTTCTTTGATGGTTGGACAATTTGGCCAGTTGTCCCGGGCATCAAAGTTATCAGGCAGATCCATGTCATCAGCCAAGTGAACTCTGGATAAAGGAAGGTCTTCATTAAAACTCACTCTCCCACACAGTTTACCACTTAGAAGGAAGTGAGGCACATGGAAGACATGTAGAGGAGAAAGTCTGCAGGACTGAAGTCCCCTTGGAACAAATTCTTCTGCTCCGAACAACTTCTCATTTTATGTGTTTCTTTCTCGATGTATTTTATGAATATATTATAAGAATTTTAAGCACTGGACTGCTAACCCCAAGGTCAGCAGTGCAAACCCACCAGATGCTCTCAGAAAGTCTTATCTATACAGGGTCGCTTTGAGTTGGAACCAACTCGATGGCACTTAACAACAACATTCCAAGAGTTTTAGTGATGGGGTACAGATAAGTAACCGTGTTTCTTACTTCAGCTGCCTTACCCCTATCATAAGCCCCTTCCCATATTCCTCACAGATTTTTTTATGTCATCTTCGTCGTGTATATAGTGGTGTGTACCCTAACTTGAAGATTCCATCTTCCCTGTTGGACATTTCTAATACTTCCTAAGATAATTATAGTTGCATGAAAGAGCCATCACAGAGTTCTTCATAAAAACAAAGCACGAATGATAGATCACTTGGCATTCCTCCAATTATTTGAAAAGGAGTCCATGTAGAACTTGCAGACCCACACCAAGTCTTTCCTACCTGGGGCCTTTCTTACAGGGTTCCTAAACTAACCTGATGAAGCCCAACAGAAAACACTGCCATTATGACTGAGCCCTGGAACTCTAATATCTCTGCAGCTTAGAGGAAAATGAGAGCTACTGTTGCCCAGGGAGACTTCTTTCTTTGCTCTTTCCCAGTCCTCACGCAAGCTCCTGCTGCCTGTGTCCCAGCCGCTGGCATGGTGCAGGCACTCACCGCTGAGGCAGCTTGGGTCCATTCAGCATGGTGCCACACAGCCTCTTCAGGTAGCTCATATCCACGTTGTAGAAGTTGTGGCCAGCCTGGAAAAGAGCCCTGTGGCTGTCATCCTCAGTAGAAGGGGGTGTTTGCCAGGAAAGGGGTGAATGTGTGTGTGCACATGGAGGCCAGAGGCCCTGACCAGCCCAGAGTCCTTGTCAGGAGAGTTCAGCTTGTCAGAAGACCGGTGGGTGTCTTCTCTGACTAGCTACCAACTGCTAACTAGAAGAGAAACCTTCCCGCAACCCCAGGTCTCAATGCTGAGCAGTCAGGAAAGCGCTGGATAGGTAAAGTACCACTCCTCACACTAGTGGGGTCCTTTACAGGCTCTCCTAGCTTATGGCCACATTTATCTAAAGCACATTTATTTCCCTAGAGACAGACAGACACACACACACAGAGCAAAGGACAAGAGTGGTAGGGACATTGTCTTGAGCCTAGATGACTCTGAATCAGGGCCATTTCCCCAGTGTCCCGGAAGAATGTCCTTCAGGCCCCAGCTGGAGCCAACTCACTCAGGAGCGAGAATGAACAGCCCAGCCTGCAGGCAGGTCCACAGGGACAAACACCACCTCACAACCCACCTGCCATGTAGTGTTATATTTGTTGACAAAGTTGACCAGCTCCTCCGACAGGGACTGGAAATGAAGACTGCCCCAGGCACTGGTCAGTGTCAGCAGACAGCAGAGGGTGGTTAAGAAGTACCGCATTTTGGAAGCTGGATCCTGGATTGACCTAAGAAGAAAAGGACACTAGCCATCAGGATACTTCCCTCTCACTTGGTTAAAGTGCTCACTACAAAGGCACCTGCTCAGGGGAATATGCTTCTGGTGCCAGGGACCTCCGCATGACCTAGCAGTCAGAAAACCCTTGTTCTTGTCCAGGCTCTGCCATTTGCCCCCTTGCGGCTGCAATCCTTAAGGACCCACAGTGTCCATGGTTACCATGCCCTGGCCTTGATGTCCTGTGTACCCATGGCACACGAATGGTGTGCACTTCTCCTTCACACAAGTGGCTGTGGTCTGAGCACTGAAGTCCTACTCAGTTTCAGGCCAGTGATGCACGGCTGCTCAGCCCCTCCTGTGCAGGGAGAGCCATATGGTAGGAGCCTGTCTCCTTGGGTCAGCTCAGAGAAGGAGCAGTCCTCTCATTCTTTAGGCTGACAGGGGAACCAGCCCTCACCCAAACTTGGCTTCCCTGAACTGCAGGTTCAGGACCTGAAGAACCCAATGTGAACCTAAGGTTGAGCCCCAACTCTGGAGCCTAGATGCTGCCTGGGGGTAGAACCAGGCTGAACAGCCGCCACAACATCTGGGCTCTGCATCCAAGGCCCTGCCTGGTGTCTCCCATGTCCTCGCCGTGACGGCTGACAGCAGCTACTAGGCTTGCACTTAGCTCCATTCCTCATAGGAGCTGTTCAGGACGCAAATGCAAAATGTATTTATCTCTAAAGCTTTCCAAAGTCACCAGCAGGAATCTGAAAGGGATAAACTATGTGCCTACTTTATACAAATAGTTAATACATATTATGGTTCTTTAAAATGTGCTAGACACACATAGAGTCAGTGACTAAGAAATGACTGTTCTGAACGATTTCTCGTGGCCCTTTGATTGCACCACACTGTTGTTCTAAACAGCGGCCCAGCCCAAGAAGGGGAGGTATGTAATAACCACAAATACTCAGGGCCTTGTAGAACCAGGTACAGAAGGTCAAACTGCTGGACAATCCAAGAGGTAAGAGACCAGGTGGTGGTGGTGGTGTGTGTTTCGGGGCAAGCAGGGGTGGGTGGAATCAGTGTATATGGGATGTGGGGAGAGAATCCAGAAAATGAGGGCATGGCAGACTGGCCTGAGCCCAGGACCACTCTGTCCTTTCCTGCGTTTAGACTTAGGAAGGTACTTCATCTCAGAACCTGTTCTCGTCATTCTTTGGGGCCTGATTACCCATACCCATAATGAAAGGAGCGGAACAGGTACCACACCACTGTGCTGAGTTTTCCCCACAGGAACACAGCACTGCAGAGGTTACAGAAGGAGAAGGAGGAGGCAGGAGTCACACAGACACTGGGATCAGAGCCGGCCTCTGTCACTTAGTATGTGATTTTGGTGAGCCGCCCTTTATGAACTTCAGTTAAGTCATCTGTAAGATGAAAACGTCAATACCCAATCCCGGGAGCTTGTTAGGCAAACTGCTCCTGTACAAGGCAGTGTGGGTGTGCCAATACATGCCAGTTCCCTTTCCCTTACTGGGGGGCTATTTCCTTGCTCCAATTTCCTAGACTTCAGATTAGAGACATGTCCTCTACGGGGCACAGATATCCCCACAGATAAAGCAGTGGTGGTAGTTCAGCAATAGAGACGTAAGTTCAATTCCCAGCAAATGCAGTTTATGTGCAGCCACCACTGTCTGTCAGTGGAGGTTTATGCATTGCTATGGGAGTCCTGGTGTGGTGCTGTGGGTTAATGCAACAGACTGTAAAGCCGTTTGAACTGCAAGGTTGGTGGTTCAAGCTCACCAGTCACTCCTTGGGAACCCTATACAGGATCGCTATGGGTCAGAACCGACTTGACAGCACGTAACAACAACAACAACATGATGCTTGCTAAACAGGTTTCGGAGGAGCTTCCAAGGCTAAGAGAGAGCAGGAAGAAAGGTCTGGTAATCTACTTCTGAAAAATCAGCCAATGAAAACCCTACAGAACACAAAGGTCAGATCCTGTTGTGACTAGCATAACCAGAAGTTAACAACTGTCCAAAAGACTTGTCTGGAGACTGAGCTAGCCTGAACTGGGATACAAGGGTTCTAACATGCTGCTCTAGGAACTCTCAGAACCTGGGTCTCTGCAGCAGGACCTGGTGAAGCCAGGGGGCTTGAGCTTGATGGAGTTAGATACACCAGCTCAGCATCCTTCCCTCCACAGGTACTCAGCCACTCATTGCTCTATGTGAGACCTCAGCCAGGGCAAAGAGAAGCTCACCTGGTCCAAACCCTTATTTGACAGATGTGGAAACAGGTAATAGAAGCGGCAGAACTTGCCCAAGATCACACAGAGAGGCCGTGGGGAGGTGGACACACCTGTACTAGCCTCCTGCTCAGCTTGTCAGTCCACCCAACAACTAGTCTATCTTCCAGATCACAGTGCTGCCATAAGAATCGAGTCCCCACTGTCAAAGATAAACCATCCCATCCTTCCTCATCACACCACTTTTTCTCACGGTTGCCCTCCTCTGGTTTGCCTTTACTTCGCTTTAGCAAACTGGCCTACATGCTTGGTTCAATACCACTCCATCACAACAGGAGAAAGCCTCAAAATACACAGAGTAAGAGAGACTAGTTTACATTTACTATGGACCAGGTTCATAATGGACTCCTGGTGTGGTGCTGTAGGATTAACACTGGACTGCAAACCACAAGGTCGGCAGTTCAAACCCATCAGATACTCCTAGGAAACCCCATACAGGGTCGCTATGTGTTGGAGAACCAACTCAACGGCACTTAACAGCAGCGGCAACAGGCTCATAATATCCTGACAAGTACTAGTATCCCCATCCTACAGATGGAGAAACTGAAGGATTCCAGAGGGGTTGAGTGATTTGCCCAAGGACAAACGACAGGTGGAGGCAGGATTCAGACCCAGGCAGCCCATGTGAACCCTACTCTACGCCGTAAAGCATCAGACACCTACCTTCACAAGCTCTAATTAGTCATGGCTATTAATGGGGCTGCCAGTCCTTTCATCACTTGGCAAGTACAGACAGGCCCGCTTCATAACTGGGAAAATTCTTACGGCATTAAGAAGAAAAGAAGAACTTGTTTGTTTGAGAGTCCCTTTTGATAAGTCCCTCAGGGAGTATTCCCTGGTGGGTTATGAATTCTACTAAGTATCATCACACATAGCTGATGTTATTCCTTGCAATATCTTTACATTTTCACTCATCATTTTATCACTTCCATTTTGTTGAGAGTGACACTTGGAAAGTCTTGAGATTATTGTGGTAAAACTAAGAGCCAGACTCACAATCTGGAATCATGTTCATTTGATGGTCTGTTGTCCAGCTATCTATCTTGTGAGCTTTGAGTGTACAGGGACCACGCCTATCTTGCTATCTGCCACAACCACAGGGCCTATGCAAAGAGAAGATAACAATAAATATATCCTGAATGAATGATTAGGCCTAGATCTTCAGGTCAAATTCAGAGGCCCTTCACTATTTAAAAATTACCTCTCCATTGCTTTATAAAATAAGCGTTTTAGAGCCCTTTCCCAAATTACTGCTTCCAATGAATAGTCTGTCAGTGTGACTGTGTCCTAAATTGATGCCAACTGGACAGAGAATAAACTTCATGAACTACATTTTCAATACAAACTAAGCATAACCAAACCAACACAAACTGCCCTATTTTTAGCATATGACACACCCATGGAAATAATGTACACATACTCATATAATGCACACAGTACTCACAGAAAACCAACATGTGAGGGGGTTGTACAGTTTGCAAAAGCCATATAGCAAGAACATTATTTGCATAAAAATGCGGAAAGTGTTTGCTAGCCACTGAAGAAACCAGGGAAGTGAAGCAAATTTGTCCAATAGCACAACTCTCCTAGAATCGTCTGCTGGTTTTTCCAATCATCCGGAAGTTCTGCCTCTACTTCAGGATGAGGCATTGGAGAAAGGACACCATCACACCAAGACTATGGCTTTTTCATCTTTGACTGCCTTGGAGTCAGACCAGTGGGTTCCAGTTCACCCTCCTCGTGAAGCTGCTACACCCATCACAGGGCCTTGTGGGAAGGGGTGTGGATCCCCTGTCACCAACTCCTAAATGAGGATACCTCCTCACAGGGCTGCTGTGAGGGTTCAAGGAAGGTGAAAGAAGTATACATATGTATGTGCTAGTGTTTAACACAATGCCTCCCACTTAGTGAATGATATATGAGGAACATTTTAAACATAAGGTTGAAGCAGTAATTCATCCGGAAGAAGTGCAAGAAGATAGCAAGAAAATTCTAGAAAAGAGCACTAAAGGAGTCCTGGCCCTCAGGGATAGTAAAATGTTACAAAACTCCAGGGAGGTACTGGTCTAAGAACTTCTACACCATTCTCAGAAGCACATTCTGCGTGTGGGGAGATTTAAGGGATGCTGTAAAGGCAATGAGGAAATGACTAACTTTTCAGTAGACAGTGCTACAACAACTGGCTATCAATTTTCAAAATAATAAGACTGAAGCTTTACATTTGGCTCCTTGCACACAAAAAAGTGCCACATGAACCAAAGATCTTAAGACTAAAGTCTTATGAAGAAAACGATACACATAAAAATGTCATCTTGAAGACTGACATGATACAGAACTTTTAGGGAAAAGGGCTTGATGAAAATAAAAGTCTCATTAAAAGGAAAAAAAAGACAAACTGAAAAGCAAAACAAAACAAAACAAAAACCCAGTACAAAAATATATTGACGGTTTAGTTACAAGGAGTCCTGGTGAGGCACTATAGGATAAGCACTCAACCTCAAGGTTGGCGGCTCAAATTCACCATCCACTCCTCAGAAACCCTATATAGGGTGGCTAAGAGTTGAAACCGACTCAACAGCACTTAACAACAACAATGTAAGGTGTCCTGGTGGCATGGTGGGTTGAGCATTAGACTGCTAACTGAAAGGTATGTGGTTCATTCCCACCAGTCACTCTGGAAGAAAGGCTGAGGCAGTCGGTGTCTATGAAGAACTGTGGAGCAGTTCTACTGTTTCATAAGGCTGCTATGAGTTAGAACCCACATGACAGCATGAGGTCTGGGAGGGTTTGCTTCTTTAATATAAAAAGGACTCTTAAAAATCAGAAAAATAGAAACAGCATAGAAAAATGGCAAAAATTCACAACACAGTGAATTTATACAAAAAGAACTACAAATGACCAACAATGATGTGAAAAAAAATGGAAAACCTCAGGAAAATACAGATAAAAGGAGATGTAATCTTATATCAGATTGATAAAAGCTGGACAGTTTGATAATTCTTGGTGGTAGTTAGGATGTGGGTAAAGATACCTATGTACCAGTAATGATACTGGTAGGCACAGCCCTAGAGTGGCCTGTTTGATAATCTCTTATCAATTTTGAAATATTTCATGCCCTTTGAGCTCAGCTATTCAAAATTTAAAATTTATGGTAAAGATTAGCTACCTCCAAAGTGCACAAAGATACAAGGATGTTCACTAACAATTTCTTTATATTACAAAAGACAGGAAACAAAGTTATTGTTTAATATCAGAGTAGTTATTTAACTATTATTAACAGTAAGATAACTGGTTAAATAATACAGTACAGTCATAAAAAATGAAGTAAAGTAAATCTTGTTTTGTAAATAATAAAAAATTTAAAAGTAGAAATACCTAAGATACACTGTTACACAGATGTAAGTTGCAGACGAATAGTGGAAAATGTATGATCCTGTTAAGCAATATACATGTGTAGGTATGCATCACTTTGGAGTACTGGTGTGGTGCTGTAGGGTAAGCATTGGACCATTAACCACAAGGTCAGCAGTTCAGACCCACCAACTGCTCATCGTAAACCCTATACGGGTTGCGATGAGTCAGAATCAACTTGACTTTTTTGCCACTAACAACAACAAGGCATCATTTAACATCTATCACAGATAAGTTCTGTGAAATGGAATTCACGAGATTTGTTCGTTGTGCAAATACCACATGGTGTTCCCACAACATCCAAATCACATGTCTGAGGTTTCACAGCTTGCTGGCGGCTGCAGACCTGAGCCCTGGCTGCTGCTGCTCTGTGATAGAGCCCACCTTTCTCCATGGGTACAGCTGGGAAGAGGGGTTGAAGGAGTGGTTCCAGACCCACAAATGCTGGTACCCCTCCTCCCCTGGCAGCTACAGTGTCCGGGAAGGAAACCTGTGCTCAGAGCAAGGGTTTTCAGTTCTGTGAATGGAAGGAGTTGTCTACCCTGAGACCCCCACCTCCACTCACACAGACAGCCTCAGGGAAGTTGGTGACTTTAAGGGATGATCACTGCTGGTGCACTCCTGGAGTCCACCACCATGAGGCCCTCCATGATCCTCAACAGGACACCACCCCCATAGCCCTGTGGTACTCTCCCAGACAGCTATCAGACCTAGATTACCAAGATGTCCAGAAAGTCAGGATGGGGAAACACACTGCCTGGCCTCATTCTGAGTCAGAGCCTGAGACGGTACCAATGTCTCCCCAGTCAGATGTTGCTGAGGTGGAGTTGGGTTGGGACACGTTAAGTACTGAAGAGCTGGCCGAGAGCCCACCCTGGAGACCCAAGTGTGGAGACAGCTTTGGGCCAGAGGTCAGTTTGGAGCAGTTATGAGCCAGTCACCAGACATTAAACCCTGACTTGAGTAGACCAGACTGGACAGCTGCTTTGGCAGTGTGTGGAGCAGGAAGCCACACCACAGTGAGACCTATGGCAAGAGCTTCAAGTGTAACTCGTTGCTGTTGACAGCCGTACATCATACAGGGGAGAAGCCCTAACCCTGTCACAAATGCCGCAAGCATTTCTGTGGCTGGTCCTGCTTTGAGCAGTACCACAGCATCCAAACTGGAGAAAAAAACGTGTGAATGTGGCCAGTGCGGCAAGGCCTTCAGCCACAGCTTGGGCTTCTTGTACCGGCTGTGGATCCACAATGGTCAGAAGCCCTACAAGCAGCCAATAGGCGCAGGTCTTTTTAGCCAGAGCTCTAACCTGGTGAGGCACCAGCAGTTACACATGAGTAAGAGGCCAGTGTGGCCAGGCCTTCTCCTGAGGCTCTGTGCATATTGAGCCCCTCTGCAGACACACAGGCGTGGAACCCTGGGTGCCACCTCAGCAAGTCCTGTTCTTTCAGCACCTGTTGATGTACACAGCCTGTAGCCCCTAAGGCAAGATCTCTGGTTAGAGCTTGCAGCGGATCCAACAGCAGAGGACCACTACCAGGAGCAGGCAGGGCAAGAGGGTAGATGAGGGACACAGGCCTATGTTAAAGCTCCGGAGGAAAGGGCTCCTGCCAGCTCACTCTCCCACATGGCTGCCCAGTTCTGCATACCCAGTTTTCCCAATCCTTTCTAGTTGCTGGGAAAAACAAAAACTCCAAGCCTTATGAGACCACAGACATATATGCAAGCAGATGTTGCTCAAATGGATATTATGCAGCAGATACCTGTATAGGTATGTTCTAGTCACTATACGCAAAATAGCAAGAAAAGCATGTAACTGGGGTAGAGAGACTTTTTCACTGAATAACCTTACTTTTTTAAAACAGCAAACATGCTGCTATCTTTCAAAGTTTTCTGTTAAGAAGAATGGTAGCTAAGGCTACCCAACAACTTGAGTCACACCAAGTTAATAAAATGACATTTGAACATTCTACCCAATTCAATTCCAATCTTTTCCCCAGTCACAATGAGCCTTTTTTTCTTGTTGTCTTTCTGTTTAAAGAAACTAATCTTCTCATTGTCACGGATTCATTGGGCAGCTGTGACTCACATGTCCATCTGTCAGATGACCCGTGCAGCCTCCCCCTAGTGTTATGCAAACATGTCTTCTGGGCAAATAAGCAGTCAGCCTGCCTGCCTTATTTTTAGTGACACCAATGACTTAACACTTTGCATTTGCTAGTTTTTCCAAGGAAGGAGAGGCTAGTGTGGCAACACCAGCATGTCCATTTCCCAGCCTGCACATGGGTGCTCAGGCCTACAGGGGTCAGCCTGACAGGCTCACTAGATGCCATCCTCTTAGAAGCTGGGAGGGCCACCAACCCCCTGCTCTCTCACCAGGGCCTAGTGCTGCCTCCAGTCCAGGGTGGTCCTGTAGGAATGTGACCATGTCCCTAGGAAATCTGAGAGATGTTTTGGGGCAGTGAGTCCATATGTGTCAAATACCAGTGTCCTCAAATGCCCTGGGACTTATTTATTCATCTGTTGAGATGTTAAATAAGAAAGAAGCATATGGAGCGCTGGAGAGTTTCTATGGCAACCTGAATTTTAAAACATAACCCTGTTTGGTTTATGCAGTGTCAGAGGACATAGGTGCCTCCCATTTCTCAAATGGTTCTCAGTTCTTATAATGATTACCTACCCATGGCCACTCCCAGGGCCTAATCCTGCAGCCTCCCACTTATTTCTCTTAGAAGTGGGAATCCTTGGCATTCATCCTAACATCCTATGAGGCCTTTTTTTCACTTTAAGTTCTACAGGTCCTCTCCCATATTTCCTGTTAACTTTGTTCTCCTTATTCATAACCTGGCCTCGATCAAGTACCAGGGCTTTGTGTTTTGGGCCACTGTGAATTAGTCACGTGACCCTTAAGGGCTGGGCTCGGCAGGAACTGCAGTGATACCCACTCTTGGTTATATCCTCAGGCTGAGCACTTAGGAAGCTTCTCCTTTTAGCCCCAGTGTCTGACCACACTGGCCTGGGGAAGCATCATGAGACTGGCTTCCCACTAAAGCTTCCTAGGGTTGGGTGCTCACAAGCCACGGAAGCCTGGTGTTGAGGTTGAGCATTGGACTTCTGAGTCAGGTCTCCTTGGATTTGGATTACAATTCTTCCACTTACTTATCCAAGCTTGCATACCAACCGTCACTGAGCCTCAGTTTCACTATCTGTAAAATGGAGCTGGTAGTTACCATTTCCCAGGGAAAGCCAGAGATGAAATGAGAGTGGGCAGAAGCATCTGGCACAATGCCTTGTACACTGTAAGCAGGCAAGGAAACATGGTTGATGGGACAGACAATACACAAGAAGGAGGATGGCAGAGGAGAGATGAAGGTAGGAGACATGGGGAGGAATGCAACAGTTAAAGTGAACAGAGGTAAATACTGTTAACTGATGGTACATGGAGGGGACTGCAGTCACTGTAATGAAGCAAAGTATATGATTTGTTGACTATAAACTAATGATCTACTCTGTAAACCTTTACCCAATTCACTATGTTGTTGTTAAGTACCATCAAGTTGGTTCTGACCCATAGCAATCTTGTACAGGGTTTCCAAGGAGCGACTGGTGAGCCTGAACCGCCAACCTTGCAGTTCAAACCAACTTTGAAGTCCAACTCCTTAGCCCACCGCGCCACACCAGGTCTCCATTTCATTATAAAAAAATGTTTCCTTTCTTTTTTTAAAATTCGCTATAAAACACGTTTTAAAAACAAGAAGACAAAGAAACAGGAAATGGGCTCTTTCTGGATTACTCTGTACCCTCTACCTTCCTGTTCCCTTTTCTGCACACTTACCCACCTCTCACCCCACATGCATCTTGCTTACTTCATTTATAATTATTTCCACATTGCAGTCTTAGTCAAAACAAGGTTTTTAACCTCAACTTAAAGCTCCAAAAGGATTCCATTTGTAGGTTCTGAGTCTGTTGAGAGTCCAAAGAATATTAAGTCAAATTTCCCCTTACAGAGCAACAGATGCAGATGTCCTGAGAGCAGAAACAATTTAATTCTAGAGTGCATTAGTGAAGGAGTGCTGGTGGTGTAGTGGGTTATGTGTTGGGGTGCTTACCACAAGGTCAGTAGTTTGAATTTATCAGTTGCAGGAGAAAGATGAGGTTTTCTGCTCAAGATTGTTGTTGTTAGGTGCCATCGAGTTGGTACAGTCCCATAGAGACCTTATGCACAACAGAACGAAACACTGCCCGATCTTGGGCCAACCTCACTACTGTCGCCACGCTTGAGTCCATCGATAGCCTCAGAAAACTCTACACAGACTTGCTGTGATTCAGAACTGACTGGACAGCAAACAACAACAGCAGCCTTTCTCTAAACAACCTAACAATTCATGAAAACTTTGGATATACTACACTCAAATGATGGAAACTAAAGCCTGTGTTATTAACAAGCCAGTCCTTACCATGAAACAACTAGCTTTCACTTCCCTTTGTCTGCATAAATACTTGCCTTTTAATTTTCAATTCTGTGCATTTTTCCTCTAAGTACAGAAGAGTACTAGTGTGGTGCTGTGGGTTAATGCGCCAGACTGCAAAGCCGTTTGAACTGCAAGGTTGGCAGTTCATGCTTACCAGCTACTCCTTGGAAACTCTATACAGGGTTGCTATGGTTCGGAACCAACTTGAAAGCACTTAACAACAACAACAGAAGAAAATGAACAGAAAGTCCTTATTTCATGAGGGAAGAGGGGCCCAAACAGGCTGAGAATACTTGCAAGTCACAAGACTGTCTTTCAGGGTGTGGGCTGGTAGAGAGAACAACTGTGGGCAGGTGTTACTTCTATTCCTTGGTCAGTGGGACTTCCTGTTAGACCTAGTTTCCATCATAGCCCTGTGTTCCTTTTCTAAAATCTCTGGCTAAAAAATTTGTGCTCTTCATTTTTCTCATCTCTAATTCCCAACAGGACTTAATGACTTACATTAATTTTTCTAAAAGACTGTTCCACTGAAATTCTACATGATGTTAATGCTGTCACCAACATAAAGGTTCTGTGGTCAGGTGATACTATCAACTAAACACCTTCCTATCAGTGGTTTCCCAAGCTACCGTGAGGTCACTCTGGGGACAAATATGGACTTTGGAACATTGAAAGAAGATGGAATGAACACAGTACTAGAGTTAATGCCAAGTACACAGGATGATTTGATGATATGGAATATGTTTTGACTGCCATTAAGTTAGAAGAACAGATTTGATACATTAAACACTAAAGACCGAAGACCAGAAGAGTTGTGGGATGACATCAAGAACAACCATACGGGTAGAAAGCAAAAAGTCATTAAGAAGATAAGAAAGGGAAAGGTCAAAATGGATGACAGAGGAGACACTGAAACTTGCTCTCCAGCGTACAGATGCTAAAGCAAATGGAAGAAATGAGGAGGTCCAAGAGCTGAACAGAAAATTTCAAATATCAGCTCGAAAAGATAAAGCTAAATATTACAACAAAATGTGCAAAGATCAGGAATCAGAAAACCAAAAAGGAAAAACACACTCAGCATTTCTCAAGCTGGGGGAACTAAAGAAAAACAATCAAGCCTTGTCTTTCGTTGTTGAAGGACTCTCTGGGCAAATTATTGAACGATGCAGAAAGCATCAAAAGAAGATGGAAGGAATACACAGAGTCACTGTACCAAAAGGAAATGTGGTTGATGTTCAACTGTTTCAAGAGGCAGCATATGATCTAGAGCCAATGATTCTGAAGGAAGAAGTCCAAGATGCAATGAAGGAATTGGCAAAAGAACAAGGCACCAGGAATTGAAGGAATAAAAATTGAAATCTTTCAAGAAAATGAGGTGGCACAGGAGGCACTCACTCATCTCTGCCAAGAAATTTGGAAGACAACTATCTGGCCGACTAGAAGAGATCCGTATTTGTGCCCATTCCAAAGAGAGGTGACCCAACGGAATGTGGAAATCATCAGACGATATCTTTGATACCCCACACGACTTTTACTAAAAGTTGTTGTTGTCAGGTGCCATCGAGTCAGAACCCACTCATAGCGACCCATGCACAGCAGAATGAAACAATGTCCGATCCTGGGCCAACCTCACTACCGCTGCCACACTTGAGTCCATCAATGATGCCACCTGGCCAATCCATCTCATTAGGGGTCTTCCTCTTTTTCTCTGACCCTCCACTTTACCCAGCAAGTTTTACTAAAAGTAATACAGAAACGGCTACAAGCATACACTGACAGAGAACTTCCAGAGGTTCAAGCAGGTTTCAGAAGAGGCTGTGGAACAAGGGTTATCACTGCTGATGTCCAATGGATCTTGGCTGAAAGCAGATGATTTGATGATATGGAATATGTTTTGTTACCTGTGCTTTATTGACTATGCAAAGGCTTTTGATTATGTGGATCATGACAAGCTATGGACAACATTGCGAAGTATGAGCATTCCTGAACACTTAGTTTTGCTCATGAGGAATCTGTACATGGACCAAGAGGCAGTTGTTTGAACAGAACATGGGAACACTGAATGGTTTAAAATTAAGAAAGGTGTGCGACAAGGTTGTAGTCTTTCATCATACTTATTCAACCTGTATGTTGAGCAAATAATCCAAGAAGCTGGGTTCTATGAAGAAAAACGTGGCATTAGGATTGGAGGAAGACTCATTAACAACCTGTGATATGCAGATGATACAACCTTGCTTGCTGAAAGGGAAGAAGACTTAAAATATTTACTGATGAAGACCAAAGATCACAGCCTTTGGTATGGATTGCATCTCATTGTCTAGAAAACGAAAATCCTCACCACTGGACCAATAAATAACATTCTTATCAATGGAGAAAAACTGACGTTAAGGACTTCATTCTTCTTGGATCAACTATCAACACTCATGGAAGCAGCAAGCAAGAGATCAAACGACATACTGCATTAGGCAAATCTGCTGCAAAAGACCTTTTAAAATGTTGAAGAGCAAAGATGTCAGCTTGAGGACTAAGGTGTGTCTGATGCAAGCCATGGTATTTTCAATAAACCCATATACATGCGAAAACTGGACAGTGAATAAGGAAGACCATAGAAGAATTGATGCTTTTGAGTTATGGTGTTGCAGGAAAATATTGAACGTGCTATGGGCTGCCAAAAGAACCAACAGATCTGTATTGTAAGAAGTGCAGCTAGGGTGCTCCTTGGAGGCCAAGATGGCCAAACTTCGTCTCTCATACTTCAGACATAATGTCAGGAGGGACCAGTCACTGGAGAAGGATATCATGTTTGGTAGGGTACAGGGTCAGAGAAAAAGAGGAAGACCCCCAATGAGTTGTATTGGCAAAGTGGCAGCATCAGTGGGCTCAAGCGTGGCAATGATAGTGAGGTTGGCCTAGGATTGGGCAATGTTTCATTCTGCTGCTGTGCATAAGGTCGCCATGAGTCAGTACCGACTCGATGGCACCTAACAACAACAACAACAATAACAACACAGGATGCTTTCAGGACATGGAATATGTTTTGACTGCCATTAAGCTAGATAAAGAAAGTCTGCTTACACAGTTAAAGAGTTCCTTGTTGTGTGCTATCAAGTCAGTTCTGACTCATAGTGACCCTATACAGGGTTTCTGAGAGTAAATGGTAGGTCTGATCTGCTGACATTGTGGTTACTTGCCTAGTGCTTATCCTACAACTCCATACTAGGACTTGTCCTTGTTATTAAGTTTCATCAAGTCGGTTCCAACTCATAGTGAACCTGTATAAGGTTTCTGAGGAGTGGCTGGTGGTTTGAACCACCAACTTTGTAGCCAGCAGTCCAGTGCTTAGTTCTTATCCTACAGCACCACACTAGGAGCGTAATTTTAATGTGCAAAGGATCTCAGAAGATACAACGTCAAGACCTGAAAATTACAAATAAACCTACTGCAATCTCAGATCATGCAGAAAAAGACACATGGACACCTAGCAACTTTCTTTTACCAGCTATTGCGCTTTTCAGTGCCCATTTCTCTAGGTAATATATTGCCGACCTCTTTCCAAGTTGGCTTTAACAAATAAGAACGAAGAAGTACCTACATTTATCCAATAGCCACAAATTAAGATTGCATCCCATGTATCAGCTTACTGTTTTAGATTAGGGGCAGGTAGGAAGGTTGTATAGAATGAGAGGGATTTTGGTAGAAATTTTTATGTTATTTTCTCTTACTTCTGTCATTAGAGCAGTTCCTAACATTTCAATCACTAACTACACCCCAAAAGAAGAATATGCAGATCTTCATTTGGCCCAGTTACATACCTGACAGTGCGTTGATTTCAAATACCCTCTGCACTGACCTGAGGGAAACTAAGAGTCCTTTGCCTTTATGAGGCTGAATCATAGCTTTGATGTAGTCTTTCATGTTTCATGTCTTTGCTCCTAATGTTCAGGTGTACAAGACTTCTTGGTTGTATTGGATAGCACTGGAATAAATTTTGACTGAGTGGATGCTACGGAATGAATTGTGTTCTCCACGAAAAAAGTACTAACACTGCCTTACACCATTTCATCCCTGTGTCTATGAATGTAGTCTTGCTTGGAAATGGGGTCTTTGTTATCAGTTAAATTGACAAGAGGTCCTAGGGTGGGTCCTAATATGAGTGCTATCCTTATTAAAGAGAGCCAGAGAGGACTGCCATATGCAGACACAGCCACAAACCATGGAAAACCCGGAGCTAACAGAAGCTGGGGAGTCCTGTTGGATAAGCACTGGACTGCTAACTGCAAAATCAGCAGTTCAAACCCACCTGCAACTCCTTAGAAACTTTATACAGGGTCGTTACAAGTTGGAAATGATTCAGTGGCACTTACAACAACAGACCAGATGCTAGAAGAAGGCATGATCTTCCTCTAGAGTTGACCGAGAGAGTATGTGCCTGCTGATGCCTTGAACTCCAATGCCTAACCTCCAGAACTGAGACAATACATTTCTATTCTTATAAGCTACCCCCAGATTTGTGATACTTTGTGTTACAGCAGCACTAGGAAGCGAATGGAGTCCTTTCATGGTACATACTGTTGCTAACCAAAAGGACTGAGGTTTGAGTTCACTCAGAGGCACCTCGATAGACAGGCCTGGCCATCTGCTTCTGAAAAACCAGCTACTGAAAACCCTCGGAAGCAGTTTTACTGTACACACTCGGGGTGGCCAAGAGTCAAGATTTACTTCACAACAAATGGTTAGAAAACGAATACAAATGGTATTTCTGAATTGCTTTTATAATAACCCAAGTATATAATCTGTACATTAAAACCGTAACAAAACAACAACAAAAACCACCAGGCTCTCAGTTCTCATCCTCATTAAAGTTATGAGGATGAACAGGCATCAGCTGGTCACCTGCTCTCTGGAGCCAAGGTCCTTGCAAATGTCAATCCCTAAGCAAGTATTGCGTGACAAAAGACATCCTCTATACCCAGAGGCTGGAGTTCTGGTGTGGCGCTGTGGGTCAATGCGCTGGACAGCAGGGTTGGTTTGAACCACAAAGGTTGGCAGTTCAAGCTTACCAGTCGCTGTTTGGTCGTTATGAGTCAGAACCCAGTGGATGACAGCATTTAACAAACATCCCCCAGAGGTTAGCACAGCACCTTTAAGAGTGCAGCTGGCTTAGGCCACCGTAACCTTTTGGCTGTTACAGGCACAGGAAGTCCTGGAGTTACAAATGTCAAATTTAAAAAGAACTTGTGCTTGGCCTTTAATGTTATGTAAATCTGTCCTCATTTTGAAAGGACTGCACCAACCCCCTGCGCACCACAAATTCATCATTGCAATCACCTTCATTTGCTGCACATGCAGTTTAAAAATCATTGAAAGAGTTACAAGCTTATTCTTACACTAGCCAAACTAAACCCAAACCCACTGCCACCGAGTAGCTTCCAACTGAAAGTGCAGAAAGCTTCATCGTTCTCCCGAGAAGTGCGTGCTGGGTTTGAACCATTGACCTTGTGGTCCAGTGCTTTCCTTACAGTGCCACCAGGGCTCCTCTTTCTTGCACCAAAGTAAAGTAGGCTACTTAAGAACCATAAGCACCTGTTATAATTTAACTAGAAAGTCAACTTAAAGACATACTTAGCAAAAGATCTTGGTTGTAACCTGGGGATTGTCTGTACTTCCCCTGCTATCCACGTACCAATCATCTGTCACTATGTTCTCCAGCACACTGTGCAGGGCTAGACTACTTGTCTTTAACTCTCAGAGTGCCTGGAAACCGTATGGTTACAACACCCACATGTGGAACATTGCTTAAGATCAGCCACAGCAACCTCATATCCTACAATACCAAACCCACTGCCGGCATGAAAGTTCTGACTCATAGTGGCCCTGTAGGATAGACCAGAATTGCCCCATCAGGTCTCTGAGGCTGTAAATCTATGGAAACAGGCTGTCACAACAAACCTGAGGAACAGGAACGGCTGGCAAGTTTGAACTACTGACCTTTAAGTTAGCAGGCCAACACTTAATCCACTGTACCACCAAGGCTCCCTCATATCCTACAGCCAGACAGAAATTACTGTGGAGGCGCTGGGCAGTTGAAAATTTATATTGTTGGTGGGAAAGAAAACAACTTGGCTGGGAAGTCCAAAATTCTGGTAATTCTGCTTATCAGCTTTGCTCACTACTCATGATTCTGACTTACTGCAGTGCTGAAAGGGGCACTCCTTCTCTATGTCTGGGTTTCTCAAATGCATTTGTCGCCTGGATACTAAAGAACGTTAGGCCTACTTTATAAAAGCTTTTAGAGAACCTCTAAGACTTAAATGAGAATACTGAGCTGAGAGGAACACAGCAGCTCCCTAATTCAATTGCAGGCTAAATTACATCTCCCTGCTGCTACCTTAGTCACAGGGCTGCCTAGGCATCAGCAGACACAAAGGCAAGCCACAGAAGGGCCTTGCTTCTCCAGTTCAGTGCTGCTTTCCTCTCTTGGGGCGCAGGGTAGAGACACTTCCTCACAAAGCTTTGAGAAGATAGATGGGAAGAGATGCTCCTCCATGTGGCCTGGTTCAGAACTGGGGCCAGTGAGCCACTAAGAAACAGCTTCTCACTGTTCTCATGGGGTGGACATACGTCCATCTCAGTATGCCCAGGACAGTACTGCCTCACTCTTGCTCTCCCAGAATGATTTGTTACACTTGTTCTCAAAACTATCCCTTGTGGCACTGTAGGGTCAGCAATGGCCAGCTAGCCGAAAAGTCAGTGGTTCAAATCTACCAGCTGTTCCTAGGGAGAAAGATGAGGTTTTCTGCTCTTATAAAGATTTACAGCCTCAGAAACCCTATATATGGTCACTATGAGTCAGAATCAACTCAGTGGCAGTTGGTTTGTTACTTTTTTTGTTTGTTTGTAATCCCAGTTGGTGAAAAATTATGATCAGCTTAATATTAGTCACAAGGCTTCAAATCCTTCTGCAATCTTCACAGCTGAAACAAAATACTCCTTACACACCTGTAATGCTAAATGGATCCAGCAGGTTTGGCAGCTGGCCTCCGGCACTCTGATGTAGTTTGACAGTAGTTTAATACCCTGGAGTAGCAGAACACCTGGCCAGCACCACCCTCTCAGGACTTGAAAAGCCCAGAAGGATGACCTGAATCTGTCACATTCTGTCCACTTTCAGGTTAGAAGGTCAGAGGGAGAAGTGCAGGCCCACCTGGCACAGAATGTCTGTTCAGTGCTCTACATTAGGCCAGTTACTAGCCTGGTGGTATCTGTTCCCATCCTCCCCTGTCCCTGTTTGTTGGTAACTCTAGATTAACTTGATAACCGGATCAAAGTGTCACTGGTCTGGTAAAGGCAGATAACACAGCCAAGACTGTAGGCCATGTGCTTTCCACAACCAAGCACTCATAAAATATTCATGCTGAAATGAACCTTGCCAACCAAATCAAGCCTGTTGTCATCAAGCAGATTCAGCCTTATGGATACCCTACAGGACAGAGTAGAAATGTCCCACCGGGCTTCCAAGTTGGAATTTTTATAGAAGCAGACTGCTGCATCTTTGATGTGTTTGAACAGCTGATCTTTCTGTTCACAGCCAAGCTTCTAAACAAACACTGAGCCACCTGGAGTCCTTGGATTGAACCTTATATCTTATATAATGTTTTTGTTGCACAAGTGAAGGAAGGTAAAAGAAGAAACCAAGAGTAAGTCCTGAATGCACGTTCCTGGAGAGGGGTGGGTAACCGAGGAGATCAAATTCTAGCAAAAATGCCACCAACATTACCCAAGTCCCTCAACAATTTCATAACCTTGCAGTTGCCTCAGTTTTCTCTTCTGTAAGATTGCCAGTACTCATATGTCACAAGCATTCTGCAAGTTACAAAGTGTACATGGAAGGAATAGGAACTCTCATGCATTGCTAATATACTGTGGAGGTGGCGCTGTGCCGTGGAGTCAGTGCCAACTCAAAGTGACCCTGTGTACGGTTTCGGGGGCTATAAATCTTTACAGTAGCAGAAAGCCTCATCTTTCTTCCGAGAAGCTCATCTTTCTTCCGATGGCTGACCTTGGGGTTAGCAGCCTAATACGTAACCCATGACACTACCAGGGCTCCTCTAATATACAGTGGTGGTGATGTGCCGTGGAGTAGGCGCCGACTCATGGTGACCCTGCACAGGGCTTCAAAGGCTATAAATCTTTACAGGCGCAGAAAGCTTCATCTTTTTCCCGTGGAACAGCTGGTAGTTTTGAACTGCTGACCTTGCGGTTCACAGCCCTACTACACTACCAGAGCTCCTTAATATACAGTAGGGTAATGTAGTGTTTAAGGAGCTCTGGTAGCGTAGTGGTTACGAATCAGGCTGCGAACCTTAAGGTCAGCGGTTCGAAACTACCAGCCGCTCCGCGGGAGAAAGATGTGGCTTTCTACTCCCGTAAAGATTTACACCCTCGGAAACCCTGTACAGGGTCGCTATGGGTCGGAACCGACTCAATGGCACTTAACAACAACAACAACAATGTAGTGTTTACGAATCAGGCTGTGAGCCCTGTACAAAGTCTCTATGAGTCAGAACCGACTCCACGGCACATAACCACCACCACCATGTATAAATCAGTACAAGCATGTAGGGGAGTAATTTGTCTCTATGTAACAAAATCGATGATACACACACCTTCTTTCTGTCTTAGCAATTCTACTACTTTTCCTCCAGAGAAACTCCTGTGAGTGTCTGAAAGATACAGGGTATTTACTGCAGCACTGTGAGAAGCAAAGAAAGAAGGGAAGAAACGGAATTGTTCCTTAGTAGACATCTTGAGTATGCAAGATAAGTACACTATATGTATCAATATTGTTGTTGTTAGGTGTCATCGAGTCGGTACTGACTCATAGCGACCTTATGCACGGCAGAACGAAACACTGCCCGATCCTGGGCCAACCTCACTACTGTTGCCACGTTTGAGTCCATCGATGCTGCCACTTGCCCAATCCATCTTGTTGGGGTCTTCCTCTTTCTAAAACATGCAAGTGAAAAAGGAGAAGTGCAGTACCATGCAAGTTATATATAAATTTGTTTATGGGTTGATATAAAGTAATACAAATACCAAACTACACCGGAGAATTACAAAGAGAGGCGAGCAGACAGGAGACACCAGTGCCCCCTGGGAATATGTCAGCAGGCACAGGCGTGGTACCTGACAGGGCAGAGCTACAGAAACCTGATGTCTGAAGAGAGGGGCCACCATGAGGAGAGAACCCATCACCCTGCGAACCCCACACAAGCTCAAGACTTGGAGGCACCAGGTGTTGTGGAAAGTGGGTATGGGGTGTGAGGCTGAATACAGGAAGATGGATGAAAAGTCTAAATAGAGAATGGGGTTTGATTCCTAGATTTCCTTACCAAGCAGGCAAGGATTTTCTTAGGGGACTCACAGAGTGCACACTTCTGCAAAAAGAGGGAATAAACCAAGAGAGAAAATGATCTACAAAATTTCTAGTATCATAGTTTAACCTCATATATTTCTAATACTTGTATGCCAAACTTTCTAAAGTAGGCAGCAGACACTAACTCATCTCTTAATCTTACAACCCATATCTCCCAAGATCAAGGGATATTCTACAGAACCACAACTTCATTAGCCACATTCAAGACAAGCATAATATGGATGGCAGTGGGTGGGTGGGTATACAACAGATACAGTATCTTCATACAAATAATGCATGCACGATGGGTTTTGCAAACCGTGCAATGCCCTGGCGTGTTAGTTAGCTGTGTGTGCTTTATGCATGTGCATGTAAGTTACTTACATGGGTGTGTTATATGTGAAACTGTGGTATTTGAAATTTCCAGTTATCCCACAAATGTCCTCTGTAGTGTGTTGCTTCAGAATGTGGTCTGCAGACCAGCAACAAATGTTTTTCCTGGGAGCTTGTTAGGAATGCTGAATCTCAGGCCCAATCCCAGGCCTATTACATCAGAATCTATACTTTCTGTTAAAATACAGATCTATCCCCATTCCTACGCATATTAACATTAACAAATACTGACCTAACCCTCCATATATCCAGGATCCAATCAAGGCTCACATAATGCATTTGACTGCTCTATTTCTTTCCTCTTTACCATTCTATACAAAGGGGCAAAATTCCATTATCCTTTCATTGTATTTTTCCATGAACTTTTTTGAAGCCCTTTATATTAATCTTATCCCTGCCCGCCCCCTCCACTCTTTATGACACTGAATCTTTTTTCAAATGTCTTACAGAATGTTCTACATCCTGGATACACATAACTATATCTTTATGACTAGAGTCAAGTCAAATCTTTTTGGCAAGACCATCCCATTGGTGATGTTTTGTAAATCCACAGCATCTCATCAAAAGGCATATCAAGTCAGAACTTGAGACCATACTAGAATTCTTGTTTCAGTTACTGACTGCCAGATCTCTTCATTACTAGTTGTAATTTCTCCTTTTTGTAATTTGTAACAAATCAATAGGGTAAAACTTCAATCTGATACCTTGTGACTACCATCTTCACCAGCAACATTTTCTACCCAATGGTTTTAGCAACATTTGTGACAAAATGACTAACACCCTTATCATGCATCAATTATTACAGTGGAGTTAGAACTTAACAACAACTTCAATAAAAAGAACTTTCTTTTGGTCTCCCCCATTTCTTTTTTCGTATCACTATGAACTCATTTTAAATATTCAATGTGTTATAATCCATTAGTGTCATCACTCCTCTGGATTGCTTGTGTATGCATGTTTGGCCAGTGGAAGGTCCTCTAAGCTGACTGCTGTATCCTTCAGATACGACCCTATTAGTCTATTATATTGAACTCTATTGGAAATCAAGGATTTCCTTCGTTTGTGGCACAAGATGTTCCAGGAGCATGTCTGGACTCTCGCTACCCCAGACCTGGCTGGAGCCAGCCATTTCTTCCAGGAGCTCTAACATAGTGGGAAAGTGGTAGCATTTAGAAACTAAAAGCAAGGCGATAGGCCTGCCTGTTGCTACTGGGCAACACGGACTGTAAATCTTTTCAGTGGCAAAGCTTTGGGGGTGGGGTGGGAAATTGAATATACCCTTCATATTAACCTAACTTTGTCATTCACTCCCTACCTCCTCTTCTCCTTTCTGTTCCAACTATGATTTGCAAACACCATCTACAATGAATGTATAGTTTCCAGTCATACACCCAGCACTGCAAAGCAGAAACCTTCCTAGTAAAAGTATTCTAAGAACACAAGTTACTCCTCTGACTCAGGTTCACCAACCATGAGTTGGTGCCATACTTTCTATCTGAGAAATGGGGTCAAGTAGCTGATGATTCTGAATGCACATAGAATTTTGGTTGAAAATCTCTTTTGCCTCTTCAAAAATGAGGTGAGACTGTGGAGATACATATTCTACCTGTAAAGAGGAAAGGGATTTTTCCCTTTCCACCACAACACCAAGCCCAGAAAGGATGCGCTGCAAGGGCTCTGGACTTCCCTGATGAACCCATTTTATAGGAGGTTCTAGTGATGTTCTGTAAGGAGCTCTGGCAGCATAGTGGTTACAATTCAAGGTCAGCAGTTCAAATGTTCTACAGTAGAAAGATACTTCTCCCGTAAGGATTAACAGCCTCGGGAACCCTATACAGGGTTGCTATGAGTTGGAACTGACTCCGTAGCATATAAGCACTACCACATATCCTGTGGAATCCTGGTGTGGCGCTGTAGGAATAGCACTAGACTGCTAACTGCAGGTTTGGTGGTTGAAACCCACCAGGTGCTCTGGGAAACCCTATCAAGGGTCCCTATGACTAAAGAACAATAATAAACCAGCACCATTGGGTAGACTTGAATTTCCAACCTTTGGGTTAACAACCACTCGCACCACCTAGGGATTCCAGAAAGATAAAACAAAAGTCCACATTTGTGAGTCAATCCAAGTAACCCTATAGGACAGAGTCGAACTGCCCCATAAGGTTCCCAAGTCTGTAAATCTTATTGACCTTTTGGTTAGCAGTCTAGCACTTTAACCACATTGCCACCCAGCATTCCTTTGAAAGACAAAGGGAGCCCCCATAACCAAAAGGTAACTTTCAGCCTTTTGCAACATAGGATTCCTATTGTCACTGAAGGATCCAAGGGTCCCCTGAAACTTGGGTCTCGCTTTCACTTCTCAATCCAACTGCAAATGGCAATACAAAACATTCTTCACCCCTAAATTGTGTTTAACTTCCTATTCCAACTCACAGATCCAGCAGTTGGGGAAGGGAAAACAAAAAACACACGAACAACAAAACTTGTCTATAAAGGGGAGAACTCTGCCCAAGCTGCTCAATCAGCACCAGATAGTCAATTTCATTACAGGAGCCAAAGGGTTTCCACTCCTTACCACCAGACCAATTTGAAAACAAGGTTTTCTTAATAGAACACCAAAGGAGTCAGGACTGTGTCTGGCCTGTGTGCTTCTACTGGGATCTACACCTTTCCAGCTGGCAGAACCCACAGCTCTAAAACAAGTGTCCAAAAGGGCTAGAGTGGAAATCACTTTTATCTAGGACACCTCAAACTCTGTTTGGGAAAGTAACAATTCCATCCCTTTTCTCCACAAGGTTCTAGGACCCTACGTCGTCATCTCTAGTACTGTTGTTAAGTGCTGTCGAGTCAGTTCCAACCCACAGAATTTCCAAGAAGTGGCTGGAGGGTTTGAGATGCTAAATTTGTTGCCAGCAGTCCAGTGCTTATCCTATAGGGCCGCACCAGGCCTCTATCACCAGTACCAGCAGGAAACAATTGTCCATTAAAAGAAATGTATAAAAAGAAAGTGCCCTTTACCAAACCAGGTACCATTCATTCCAGGGCTCTTACCTTCTTATCTTTCTGAATCCACTGATTCACCTAGATTCATTCATATAGAACAGAGAACACATTTCAGTTGCAGTCTCCTCTGGTGGCAGCACTTGGGGATCAAAGGGAGCTAGGTCTCCCTCTGAATCCCACCACCTCTCCTCACACTGGATGGGACATCTCCACCAGGTCCGCTGGAGGTCTGTACCTGTCTGCTGACATCCCTAGTATACGCAGAAGGGATTGAGCACGGCCCACTAAGAAGTCAAGTCAAAGTCACTCCCACTTGGCTAGGTCTGTCCATCCCATTCTGCCCCAAGAAGCCCCCAATCATTCACCTCCCATTTCTCCCTAGATACTCCCTCTCTCAGATTTCCAGAGACATTAACTGACAATGAAACCTTTCCCGCTCTCCCATACTACCTTGGGCTTTCTGAGTGGGAGTAGCATTTTCCTCCTTCCTATGCCCTCAGGACTCATGTGATGCAACTACAAGGTCAAGCAGTTCAACCCCACCAGCTGCTCTGAGGAAACCCTATACAGGATTGCTATGAATTGGAACTGATTCGATGGCATGAAACAACATGCTCTCAGGGAGAAAGGGATCTGAGGTTTCCATGTCCTTATAGCAGCGTTCGAAACTATCAGCTGTTCTGCAGGAGAAAAATGAGGCTTTCTGCTCCCATAAAGATTTACAGCCTCGGAAACCCTGTTACAGGGTCGCTGTGAGTCTGAACCAACTCCACGGCACACAGCCAGCCAGCCAGCCAGTCTTCTGGGTGCACAGTGGCTTTGAAGGATAAGCGCTAGACTATGAATCACAAGATCAGTGGTTCAAGACCACCAGCTGCTCCATAAGAGAAAGATGAATCTGTCTGCCCTGGCAAAAGATACACAGCCTCGGAAAATCTATACATTTCCACTATGAGTTGGAACAAACTTGACAGCACTTAACAAAAACATAAAGTTTCTAGGAGCCCTGGTGTACTATAGAATAAGCACTGGACTGCTAACTACGAGGCTGGCAGTTCAAACCCATCACTCCTCAGGAGAAAAGATGAGGATTTATGCGCTTGTAAAAATATACAGCTTCTGAAACCCTATGCAGGGTCACTATGAATTGGATTAAACTTGATGGCAGAGGGTGTCATACAGTCTTCAGAGAAGCCTTGGTGGTGCAGTGATTACAGCGCTTGGCAGTGCCAACCTACCAGCTGCTCTGATGAAGACAAGATGTGGCAGTCTTCTCTGTAATGATTTACAGCCTCAGAAATCCTAGGGGAAGTTCTACTCAGTCCTGTGGGGTTGCTGTGAGTTGGAATCTACTGCCAGACAACGGGTTTCGTTTTGGTTTACAGTCTCCAAGGAGCCCTGGTGGCCCTAATAAATGCTGTGCTACTAACTGAAAGGTCTGTGGTTTGAACCCACCAGTGGCTCTGAGGGAGAGCAACCCTTAAAAAACTACAGCCTACAAAACCCCATGGGTCAGTTCTACTGTTACCTGGGGTGGGTAAGAGTCCACTGGAGGGCATACAACATCAACATACAGTCTCCTTCCATCCTGCTTAGTTTCTCTTCCCCTGTTTATGGATGAGTTCCGAGCTACCCCACCCAGTTTTGTTGTTGTTTGCTGTTATGTGCTGTCAAGTCACTTTCCATCGATGTATACTGACTGTATAGTGTTTCTAAACAACTGCTGGTGAGTTTGAACCACCGATCTTGTGGTTAGCAGTCCCGTGTTAGGTTCCTGTTTTTAATAGGCCCTGTCCTTTGAGGTGGAGTCCTGGTGGCATTGTAGGATAAGCACTGGACCGTGATACACAAGGTTGGCAGTTCAAACTCACCAGCCACTCCACTAAGGAAAGATTTACAGATTTGATAACACTGTAAATATCGCTTGCTATGAGCTGGAATTGACTTGATGGCAATGGTTTTTGGTCCTTTAGGGGGTCACAGGAATTGTGTGCAGAATGCTGCACAGACAAAACCTTTGGAGGAAACGACTAAAACACAAACAGATCAATACTGTTATCCCAACTGTATGCCTTGAGGAAACTGAGGCTCAAAAGTAATCTTCCCAAGGTCACCCACGAGGCAAGGGGGTTCCAGCTTCAGGCCAAAACTCTCTGGGATACGGGCCACACGCTCTTCAAACCATTCCTCCTTGGAGTTCCCCTGCAAATGTCCCAGCTCTGCCAGGAAAGGCATCCGGGGCCCACAGCCTTGGATATGGGCAGATACTAGCCCTCCGAACAGACACAGACCTAAGGGGCAGGCCCCCAGCGCCCGGTCCCTGCCCGGAGTAGGGGAAGGAGGGTCTGACTGCAGGGTTGGTTTTTCTCACTACCGCGACTTTTAGGAGTATTCGGGGTGCCACTTACGCTCGCCCCGGCAGCGAGAGCCCCGGAGGTCCTTTCTTTCCACCAGCCGGGACCCCCACCCCATCCCGCCCATCACTAGAGACATAAGCGGTAGGCGCTAGGGCCTGGTGCGGCCACGGCGGCGGGGGTGCAGCAGGGGCCCCGGGGTCTCGACGTGGCCCCGCCAGGCCCTCTCCTCCCCCTCCCAAGGTCACTTCCGCCGCAGCCACGAGACGGGCCAGACCCGGCTCGGTTCGAGGGGCTGCAGAGCCGTCCGCCCGTCCCGTCCGTTTGTACCTACCTGATTCCTCAACCAAGAGCTTAATCCTGAAGCCGTGAGGGTCCACTGCCCAGGTACCGCCGCTGCCGTATCCGCCCCGAGCCTCCTCGGCGCTTATTTATCGCGGCCTGGCACCGCCCCTCTCGGCTGACTTGCCCCACGTGACCGCTGCGGGTCGGACGCCTGCACCTCTCGCACCCGCATGGCCTCCGCCTCTGCGGCCCCGCGGCGGAGTCTAGGCCAGGCCGCCAGGGCAAGGGGCGCGCGACCGGAGCGCGGGGTCAGCTAGCTCCAGCCATAGGACGGGGGGAAACCTGCCGGGCTGGGACATGTGGGAGGTGGGAAGAAACCTTCCAACACCAACCCCACCCCCGGACTTGGAACCATAGAGAAATTCCCCAGGTCCAACAACAACAACAACCCGCTGCTACCGACCCCTGGGGTAGCAATGTCGGTTAAGCTCTGGGCTGGTAATAGCAAGGCTGGCTGTTCAAACCCTATACAGTATACAAGGTCGCTGTGAGTCGAAACCAACTGGAAGGCACACAACACACAGCGCTTCTAAACGTAGCTGTATTTCAAGGTGACAGCCCTTTCATTGAGGGGAAGGACTCAGTCGCTTCTTTCATTCTCTTGGAAACCATTAATAAACCACCGCCAGGTTGGGAATAGTAAAGACTGCAGGCCTCCTCCAGGAATTTATAGACTAGCCTCCAGCGTTTCTATCTTGAGAATATATCCATAAAATACTCCAGCAATGTAATAATAGCTGTTACTATTGAGTACCAACTCCTGGAACTGCATCAGAATTTATATAGAGGAGAGGGAATGTAAGAGAGTCAAAATCCAGTTAGTAGAGGGATGCCAGAAGTCCCGTCTTGAGGCCGTGTGCTCAGCAAACACAGAAATATTTTGTTTTTACTTAGAATTTTTTGAGGTGAGTGGCTTGGTGAAGCTGAAGGAGTAGAAACAATTCTTTTCTAAAAGTCACTTTTTCGAAGAAAAGTATGATTTATTTTGCAAGCATGTAAATATAAGTCTGATTTTCGAAGGCCTCTCTCTGACAGTTTCCAAACCCTAGGGAATCTGATTACTTCGTGGTTTCTGTTGATATTCCCTGAGTTCTTTGATAGCTAACAATGGAGTGTGATTTTGGTAATGGTCAGCTCTTTCTCCCAAATATTTATCCATAGAATGACTACTGATAAGAGGATCTGGGTGGTGCCAATGGTTAATGACTTGATTACTAACTGGTGTAGAAGAATTGATGACTTTGAGTTGCGGTGTTGGAGGAGAATACTGAAAGTGCCATGGACTGCCAAAAGAACCAATATATCTGTTTTGGAAGAAGTGCAACCAGAGTGCTCCTTGGAGGCCAGGAGGGCTAAGCTTCGTCTCTCATACTTTGGACATATTGTCCGGAGGAAACAGTCGCTGGAGAAGGATGTCATGCTGGGTAAGGTGGAGGGTCAGAGAAAAAGAGGAAGACCCCTAAGGAGATGGATTGGCCAGGTGGCATCATTGATGGACTCAAGTGTGGCAGCGGTAGTGAGGTTGGCCCAGGATGGGACATTGTTTCGTTCTGCTGTGCATGGGGTCGCTATGAGTCGGTTCCGACTTGATGGCACCTGACAACAACAACTAACTGGTGTGGCGCTGTAGGATAAGCACTAGAAAACAAGGTCAGCAGTTCAAATTCACCAGCTGCTCTTCAGAAACCCTATACAGGGTCACTATCAGTCTGAGTCCACTTGATGGCACTTAACAACAACTAATGGAAAGGTTGTATGTTTGAGTTCACATAGGGGTGCCTTGGAAGAATTGGCTTCTGAAAAAATCAACCAGTGAAAACCCTATGGAGACCAGTTCTGCAGACACACATGGAATTAAGTTGACAGTGACAGGTTTGGAATTAACTTGACAGTGACAGGTTTGGTTTGGGGTATTAGGTAATAGCTTTTTAAAAAAAACTTTTTATTGTGAATAGGTTGAATATTGATAGAATAGATCATCAGTTTTATATTCAACACTTTATACACATTTTGTTTCATCTCCTTTATAACAATCTCCTCAATATAACGTACATCACCTATCCTGTTTCCTCTCTGAGTTTCTTGTTTCCATTCTTCATTCTTTTCTAACCCTTCTGAACTTGTCCTTGAGTAAAAGCTGCTCTTAAGATCTTGAATGGTTGGCTATTCTATGGAGTTCATACCTCACTGATGTTGTTGTCCCCCCATATACCTATCTACTACTTGGCTGACAATTGATCCACGAGGGTGACTTCAGTTCCAGACCTGAAGGGTAACCAGGTGCCATACTCTTGGGGTTCTCCATTAATACTCTTGTCATCTTTACAGAAGCAGGTCACCAGGCCTTTGTGATACCACTGAGTGATTTGAATCACTAACCTCCTGTTTTGTCTTGTGTTTTATTAAAAAATTTTCCCCTTTCACCCAAATTATGTCTACCCTCCAGTCAGTGACCTGCCCTAGGATAAGCACTGGAATGAAAGGACAGTTTGAACCACAGGGTCTGTGGATCAAACTCACCAGCCACTAAGTCACTCCTTGAAAACCCTATACAAGGTTGTTGTGAGTTGGAATTGAGTACATGGTACTTAACAACAACAACAACAACCTCCAGCAGTATCCCGCCCTTCCCACCCCTCCTGCTCCTGGAAAACATCAAAGAATCTGTATTTTTTTAAAATTGTGAATTAAGTGAAAGTTTACAGAGCACACCATCAGTTTTACAATCAACAAAGTATGTGCTTTGTTTCATCACATTGACGGTGATCCCCTTAGTGTAACATCAGTTAGCAGTTGTTGTTGTTGTTAAGTGCCGTTGAGTCGGTTCCGACCCATAGCGACCCTGTACAGGGTTTCCGAGGGTGTAAATCTTTACGAGAGTAGAAAGCCTCATCTTTCTCCCGTGGAGTGGCTGGTAGTTTCGAACCGCTGACCTTAAGGTTCGCAGCCCGATTCGTAACCACTACGCTACCAGAGCAGTATTTACCTTTATTTACTTACCTCTTGCCTTCTTCCACATGTCTGCCACGACTTTCATCTTTCCTCTGCCAACCTTCTTCATGTTATATATTGCCTTCCCTGTCACCCAAGCAAAGAATTTTTTAAGAAAAATTTTAGCAATCCTATGATATACAAAAGGAGCTCTGGTAGCATAGTGCTTATGAATTGGGCTGCTAACCTCAGGGTCAGCAGTTCGAAACTACCAGCTGTTATGTGGGAAAAAGATGAGGCTTTCTGCTCCTGTAAAGATTTACAGCCTCAGAAACCCTGTACAGGGTCTCTATGAGCTGGAACCGACTCCACGGCACGTAACCACCACCATGATATAGGAAGGAGTCCTGGTGTGGCGCTGTGGGCTAATGCATCAGACTGCAAAGTCATTTGAACTGCAAGGTCTGCAAGGTCACCAGCTGCTCCTTGGAAACCCTATACAGGGTCGCTATGGGTTGGAATCTACTCAATGGCACTTAACAACAACAACATGATATAGGAAAGGATCTCTGGTAGCATAGTAGCTACGTGTTGGGCTGCTAACCTTGAGGTCAGCAGTTTGAAACTACCAGCTGTTCTGCAGGAGAAAGATGAGGCTGCTCCCGTAAAGATTTACAGCCTCGGAAACCCCATGCAGAATTGCTATGAGTCGGAACCGACTCCATGGCACACCACCACCACCATCATGATATGGGAGTCCTGGTGTGGTGCTGTAGGATAAAGGGTCAGGGTCAGTTTGAACCTCAAGGTTGGCTGTTCAAATTCACCGTCCAATCCTCAGAAACCCTGTACAGGAACCAATTTGACTGCACTTAACAACAATAACATGATATAGAATGAATCCTACCTAGTGTGGCACTGTAGGATAAGCACTGGACTGCTAACCACAAGGTCAACGGTTCAAACCCACCAGCCACTCATTGGAAACCCTATATAGGATCATTACGAGTTGGATCCAATGTGACAGCATTTAACGGTAACAACAAGATAAAGGAAAGTTCTCCCCATTTTACTGAAGAAGACAAAGGGATCCAGATCAATTCTAGACTGAGTGAATCTGAAGCCCCTGCCCCTTTCTTGCTTCATCAGACAACAGGAGGAGCCACAACAGCTTGCCTCATTCATGAATGCCACTAGCCACAGAGTCTTTGATGGGATTTTAGGATGTAACAAAGAGTGGTGCCTCTCCCTCCCAAGTATTTTGTCCTTTGGAGATTGCTGTTAAAATGCAAATAGGTAACGTTGAAAAGTACCATAGAGACCCATCAGCACACTTTCTACATGGAAGATCTGCATTATGAGTCAGCCCAGACCTCACCCTCTGTCATCTCTCTCATTTGTATCTTTTTTGCTGTAATAAAGCTGTCCTGGTGGGACACTGTAGGATCAGCACTGGATTGCTAACCACAAGGTTGGTGGTTCAAACCCACCATCTGCTCCTTGGGAACGCTATAAAGGGTTGCTATAAGTTGAAACCAACTTGACGGCACTTAACAACAACAGCAATTAAGTCTAACACTTTCCTGAGTTCTGTAGTCATTCTGGAGCCCTGGTATGGCACTGTGAGATAGGCACTGGACCACAAAGTCAGTTTGAACCACGAGATTGGAGATTCAGACTCGCAAGCCACTCTTTGGAAACCCTATACAGGATTGCTATGAGTTAGAACCAACTTGATGGCTCTTAACAATGCCAACAACTTTCAAGAAGAAAGCCATAATGATTAGTGTTGAAGTAGCTGGCTGTTAACCTAGAGGTTGGCAATTCAAACCCATCAACTGCTCACTAGGAGAAAGATGTGGTAGTCTGCTTTCATAAAGATTTATAGCCTTGGAAATCCTAGGGGGCAGTTTTACACAGTCTATAGAGGGACTGTCAGAATGGACTGCACAGCACACACCACCACCATCTTTCTGAAACTAAGCAGCCAAAGATTAAAGCCAAATCCAGTTATCTGTCTCACACTGTTCTTCAAGGGTACAATCAAATATCACTTCCAGACTCTTGACCCTATTATATTTACTTATTTCCTCATATTTCCGGTTAACTCTGTATTCCAATTATAAAGTGCCAGGCAAACAGTAGGTATTCATTGTTGTTTGCCATTGTAATTATTATTAAGAATCACACTGGCAATAGCAACAATCTCCTATCTATTTTCTCACTATTCTGTAAATTTGTGAGCAGAGACCATGCCCCATTTTAACATGCCTTTCAAGGTTATCTGATTCAGACTTACTGGAAACTATGTTGTAAAACTATAATTTGTAAATACCTGGAAACAATGCAAGAAAAATTCTGGCCAGTGGAGGTTCAATTGACTTCCCTCTTCTTTTGGTGAAAGAGGCCACTTTTGGCTCTCATGTGCACATTCCTTTCATTATTTCTGACTGTAAATGTGTTTGTTCTTTGGAATCTCCTTTGAATTAGTTGCAACGTTTTACCAGTTTCTCTTGCTAATGAGTTAAATAAATAAAATCTTTAACACCTGCTCAGTTTTATGTCAATATGAATATTGCTGGTGTGGCGTGGCGGGGTAAGCACTGGACTGCTAACCTCAAGGTCGGCCATTCAAACCCACAAGCTGCTCCTTGGAAACCCTATACAGGGTCCCTATGAGTCAGAACCGACTCAACACCACTTAACAGCAACAACAATAATGAGTATTCTGACTGACACAGTGGCTGCACCAATGGGCTCAAACATAGCAACGACTGTGAGGCTGGTGAAGGACTGGTCAGCGTTTCATCCTGTGTACGCTGGGCTGCTATGAGTTGGAACCAACTCAATGACGTCTTTAATCTTAGACATTGACTCCTCACTGTGAAAAAGGAAGATTTAACTATGCTTCTTCCTTAACACTTCTCCTCACCATCTCTCATATTGGGAATATATAGTATTTCAGCTTTTCAATTAGTCACCCTTGTAACTTTAAATAATATAGTTAAACCTTGATTTCTTGCTTTAATGGCTTTTAACAGCTGAATTCTAAAGAGCGTTTAAAAATAGATTACTGGGCAGGCCCAGGAGTCTATTTTTTAAACTGCCTTTATGTCCATTTGGCTGTGGGAATTACTATTCCAAAATGGTGTGTGCGGTGAGCTACCTAGGAGTTTAAGTTCCTGCCAAGAGAAGAGCCCCTCAGTGCTGGCCTGTTGTAATGGCACATGTGGAGATTTATGCACCTTCCTGGCCCACACTAATCCAGCACAGACTGCATTCATTGTTATGAGGAAGAGGAAGCAGTTTCCTACTATAGATAGTGCTGCTCTTCCGGGATTGGTCAGGGCCTGTAGGCCACTTGGCTTTACCATATAATGAGATAATGCACAATTTAGACCATTGTAAGGAGCTCTGGTAGCATAGTGGTTACGAATCAGGCTGCTAACCTCAAGTTCAGCAGTTTAAAACTACCAGCCGTTCTGCAGGAGAAAGATGAAGCTTTCTGCTCCCATAAAGATTTATAGCCTCAGAAACCCTGTACGGGGTCACTATGAGTCAGAACTGACTCCATGGTACTTAACATGGCCCAAACTCCAGAGTTTATAACCTGCTAATCCAGCTAGTGGGCTTGGCTGGGCATCCAATCACCAAGGAGCGCCTATTTCTGACAAGTGCTCTGAAGTGGCTCAGCAAGGGGTGGTTTTGATGGAAGTATTATTAAGAATTGAGTAGCTCCAGGTCTGAAGCTCTTGCCTTGTTTTTATAGGCTGTTTTCCTCATCCGTCATCTTGGGTGATGTTATTTGAGAAGGGGTAATGTAGGAAATGACCAAGAGGCTCAAAGCAGTCACAGACATTCCTGCTCTTCATTAAGTTGAAAATGTGATCTACTCCAATGACTAGGACTGGAATTTAAACATCTTTTCGTGTTGAGATCATTCTTCGCTGATATTATCAGAATCAAGATACCATCAAGGAAATAAGGGAGGGAGGAAGGTAAGTAATGTTTACTGGTACTTGTGATGTGAAGGACATTATATTATGTGTCTTTGTATATTTTAATCAGTGCTGTGATATAAGTATTATTGCTGCTGTTTGTTGACTTGGAGTTGGCTCTTACTCATGGTGACCTTATGTATAACGGAGCAAAATGTTACCTGGTTTTGCGCCATCTTTACGATCATTGATGTGTTTGGGTTCATCTTCTGATATTATATCTGGCAGTTTCTGGGAGCTATAAGGTTTTCTTTGGTTAATTTTCAGAAGTAGAATGGCAGGCTTTTCTTACTAGTCTGTCTTAGTCTGGAAGCTCTGCTAGAATTTGCCAACCATGGATGACCCTGCTGACTTTTAAAACACCAGTGTAATAGCTTTCAGAATTGTAGCAACTTGCAAGTCACCACAGTACAACGAACTGACAGATGAATGGTACTACTACTCCCATTTAAAATCACATCACTTAGGTTTAGATAAGCTAAATAGCATGTTCTGAGTAAGTGAGGAGTAATGTGGACCCAAGTAGTCTTATGACTCTAAGTGGGGTGTCTACCATAATTATTTACAGTAACTAGAGACACAATGACTAAAGAGGGCTCTGGGGAGCAGTTCAAAAGGCCCTTTTCTAGAAAATGCTGTGTCAACTTCACAGAAGACATTCAAGTGGCCAAGAAACTCATGAACATATGCTCATGATCATTAGCCACTAAAGAGATGTAACTCAAAAGAGCAACATTATGCTGGCAAGGTCATGGAAGGACTGGGGCCCTCCTACACTGCTGGTAAGACTGAACAGGGGTATAAGTACTATGGAGAACAGTATGACACTTTCTTTAAAAATTGGAGATGGAAACACCATAAGATCTAGTAACCCTACTGCTAGGTATATATCCTAAAAAATAAGAGCCATGATGAACAGATAATATGTACACACATGTTCATTGCAGCATTATCCATAAGCAAAAAGATGGAAATAATCAAAGGGACTATTAATGGATGTATGGATAAAAAAAGTCAAGAAAATGTTTACGCACTGAAATAAACACTGTTTGAAGGTTACCTGAAGTGGGAAGGGAAGAGATAGTAAATCACTCCTGTGGCACTGTAGGATAAGCACTGTACTGTGAACCACAAGGTCGGTGGTTCAAACCCCACCAGCTGCCACTCAGAAACACTGTACAGGGTCACTATGAGTCAGGACTGACTTGATGGTACTTAAGAACACAGCAACAGTGAAGGGAAAGGCAATATACAATAAGGGAGTTGTTGTTAAGTGCCATTGAGTCAGTTCCAACTCATAGCGACCCTGCATAGGGTTTCTGAAGAGCAGCTGATGAGTTTGAACCACTGACCTTGAGATTCAAACTTACTTTGCAGTCTGGTGCTTATCCTACAGTGCCACAACAGGAGATCAGTACAGAATGATCAAGACAAAGGAAGAAGTATTAGGAGCATAAGTGTTAAAGGCAACAAAGGTAAATACTATTACATAGCCAATCCTATAGTAACAGTAATGACAATTTGATATGTAGATAGACACTCAAACTGAAAAGGCGTTGTTGTTTGTTATTAAGTGCCATTGAGTCAATTCTGACCCATAGTGACCCTATATATGGTTTCTGAGGAGCATCTGGTAAGCTTGAACCTCCAACCTTGCAGTTCAAATGGCTTTGCAGTCTGACGCATTAACCCACAGCGCCATACAAGGACTCCAAACAGGGATAGGAAGGTGAATAGATATATACATATGTGTGTGTGTGTATATATATATATATATATGTTTGACAGAGGATATTTCTTTTTTTTCTTCCCTTTGGTTTATTAAAAAAAAATTTTTTTTGACTTTTTACTATAAATGGAGTGAAGGTTTACAGTATAGATCATCAGTTTTACATTCTACCAATCATATACTTTGCTTCATTACAATGATTACAATCCCCCCATATACTATCATCGGTAAACTGTATTTACTTCTATTTTCTTTAACTCTTGCACTCCTCCTTGTGTCTCCTGCTACCTTCATTGACAGAGGATATTTCTACATATGTATTTATATCTGGTATAAATATATCCATGTAGTCCTGGTGTGGCTCTATAGGGTAAGGACGGGACTGCTAACTGCAAGGGTGGTGGTTCAAACCCACCAGTTTCAAACCCAACTGCTCCACAAGAGAAAGTGTCTGCTCCATGGGTAAAAGATGTGGCAGTCCGTTCTGTAAATACAGATTAACAACTTTGGAAACTCTATGAGACAGTTCTATTCTGTTTTATATGGTCACTATGACTCAGTGGCATTGGATTTTGATTTTTACATTAGCTACTAGAAGTCAAAAGGGAGTTTGCTAAAAACTACATACTTTATGGGAAGTTTGCAATCAAAGTAAATTTCCTTTAAGATAAGTGTAGTAACAAATGATATTTTCTATATTTATTTTTAAATATATTTATGTTGTGTTCTTATTTGTAATTGGAGATAATATTTTAGTTATCTTGTGCTGCTATAACAGAAATGCCACGAGTGGTTGGCTATAACAAGTATATTTATTTTCTTATAGTTTAGGAGGGCTGTTGTTGTTGCTAAGTGCAATTGAATTGGTTCCGACTCGTAGAGTTTCCAAAGAGTGGCTGGCAGGTTTGAACCACCAACCTTGCAGTTATCATTCCAGTGCTTATCCTACAGTGTCACACCAGATCTCTGTTTAGGGGACTAGAAGTCCAAATTCAGGCCTCTAACTCTAAGGGAAGATTTTCTATCTCTCTCTTGGCTCTGGGGGAAGGTTCTTATCTCTTCGCAGTGTCTGTTCCTTAGTTCCTTGGTGGTCTTCATGTGGCATGGCATTTATTTCCTCCATCTCTGCTTGCTTGCTTAATCTGCTCTTTTATATCTTACAAAGTATTTTTCATATCTAAACCACACCCTACATTAATGTGGTCTCAATGATAAAACAAAGAAAAATAATTTCCTTTGGGGTAACTACATGTATAGGGATTAAGACTTATAAAAGAAACTTTTTTTTAAGGGGGACACAATTCAACCCATAACAGATAGTATCTATTCAAGTATTATTAATGCAAATAAACATCTTCATCTTTTCTATGTTTGATACTAACTTAGTTACTTTGTGAATACTTGATGTCTGTAACTTATACTTTTAAGCCATCCTAAATGGTAGTACTGGTGGTCAGGGCTTGATGGCATATAAGACTGAAAGGCTGTGCAGAAACCCTGTCAGTAAAAGCACAAAAAACCATACAAAACAGACGCAGAAGATGGTCCCGGAATTCTGAACTTTGGATAAAAGGATACATAAATGGGTCGAGTGCTTACCAGAAGTAAGATTTGTATCAGATGCAAGAAAGGACGTGACTTCTGATTTGGAGTGGCCAACGTGTCCTGCCACAAACATATTGAATGGGAATGAGCAAAAGTAGAATCGAGAGCACTCTCTCATTGCAGAAACCTGCCAGCGATATGCAGAGACAGAGGCGCAAAAATATTTTCCCCCTTTATCCTTTTCTTTTGCTCTCCTACTCATCTCCACTCCAGCGGGGAGACCTGTATGAGTAGACACCCTCAGGGAAAATTCTGCACTGCCTGGAAGGATCTGTGTCAGAGGATCTGTACCACTGGGATAATGGGACACAGAATCAAAGGGGGAGGAGACAACAGGAAGAGCCTGCTCCAGGAATCTCTTCCAAAGTGAGTCTGGCTAGCTGTGGGCTGGTTCTCACTAGGAGAAAAAGCTTAATGGACTTGAGGGGTGGGAATAAAAAAACAACAACTTGTATTAGATAACAGAGACACAGCAGGAACATTGTGAAATTTCTCAGGCAGCTTTGAAGGCAAGAGTCCATTGTTGTTGTTGTTAAGTGCCAGCGAGTCAATTCCAACCCATAGCAACCCTGTATAGGGTTTCCAAGGAGCAGCTGGTGAGCTTGAACTATTGACTTTGTAGTTCAAACGACTTTGCAGCCTGATGCATTAGCCCACAGTGCCACACCAGGACTCCAAGAGTCCATTATGTGATGCTAAAGAATTAATTGTATTTTCCTACATTTTTTTTTCCTTTCATTTTTTTTTTTTTTCAGTTCCATTGAGTCTTCATTGCAGTGCTGTAGGATCAGGACTGGACTACTAACATCAAGGTTCGTGGTTCAAACCCAGTAGCTGCTCCTTGGAATCCCTGCCCAGGGCTCTATGAGCCAGAACTGACTCAATGGCATAAAACAACAAACAAACAATTGCCTTTATATATGTATATTCCTGCCCCCCTCAAGTTTTATGACTTTTGACTTTTGTTTTGAGTCTTGTTTTTTTTGGTCCTCCACCTATCTTGTGGGAGCTCTTTCTCTTCTTGCCTCACCTGACAAGAGACAGCAACTGTGGCCACATACCAAGCTTCAATCACACCCTGTAAAACCCCACTAATTGGGCAAGAGCCAATGCCAGCTGCTAAACACCAGAACACCATCTACAACCAACACCTTCTAAAAACACTCTGAATTGAGCTGTAAGAGCAGTGCACAGAGAAGCCCATCTCCTGAGCACACCTACAAGGAGGCAATTGGAGAGTGTGTAAGAGTACACTAACATACAATCATCTAATTAATACAAATACAAGGACATCACAATGCCTAAAATGCAGCAGAAATTTTCTGCTCACGTGCAGAACCAAGTCAGAGTAGCTGAAAGAGATGAACAAGAGGAAGAGCTAGTAATTGCATTGGATATAGAAGAGGCTGTGGGATTACCTGGAAAAGAATTCAAGAGAATAATATTGAGGTACATCCCAAAGTTCTACAGAAAGGTCAAGGAAAATAAGGAAGAAGTCAGAAAAACACTACAGGAATAATCAAGCAAAATAGATATAGCATTGGAGACAATACAAAACTTTCCAAAAGAGGTCTAGGTGATCAATACTAAAATATCAGAAATGCACAATTGAAGGGCAAGAAGCCAGAATCAGCAAGCTTGAAGACAAATATCTCAATACTGCTAAAATAGAAGAACAAGTAGAAAAAAGAATGAAAAAAAAAAAAATCTGAAGAAAGCCTAAGATTCACATGGGACAACATGAAGAGGAATAACGTAAGGGTGACTGGAATTCCAGACCAGGAAGAGACAAAGAAAACCACAAAAGAGATGTCAAAGAGCTGCTGGAAGAAATTTCCCTAACATCTTGAAAGATGAGAAGATAAGCATTCAAGAAGCTGAATGAATCCCAGGCAGAATAGACCCCAAAAGAAAATTAGCAAGATATTATCATAATCAAATTTGCCAAAATCAAAGACAAGGAAAGAATCCTGGCAGCAGCCAGGGAAAAAATAAGTGTTACTTACATAGGAAAGCCAGTATGATTAAGCTCTGATTTCTCAACAGAAACCATGTAGGCAAGAAGGCAATGGGGAGACACGAAATTCTGAAAGGAAAAAAAGTGCCAATCAAGAATCATATACCTAGAAAAGCTGTCAATCAGATAAGATGGTGAAATCAGAACATTTCAGGATAAGCAGAAATTAAAAGATTTTGTAAAAGCTAAACCAGTGCTTCAAAATATACTAATGGGAGTTCTTTGGATTGAGAACAAACAAGAACAGACACCAACCAGAGATTGACATACATGGCAACATCCCCTGGAACTCAGTCCAGAGATGGAAGAATCCAGAGCAGAATGAAACTACATGAATGATATTAGGGGACCTGGGATATTAGTTTATGATCATGACAACTGCAAGGCAAAATGAAGGAAAAGCATAGTAGCAGAGATCTAGATGGTGAAGAGGTTCAGTAGATTTCAGGACAAAACAGACTGTTTTGAAATGAGGAAGAAATTAGTAAAATCTAGGGTAATGGCCAGGTGGCATCGTTGATGGACTCAAGTGTGGCAGTGGTAGTGAGGTTGGCCCAGGATCGGACATTGTTTCGTTCTGCTGTGCATGGGGTCACTATGAGTTGGTTCCAACTCGATGGCATCTGACAACAACAACAACAAGGGTAACCTCAAAGAAACTTAGTACAACTCCATATCGAAGCAAGTAAAGGAATGTTCAAGAAGACTATGGAAACACTAAATAGTAATACTTACTTGCTGCCTATTTCTAGAGTCAAGAGAGTTCAACAATCCCTTTAAGAAGAACTTCAGAAATGAACTATATTAAACCTTTTGTTGACAAGTTGATTCCGACTCATAGTCACCCTTACATAGTGCAGAGTAGAATCGCCCCATAAAGGCTTACAGAATTTCCAAGACTCTAAGTCTTTATGGAAGCGGCCACTTCTTTCTTCTATGGAGTGGCTGGCTGTATGATGGTTTGAACTATGGATATTTTGGCTAGCAGCCAAGTGCTTAATTGCTTTGCCACAAGGTCTCTCTCTGAACGTATTATTTTTTAATCACTGTCATTGAGTGATTCCTATGCATAGCAACCCTATGTAGGATTTCTGAGACTGTAAATATTTTTGGGAGCAAAAAGCCTCCTCTTTCTCCTGCAGAGTGGCTGGTAGATTTGAAATGCTGACCTTGCAATTAGTATCCCAATGTAGAACCCACTTTACTACTAGAGTTCCTTTCTGACCATAATAGTAAAAGTAAGTAATGCTAGTTTGCTATAACAAAGAAGCTGAAAATGTCAAAGTGTTGCCTTGATCTCCCAGGTCTTGCTTGATATGGCTGCAGAGATGCAAAATGGTTCAAAAGAAGAAGCCAAACAAAGGAGCACACCAAGATGTTTCCCTGAGTCCTGGGCCAGGGGTCTTTTGTTAGGGTGATAACTCTTCCATTCATCTGTCAGTTTCTCATAAACTATGGTGACTTGTGTGTAACTGTGATGTGGGAAACTATGTCACTGGTATTTTAAATACCAGTAAGGTCACCTATAGTAGACAGATTTTACTGGAGCTTCTAGACTAAGACAGACTAGGAAGATGGAGATACAGATAAATTCCAAAGGGTTGTAGTAGGTGTTGTTAGTTTCTATTGAGTCCGTTGTAACTCATAGCAATCCTGTACAGGATTTTCAAGGTTGTAAATTTTGGGGATTTGTTTTTATGATATGTTTTGGAGTGTTAACTTTCTTTGGGGTTTACCTTGTAGTCTATTAACTTTTCTCTGCATTTAGGATACTCCATTGTAACCTGTAATTTCCCTGGCATCCCTACCACCTGGGTTTCTGTTGCTGCGTTTGTCCCTTCTTTGACATTGATATGTTTATGTCCTTCGGATGATCTCTGGGCTCCCTTGAGTTTGTTGCTATAGTCTCATTCTGTTCTGGACTCTGCTTTCTGTTGACTGTGTTCCAGGTGGTGTTGCCATTCCTGTCAATCTCTGTCGTCTGTTATTGTTGGTTCTCCATCCCCAAAACTCCCTTTAGGATGTTTTGAAGTGCTGGGTTAAAATCCCTCAGATTCTGTTTATCCTGGAATGTTTTGATCACACCATCATATTTGATTAATAGTTTTGCTGGATAGACAATCATTGTTTGACAGTTTTTTTCTTGCAGGGTTTTGTATATCAAGGTTGTAAATTTTAATGGTAGCAGAAAGCCTCACCTTTTTTCCATGGAGTGGCTGGTGGGTTTGAATTGCTGACATTGTGGTTATCAGTCCAGAGTTTATCTTTCTCTAACATGTGAAGGGTTGGCCGCTAAAACCTTATGAATAGCAGTGAAACATTTTCTGAGACAGTGCCAAAAGAGGAGTCCTTCAGGTTGCTCATATGTAGGTTCATATTAAAGCTGAAGAAAATAAAAGCAAGTTCACAAGAGCCAAGATATGGCTTTGAGTATATCTCACCTGAATTTAGACATGAACTCAAGAACAAATTTGATGCATTAGACACTAATGATTGAAGACCAGTAAAGTTGTGGGATGACATCAGGAATACCATACATGAAAAAAGCGAAAAGTCATTAAAAAGACAGGAAAGGAAAAAAAGATCAAATGTATGTCAGAAGATACTTTGAAACTTTTTTTTTGAGCATAGAAAAGCTACAGCTACAGGAAGAAATGAGGGTGCATAAGAGCTGAACAGAAACTTTCAAAGAGCAACTTGAGAAAACAAAGTAAAGTCTTATGGCACAGGAAGAATGAAAAGAAGATGGAAGGAACACACAGAGTCACTGTACCAAAAAGCACTGGTCTAAGTTAAACCATTTCGGTCACCACTCATCTGTCAGTTTGTTGCACTGTGGTGGCTTGTGTTACTGTGATGCCAGAAGCTATGCCACTGATATTTTGCATGCTGGCAGGATCACCTATGGTGGACAAGTTTCAACTGAATTTGCAGACTAAGACAGACTCAGAAGAAGAAGAGACAGATTACTCCAGAATATTTAGCCACTGAAAACCTTATGAGTATCAGTGAAATACTGTCAGAGAGCACAGAATATTGAATATTGAAACAAGATGAATAGTGACAGAATATTGTCAAATATAGTGCCAAAAATGAGCCTCTCAGGTTGGAATGCACTCAGAATATGGCTAGGGAATAACTGTCTCCTCAAAAGAGAGTATACTGTGATGACACAAATGGAATAAAGCTTTTGGGACATTCATTTGCTGAGACACAACTCAAAATGAGGAGAAACAGTTGCAAACATCCATTAATAATTGAAACATGGAATGTACAAAATATGAATCTAGGAAAATTGAAAGTTGTCAAAAATGATATGGAATGCATAAACATTGAATTGCATAAACTAATATGCATTGTTGTTGTTGTTAAGTGCCATTGAGTCAATTCTGACCCATAGCGACTCTGTATAGCGTTTCCAAGGAGCAGCTGGTGAGATTGAACCACTAACCTTGCAGTTCAAATAACTTTGTAGTCTGACGCATTAGCCCATAGCTCCACACCAGGATAAACTGAAATGGACTGGTATGGCCATATTGAATCTGACCATCACGTGTCAGATTGCTATGCCTGTTTACTATGCGGGGAATGACAAATTGAAGAGGAATGGCATCTCATTCATCATCAAAAGGAACATTTTAAGATCTATCTTGAAGTATAATGCTGTCTATGATAGGATAATGTCCATACACCTACAAGAACAGAAAGAGCAGAAAATTTCAAAGGACAACTTGAGACAACAAATTCAAATATTATAATGAAATGTACAAAGATTTGGCATTAGAATACCAAAAGGGAAGAACATGCTCAGTATTTTTCAAGCTGAAAGAATTGAGGAAAAAAATCTAAGCCTCCACTTGAATTATTGAAGGATTCTTTGGGTGAAATATTGAATGTTGGAGAAAGCATCAAAAGAAGATGGAAGGAGTACACAGAGTCACTGTATGTATATATATAAAAGGTTGATGTTCAACCATTTCGAGAGTTACGATAAAGAGACAATGGTACTGAAGGCAGAAGTGCAAGGTGCACTGAAGGCATTGGCAATAAACAAGGCTCAGGGAACTGATGGAATATAAATTGAAATCTTCCAACAAATGGATGCTTACTGAAGAAGATCAAAGACCACAACCTTCGGTATGGGTTGTACCTCAATGTAAAGAAATCAAAAATCCTCACTACTGAATCAATAAATAACATCAAGATAAATGGAGAAAAGATTGAAGATGTTAAATACTTCATTTTGCTTGTATCCACCATCAACACTCATGGAAGCAGCAGTCAAGAAATCAAGTGATATATTATATTGGACAAATTCTGCACAAGACTTCTTTAAAGTGTTCAAGAGCAAAGATATTGGTTGTAGGACTAAGGTGTGGCTAACTCGAGTCATGGTATTTTCAGTTGGCTCATATGCATGTGAAAGTTAGACAATGAATAAGGAAGACCATAAAAGAATTGATTTTGGAGAAGAATATTAAAAGTACCATAGAGTGCCAGAAGAACAAACAAATCTGCATTGAAAGAAGTACAACCAGAATGACCCTTAGAAGCCAAGATAGTCAGACTTCATCTCTCATATTTCAGACATAATATCAGGATGGACTAGTCTCTGGAGAAGGGCACCATGCTTAGTAAAGTGGAGGGTCAGTGAAATAGAGGAAGACTCCAATGAGATGGATTGGCACTGTGGCAGGAGCAATGGGCTCAAGCATAGCAACAACTGTGAGGATGGCTCTCGATGGGTTAGAACCAACTCGATGGCACCTAACAACAACAAAAAATCATTTTAGGAAGTTGCATATGATCAAGAAAAGACATCACTGAAGGAAGAAGTCCAAGTTGTACTGAATGCATTGGTAAAAAAACAAGACACTAAGAACTGATGAAATACAAATTGAAATGATATCGTGTTGGAGGACATAATTTGTCTGTGACAATAAATTTGGAAGGCAGTTATCTGGCTTACTGATTGGAAGAAATGTGCCCATTCCAAAGAAAGGTGACCAAATGGAATATGAAAATCCTCGAACAATATGATTAATATCATCACATGCAAGTAAAATTTTGCTGAAGATAATTCAAAATCGGTTGCAGCAGTATATCAATAGGTTGCTGCCAGAAATTCAGCCCTGATTCAGATGAAGATGTTGAACTAAGGACGTCATTGCTGATGTCTGATGGATCCTGGCTGGAAGCATAGAAATACCAAAACAGTGTTTACTTATGCTTTATTGCTTATGCAATGACAACTGTGTGGATCATAACAAACTTTGGATAACATTGCGAATAATGGGAATTCCAGAACACTTCATTGTGCTCATGAAGAACCTGTATGTAAGTCAAGAGGCAGTCTTTAGAACACTACAAGGATACTGAATGGTGTAAAATTAGGAAAGATGTGTGTCAGTGTTGTATTCTATTGCCATCCTTATTCAGTCCTGGTGTAGCTCAGTGGGCTAATGTACTGAACTGCAAAGTCATTTGAACCACAAGGTTGGTGGCTCAAGTTCATCAGCCACTCCTTGGAAACCCTATACAGGGTTTCCTATACTTAACAATAGCAACAACAACAATTCAATCTGAACAAATTATCCAAGAGCTGGATTATAAGAAGAAAAACGTGAAATGATTAGGGAAGAATCGTTAACAATCTGCAATATTCAGGTGACACCACCTGGCTTGTTGGAACTGCAGAGGACTTGAAATACTAATTAAGATCGTCAGTATGTATTACACCTCAATGTAAAGAAAACAAAAATCCTCACAAATGTTGTTGTTATTAAGCACCGTCAAGTCTGTTCTAACTCATAGTGATCCTGTATAGGGATTCCAAGGAGTGGTTGGTGAGTTTGAACCTCAAACTTTGTGGTTCAAACCAACCTTGAGGCCCAGTGCTTTATCCCACAGTGCCACACCAGGACCATTAGAATCCCTGGGATTCCAAGAAGTGGTTGGTGAGTTTGAACCTCCAACTTTGTGGTTCAAACCAACCTTGTGGCCCAGTGCTTTATCCCACAGTGTCTTGATAAATGGAGAAAAGACTGAAGTTGTAAAAGACTTCTTTTTGCTTGGATCCCCAATGAAGGCTCATGGAAGCAGCAGTCAAGAAATCAAATGACATATTTCATTAGGCAAATCTGCTGCAAAAGACCTCTTTAAAACGTTCAAGAACAAAGATATTACTTTGAGGACTAAGATGTGCCAGAATCAAGTCATGGTATTTTTAATTGCCTCATGTGCATGTGAAAGTTGGATAATGAATAAGGAAAACCGTAGAAGAAGTGCATTTGAATTAAAGTTTTAGAGAAGAATATTAAAAGTATCATGGACTTCCAGAACAAATACGTGTATCTTGGAAGTAGTACAGCCAGGATACTCCTTAGAAAGGATAGGGAGACTTCATCACATATACTTTGGGCATGTTATCAGGAGGAACCAGTTCCTAGAGAAGGACATCATGCTTGGTAAAGCGAAAAAGAGGAAAACCCTCAATGAGATGGAATGACACAGTGGCAACAATGGACTCAAGTGTGGCAACAATTGTGAGGCTGGCGTAGGACTAGGCAGTGTTTCATTCTGTTGTACATAGGGTCACTATGAATCAGAACCAACTTGACAGCACCTATCAACAATAACAAGAGTTTTATTGGACAAAAGTTCATTTCTTATTCAAGTTGGAAATTAAGAGTTGGTTGGGATGTAGATACTTTGCTTCATGATGTCACTGAGGGACTCAGGTTGCTCCCATTGTGTTGTACTACCATCACCTACACATGGGTTCCAGGGTCCCTGCTAAAAGTGGAGGGAGAGAATGTGGAAAACTCATGTGGACTGTTAGCAGCCCGAGCCTGCAAGGGGTTAAATCCACTGAAGAAAATTATCTAGCTATAATGGGACTAGGAAATGTCATTTAGCTGAGTGCCCAGGAAGAAGAGAGGGTTTTGGAGAGCTTTAGTTATTTTCTGTCACAGGTTCATAATTCAGGTTCTACCTCTTACCAGCTGGTGGCCTTGGGCAAGTTCATTAAACTCTCTGTGCTCTTTTTTTTTTTTTAATGTTTTATTGTGTATTGTGTGATAGTTTACATGGGGGAACATCAGTTTTACATTCATTCCATCATACATCATTTCATTGCCATAGTTACCATCCCATCCATGCATCATCACCCAACCAAAGGGTATACCCTGCAAGCCCGCCCGCCTCCCCACCACCCCCACGGTCCTCAGCACACAGCCCCTTTCCCTCTCCGGATCTTAAGTCCCCAGCCTTCATGTCATACTCTCTGTCTCCATCTCAGGCCTCACTGCTTTGGGTGGGGTCCCACTCTCCGCTCTTCTCCATTGATGGTCCCAGGGCCCTCGGCTCCTAGACTGAAAGGTTAATCGCTCCCCTCCTTGCTACAAAATATCCACCTTTACATTTCCAGTCCTCACAATCAGTCCTGGTAACAATTATTCACCATTGCATCCCAAGAGACCCATCTGCATTTCTTGTCATCAGCCCTTCCTAGACAGGTTGGATACTACTCACTGGAGACTCTGTGCTCTTTTTATATCATTTGTGAAATATTGAAATATTTTGCCATCAAATGAGTTAATATGTGATGTGTAAAGACCGTGACTGTCATAGAGCAAGTACAATCAACATTAACTGTAATTAAGGCAGATTGATAATGGCTGCAGCAATATATTCAACCTTAGCCAGATAGTGGCGATGGTGCAGGACTGGACTGTGTTTTGTTCTGTTGCACAGAGTGTCTCTATGAGTTGACACCAACTCCATGGCACTTAACAACAACATGGCACAATGGATTAAGTATTGGGCTGCTAACTGTAAAGTTGGTGGTTCAGACCCACCAGCTGCTCTTTGAGAGACAGATGAGGCTGTCTGCTCCTGTAAAGATTTACAGTCTTGGAAATCTTAAGGAGCAGTTCTCTATCATATAGGGTTGTGTTGAGTCAGAATTGACTCAATGCCAGTGAATCTGGTTTTGGTTTAATAACAACAAACCTTTGCTCTAAATCAAAAATAATGTCTACATTCATATTGCTCCGTACATTTTACAACACAGTCTTATTTGTAACTTTTTAAAATTTAAGCCTATAGCAATTCTATGAGGTCGGTATTTTACAGATGAGAAAACAGGAGAGACTGGGTGACTTGCCAATGTCACATGGCACTTAAGCAACTAAGCCTTCTGACTCAGTCCAGTGGTTTTCCGGTCTCTTTTGCTGAGCTCACAATCCTCATCTTTAGAACAATGTATTCCTCTGGACCTACTCCAAGATTTTAGGAAGTTTGAAAAATGCGTCTGAGTTATAAAGAATTGAAGTGACTTGCTCAGGTCCCACATTTTTCTTGCAATGTTTCAGAGTATTTTTGTCCTAGGTACTAAATTTCCCCAAGGAGCAGATTATACTGATTTAGCTGCCTGCGATCTATGGTAAATACCATGTGCCCACTCAACAAAATATTGAGTTCTGCTTCATGGCACATGAAACTGCCTTATGTAGCCAAGGATGAGCAACAAAAGGGAAGTATCCCAAGTCAGGGTTTCTCAATAATTTATTTACTTGGCTCATAATCCAAGTGAGAGAGGTTTCATTGCCTCAGATCCATATGGTTTCTGAATATGAAATTCTTTTTGCTAAGAATCTTTTAGCTGAGAAGCTAAAGAGTAATTGTTTTGATTCATTTTGAATACATGAGACTGGCCATGGAGAATAGACTAATTTCTTTATCAATTTTAGAACATTGGTGTCTTTGCTGTAGGTGGCAAATAACTAACTTTCAAAAATTAGCTGGTCTTCAAGGAAATATTTTTATTTTTTATGAATTTGACTTTTGTTTGAGGATATCTTCAGATTTTGGAAACTAATGCTGGTTGCATGCAATTCTGTTTCCTTCAGATATTTTTACATCTTTGTTTGTTTATCTAGGGTTCCATGTGGGCAAGAGGCAAAGGCGTATCTCGAGTGTGGAGTGTGGCAGATATGGCCCATGCCCTGGGCGCTACTTGAGGGGGGATGCCAACAAGCAGTTGTTTACTCACAATTGCAGTTTCCATTGCCAGCTGTGAGGGATCATTCAGCTATTTAAAATTAATTATCATTGGCCCTATTTTCTGTAGTTATGCTGATGACGAGAGGCCCTCTTCCTAGTGCCATGTGCTCTGTGACTGGATAGGGCATTTTTCTATTACTAAACATCTCATTTGTATGTATGTATGTAGGTGGTGGATCAGTCACTCAACAGGGAGCACTTACAGGACGTTGAATTTTGCAATAAAAGCTGGGAAGGGCTTAAACATTTGAAAGTTTCATCCTTAATCTCAGTGAAATTTTGCCTTGGTTTCCTGCCTTTCAATCAGCCAGAAGTATCCGTCAGTAGTGGAATGGGAGCTTCATGGGAGGCCTGATGGGATGTGGGCTACTGAGTGGCGCCTCCTAAACTGAGAGGGAAGCCAACTTTTGGGAATCAGATTTATAGCATGATGGGGCCTGTTGTCAGAGTCAGCTGGTACAAATGGGCTCTGTAGGCCTGGAAGCAGAGGGGGAAGAAGCTGGGCTTTGTTCAAGCACAGAGCGAACATTAGTAATGAACCAACACATTAGTTCAAGACCAGGGGCAGAGATGGAACCAGCATTCTGTGTGTCTAAGACAAGCCTGAATGTCTTAGTTATCTAGTGCTGCTATAGCAGAAATACCACAAGACTGTAACAAAGAGAAATTTATTTTCTCACAGCTTAGGAGGGTAAACATCTGAATTTAGGGTGCTGGTTTTGGAGAAAGTTCTTTGTTTCCTTTCAGCATCTGTAGACCCAGCAGTCCTTGGAGATCTCCATGTGTCTTGGCATCAATCTTTCCCTGGATCTAGGAGCTTCATCACCGCTTGTCTGTCAGATTGTTGTGCTGTAGTGGCTTACGTGTTGCTGTGATGATTAAAGCTATCACCAGTATTTAAAATACCAGCAGGGTCATCCATGGTGGACAGGTTTCAGTAGCACTTTTAGACTAGGAAGAAGGAGAGGCAGACTATTTCTGAATAGTTAGCACCTGAAAACCTTATGAATAGCAGTGTAACATTGTCAGATATAGTGCTGGCTCTCTTTGGAGTTGTCTTAATTGTCTTCTACGTAAGCCTGAACTTGCATATAAGCAATTAATGGTCTGTTCCCTGGCCTTGTTTTAGCTGATAATACTGAGCTTTTCCACTGCCACTTCCCACAGATGAAAACATTATGAATATCACTCTAATATTGTCAGATATAGTACCAGAAGATGAGCCCCTTCAAAATATGACTGGGAAAGAGCTGCCTCCTCAAAATAGAATTGACCATGATAATACAAATGGAGTAGAGCTTTCAGGACCTTCATTTTCTGATGGGGCACAACTATAAAATGAAGAGAAATAGCTACAAACATCTATTAGTTATTGAAACATGGAACTCATGAAGAATGAATCTAGGAAAATTGGAAGCTGTCAAAAAATGAAATGGAATGCAAAAAGATTGATCTCCTAGGCATTACTGAGTTGAAACAGACTGGTATTGACTATTTTAAATCTGACAATCATATGGTTTACTAAGCCAGGAACAACAAACTCAAGAGGAATGACATAGAATTCATCAACAGAAAGAACATTTCAATATCTATCTTGTAATATAATGCTGTCTATGGTATGATAATATTCATCTGCCTACAAGGAAGACCAGGTGTGGCATTATAGGATAAGCACTGGACCACAAGATGGGTTTGAACTGCAAGGTTGGCGGTTCAAACTTACCAGCCACTCCTTGTACAAGGTTGCTATGAGTCAAAACTGACTCAAAGGCACTTGACAACAACAACAATATAAGGAAGACTAGTTAATACCATTATTATTCAAATTTATGCACCAACCACTAAAGCCAGTGGTGATGAAATTGAAGAATTCTATCAACTTCTTCAGTCTGAAGTTGATCAAACTGGTAAGTAATCAAGATATATTAACAATTACTGGTGATTGGAATGCAAAGGTTAGACACTAAGATAAAACGTCTGTCTCTTAGTGATAGAAATGGTGCTGGAGATTGCATGATATAATTTTGAAAGATCAATGAATTATTCATTGCAAATCCCTTTTTACATGCCATAAAAAGCAATTATACACATGGGTCTCACCAGACAGATACACAGGAATCAAATTGACTACATCTGTGGAAGGAGACAGTGGAAAAGTTAATATCATCAGCCAAAAAAAGGTCAGGGATCAACCATGGAACAGACCACTAATTGTTTGTAAGTCAGTTCAGGTTGAAGCAGAAGAAAATTAAGACAACTCGGAGAGATCTAAAATATGACTTGACCATGTCCTACCTAATTTAAGAGACCATCTCAAGAACAGATTTGATGAATTAGACACTAATGACTGAAGATAAGAAACGCTATGGGATGATATAAAAAAAAAATTATACAGAAAGAAAACAAAAGGTCATTGAAATAACAGGAAAGAAAGAAAAGACCAAAATGGATTTCAGAAGAGACTCTGAAATTTGCTTTCCAGAATAGAGATTCTAAAGCAAATGGAAGAAATGAGGAAGTCAATGAGCTGACCAGAAAAATTCAAAAGGAAGCTTGAAAAGATAAAGTCAAGTATCATAATGAAATGGGCAAAGACCTGGATTTAGAAAATTAAAAGGGAAGAACACTCTCAGCATTTCTCAAGCTGAATGAACTGAAGAAAAAAATTCAACTTGCAATATTGAAGGATCCCATGGTCAAATTGTATGATGTAGAAAGCATCAATTGAAGATGGAAGACATATACAGAGTTACTGTCCTAAAAAGAAATGGTAGATGTTCAAACATTTCAAGAGATAGTATATGATCAAGAACCAATGGTACTGAAGGAAGAAGTTCAAGTTGTACTGAAGGCATTGGTGAAAAACAAGGATTCAGAAATTGATGGAGTGCAAGCTGAAATCTTTCAGGAAAATGATGCAGCCCTGGAGACACTCACTCATCCATACCAAGAAATTTGGAAGATAGCTATCTGGTCAACTAATTGGAAGAGATCCATATTTGTGCCCATTTCAAAGAGAGGTGATCAAATCAAATGTGAAAATCATTGATCAATATTATTAGTATAACATGTAAATAAAATTTTATTGACAATAATTCAAAAGTGGCTACAACAGTACATCACTGCCAGAAACTCAAGCTGGATTCAGAAGAGGACATGGAACTAGGAATATCATTGTTGATGGCAAATAGATCTTGGCTGAAAGCAGAGAATACAAGAAAAATGTTTACTTGTGCTTCATTGACTGGACAAAGGTTTTCGACTATGTAGTTCATGACAAACTATGGATTAAAATGAAAAGAATGGGTATTTCACATTTGATTGTGCTAATGAGGAATCTGTACGTAGACCAAGAACAGAACAAGGGGATACTGAATGATTAAAAATCCGGAGAGGTGTGCACCAGGGCTATATTCTTTAACCAGATTTATTCAGTCTGTATGATGAGCAAATAATCTGAACAGATGGGTTATATAAAGATGAGCATGGCATCAGGATTAGAGGAAAACTCGTTAATAATCTGTGATATGCAGATGATACCACCTTGCTTTCTGAAAGTGAAAAGGACTTAAAATATTTGCTGATGAAGATCAAAGAACACAGCCTTCAGTGTGGATTGTACCTCAATGAAAAGAAAACAGTTCTCACAACTGGATCAACAAATAATATTATGATAAATGGAGAAAAATTGAAGTTGTCAAGACTTCATTTAGCTTGGATCCACAAGTAAGAAATCTAATGAAGCAACAGTCAAGAAATCAAAGGACGTATTGCATTAGGCAAATCTATTGTACAAGACCTTGTTAAAGTTTTCAAAGAGCAAAGATACTAGTTTGAGGACTACGGTATTTGACAGTTGGCATTTGTATTATGGTGTTGGAAAAGAATGTTGAAAATATAACGGACTACCAGAAGAACAAACAAATCTGTATTGGATGAAGTACAGACAGAATGCTTTTTAGAAGCAAGATGATAAGACTGTCTCTCATTCTTTGGACATATTATCAGGAGGGATGAGTCCTTGGAGAAAGCATTATGCTTGCTAAAGTGGAGGGTCAGCAAAAAAGAGGAAGACCCTCAACAAGATGGATTGGCACAGTGAAACAGCAATGGGCTTATGTGTAATAACAATTGTGAGGATGGCACAGTTTTTCATTCTGTTGTTCTTAGGCTCACTATGAGTAGGAACCGACTTGAGGGCACCTCACAACAACAGGAATTTCACAGTGCGGGGATTCCAGGCCCAAATGGACAAGCAACACTCCCAGCAATTCTTTCTTGATGGTAGTAGCTCTCTTTCTCTGGTCACATCTCTCCCTTTTTATCTACGTAAGATAAAATATGTTGTAGGTCACACCCTGGGAATCTCCTTTATTTGGGATCAGTGTTGTGGTTGGATTAAGGTATTGCGTTTATTTGTTTATCACATCTGGTCACATCATGGTAAAGCATCACATAGCAACCAAACCAGTAAGACTCATGAACTAGTCCAATTGGCACATATTTTGAGGGGATATAATTCAATCTATGAAACTGATTTAATTAAAGGAGGGGATCTGTGTTGTGCTAATTTATTTCTTTATATGCTTTTCTATTTTCTTGTTTGGGATTTAGTTTTTTAGTTGGTGCCTTCCCTCTTTTTGTGTTAATTACCTTGAGTTGATTTCAACTCAAGGCAATGAAACGGTGGCCGTGGGAAGGTTTAGTAAAATGGAACATAAACAGCAATCTTAAAGCAGAAGTTGTTGTTGTTAAGTGCCATTGAGTTGGTTGAGACTCATAGTGACCCTGTCTAGGGTTTCCAAGGCCAAGCTGGTGAGTTTGAATTGCCAACCTTGGGGTTAGCTTTCCAGAAGTGCTTATCCTACAGCGCCACACCAAGATTCCTCTTAAAACAGTAGCTGTAGTTAAGATTCCACTCCATCCCTAACTAACTACATTCCAAAATCAATCACTCTTTTTATTCTCCAAAACAGAACTTGTGGCTTAGATCCACCAGATCCAGTGGGGGTGGGGCTGGGGCGGGGGTGGGGAGGAAGAAAGGCCAAATCAGCAAACAGAAACAGTTGAAATGGTCACTATGACCAGCACATGACCATCCTAACTAACTACTAGAATGGTAAAACAATGCAATTCCTTACCACAAGTTCCTCTATCTTGATTTTCTTCCCTCTCAAAAAACCCAGTTCACCGTCCAGTCTGGGAGGCAGATTTTGGAGATTCTCATTCCCATGTCCGTCTGTGTATTGATACTCTATAAGCCCTTTGCTCTTTGCTCTGAGCCCTGTCTGAGTATTAGCCATCTGTGGCAGGTGACTAAGACCTCTTTCAGTTTATAGCAATCCCATGTGTGCAGCTTAGAACTGCTCCATAGGGGTTTCAAGGCTGTGACCTTTTGCATCTTCTAATGCAATTCTGGGTGTGTTTGAACTATCAGTGTTGGCTAGTAGTCAAGCCCATAACTATTTGACCACCCAGGGATCCTCCTTTCCTTTAAACCAAACCCAAACCAAACCAACTGCCACTGAGTTGACTCATGGTGGTGGTAGTTGTGGTTAGGTGTCGTGGAGTAGGTTCTGACTCATAGCGACCCTATATATAGTTTCTGAGGCTGTAAATCTTTAGGGTAGCAGAAAGCCTCATCTTTCTCCCATGAACAGCTGGTAGTTTCGAACTGCTGACCTTGAGGTTAACAGCCTGATTAGTAACCACTACATTACCAGAGCTACTTGAATTGACTCATCAAGACCCTATGTAGGGTTTCCAAAACTGTAAGTATTTATGGAAACAGACAGTCTTGTCTTTCTCCTGCAGAGCAACTGGTGGGTTTGAATTGCTGACCTTTCAGTTAGCAGCTCAATGTCTAACCCACAGTGTGACCAGAACTCCTTTACCTCTTTTTAGATGTAGGTAAAATTGATGGAAATCTTCCATTTCCAGACATTGGATATGTAAAGCTGTTCCTAAAATGTTCACAGCACTCCAGGGGAAGAAGGAGCACTGGGGGGAGAGGTTACTGAAGACACCCTTTGCCTCCAGAGTACTTGTTTCACATGTTCTGTCTCTTGTGTATGCATCAATCTATCCAGATATAAAACCCAGCCCTTCCATAATTTCCACACATCTGAAATTTACACATGTCATGGTGAGTTTAATAGACTTTTCTGAAGGTATCGGGTAGGGCGTGATGGTGGGGAGGAGGTAGGCAAGAGATGGAGGAAACTTGCAGAAATGCATCCAGAACAGAGGCATATTCTTTCCTTTATTTATTATTTTTTTTGTGTGTAGGGTGGGAGTGGGTTCTTGTTAAGTACCACGGAGTTGGTTCTGACTCAGTGACCCTGTACATGGTTTCGGAGGCTGTAAATCTTTATGGGAGCAAAAAGCCTCATCTTTCTCCTGAGGAAGTTTCTCCTGAGGTAGTTTCGAACTACAGACTTTGAGATTAGCAGCCCGATTTGATTCGTAACTACTATGCTATGGAGTAAGGAATAAGGATTAGGGTTAGAACTATGGTTAACGTTAGGGGTAAAGGTTGGGCTAGTGTTGTGTTAGGTTTAGAGTTAGGGCTAGAGTTGGGCAAAGGCTAGGAATAAGGCTTAGTCTAGTTTTTAGAGTTACAGTTAGGTTTATTTTTATTTATTTATTTTCTTGAAATCTACTTGATTTCCTGTTTACTTAGAAGCTCTGTAATTACATTTTCCCCTCTTTTTAGATTTTATTTTTGTTGTTGCAACTGTATCTCAGATTCTCTACCACCAGTTTTGCAATTCTGTTTTACCTTGAGTACTTCTGTGTCTGGGTTGAGTTTGAGGTGCTGTTGTCATGTATGTTTGTTTTAGGTTATTGTGTGTTGTTGTTTTTGTTTTTTTTTTGTCCAAAGTACTTCCTTTAGTGTTTTTTTGTAAGATTGGTCTGGTAATTTGTGTTTATCTGAAAAAGATCTAATTTTGCCATCATATTTGGTAGACAATTTTTGCGCCATAGATGATTCTTGGTTGAAAATTTTTTTCATTCAGAATTTTATATATGTCATTTCATTGTCAGCTTGCCTACAGAGTTTAATCATATTAATTTTACTTTGTAGGTAACATTTTATTTTTCCCTGAACTGATTTCAGGATTCTTTACTTGTCTTTGGTTTTGTAAAGTTGATTATGTCTTCATGTTCTTCTTTTGTAGTCTATCTTGTTTAGAGTTCATTCAACTTCTTAAAGGGCTATCTTCTTGTTTTTTCATGATGTTAGAAAGTTTCCTTCCAATAACTCATGGATAACATTCTCTCTCTCTCTTTTTGTCTCTTTCTGTTCTGGAATGCATATCAACATAAACAATTCCTCTTAATAGTGTCACATAAATCTTAGAATTTGTATTTTTTTTATTCTTTTTTTCTGATTGTTCTTCCAGCTGTTGAATATTGAGAGATTTTTCTTCAAACTCAATAATACAGCCTTCCATTGATTCAATTCAATTTCTTGGCTCTTTCAGTGTATTCTTTATTTCTGAATTTGATGTGTTAATCATCTGGCTTTCTGATAGCTGTTTTGGGATGGTTCTCATCATTTCATTTATTTTGTCAGATTGTTTCCTGAGTTATTCTATAGTTTTGTCCATGTTATACTTGATTTCATCTTAAGTTTTCTCAATCATTCTCTCAATCCATTGAAGCTGTCTGAGTAGAATTCTTTTAAATTCCTTATTAGGTAGTTCTAAAGGAGCTCTGGTAGCGTAGTGGTTACGAATTGGGTTGCAAACCGCAAGGTCAGCAGTTCGAAACTGCCAGCTATTCCGTGGGAGAAAGATGAGGCTTTCTGCTCCTATAAAGATTTACAGCCTCGGAAACCTTATACAGGGTCGCTATGAGTCGGAACCAACTCCACAGCACATAACAACAACAACAACAACAAACAATAACAACAATACCATTTTGAATGCTGTGTTTTCTAACTTTTTATTTTAGTCACTTGTTTGAAGCACTCTGTCTCATGGAAGCTGAAATTGTCTATTTTCTCTGAGACACTGCAGTATCATATTTATATTTCATTGATGACTGTATATTTGTATGTTCTCAGGCGCTCACCACCTTTCTCATGGTGGATGTTGTAGAGACTGGAAGTGTGAACACAGTTTTCTGTTACTGTTTGTGTAATGTAGTGGAGGGTAGGCACACACACCTCCAGAAGCAGGGGTGCTATGCCCAGTGTCCAACCCTAGGCAGGTCAGCAGCTATGTAGAAGGGGGTCCTGGGATGTTGGATTGATGAGGGCAGGGACTGACCATGCCCCGGGCTACCAGGAGGGCAAGGGGAGAACTATACCCCCTTGCTGCCAACCTCTAGCCTTGTCCTGTGCCCCAGATTGTTGTATCAATAGCTGCTTGTAAAAACTCAAGATGACTGTGCTGCTTCTGTTTTTCCTTCTCTTTCAGTGTTCTTTTTCAGTTTTCTCTTCCAGTTGTCACTCAGTCTACCTCTCTGTCCTATCCTCTGATGTGCAGGGTTCCAGGATAACCATCTGTATATGTTTTACTCTGTCACCCATGTCTTTATTGCAGAGGACCACTCAGTGTGTCTACTTATTCCACCATCTTGTCCTGGAAGTCCAAGACTCTTCTTTCACAAAATAGTCTGAATTTTACAGGCTGCTCACATTACTTTGTCCTAATGTTTCCATCTTGTTGACTCTTTCTCCCTCAATATCTCCCCTTTCCTTTCAGTGACAAAACAACCATTTCCTTCCCCATTCCATACAGGGCAGATTACCCCGTTCTCTGAAGTCTCTGGTCTTTCTGATACTTATTCCATGCCATTCATTGATAGAAGTCTGTCTCTCCCCAAATATGTGTTTGAGTTCTGATGTGGTGTTGCAGGATAATATGTTGGACCACAAGGTCAGTTTGAGCTATAAGGTTGGCAGTTCAAACCCACCAGCCACTCCTCAGAAACCCTATACAGGGTTGCTATGAGTTGAAACCAACTTGATGGCAGTTAACCACCACTACTACCATAACAAATATGTGTCAGACCCTAGTGTGGTGCTATAGGGTACACATGGAACTGCTAACAACAAGGTCAGCAGCTCAAACCCACCATCCACTCCTCAGAAATCAATCTAGGGTTGCTGTGAGTCAAAACCAACTCCACAGCAGTAAATAACAGCAACAATGAACTGTGTGTCACCATGACTGGGTCCTATTCTCAGTGGTTTGGCAGTTATGTAATGATTCCTCTTGATGTGACCCGATGTGATAAAGCAGCAACAGGATTAAGGATGGCTGCAATACCCTTATTCCAATCACAACGCTGATCTTATGTAAGGGAATTTCCCAGGAATGTGGCCTGCAACATCTTTTATCTTACAAAGATAAAAGGGGAAAGAATTGAGCAGAGAAAGAGGGACTTACTACCACCATCATACATGAAGAAAGCAAAAAGTCATTGAGAAGACAAGAAAGAAGGAAAATGGATGTCAGAAGAGACACTGAAACTTGCTCTCCAGCATAGAGATGCTAAAGCAAACGGAAGAAATGAAGACATCCAAGAACTGAATAGAAAATTTCAACGATCAGCTCGAGAAGATAAAGCCAAATATTACAATAAAATGTTTGAAGATCTGGAATCAGAAAACCCAAAAGGAAGAACACGGTCAGCATTTTTCAAGCTGGAGGAATGGAAGTAAAAATTCAAGCCTCGATTTATGTTAATGAAAGATTCTCTGGACAAATTATTGAATGATACAGAAAGCATCAAGAGAAGATGGAAGGAATACACAGTCACTGTCCCCAAAGGAAATGGTTAATGTTCATCTGTTTCAAGAGGTAGCATATGAACAAGAGCCAATGATACTTAGGGAGGAAGTCCAAGGTGCATTGAAGGAATTGGCAAAGAACAAGGCACCAGGAATTGGTGGAATAAAAATTGAAATCTTTCAAGAAAGTGAGGTGGCACAGGAGGCACTCACTCATCTCTGCCAAGAAATTTGCAAGACAACTTTTTGGCCGACTGATTGGAAAAGACCCATATTTGTGCCTATTCCAAAGAGAGGTGACCCAACAGAATGTGGAAATCATCAGACAATCTCTTTGATATCCCATGTGAGTAAAGTTTTGCTAAAGGTAATACAGAAATGGCTACAATCATATATTGAAAGAGAACT
>NW_006408582.1:1241217-1265267 GCF_000296735.1 Chrysochloris asiatica | reverse complement strand
CTGGAGAAGGATATCATGTTTGGTAGGGTGGAGGGTCAGAGAAAAAGAGGAAGTCCCACAGTGAGATGGATTGACCAAGTGGCAGCATTGAGGGACTCAAGCATGGCAACAATAGTGTGGTTGGTCCAGGATCAGGCAGTGTTTTGTTCTGCTGTGCATAAGGTCACTATGGGTTGATGCTGACTCGATGGCACCTAACAACAACTACCACCAAGAAAGAAGAAGTGGATGACATAGTCCACAAAGACAATGTTCTACATCCAACTTGGGTGAGTAGCATCTAGGATCTTAAAAGCTCATGGGTGGCTGTCTAAGGTGCAGCTGTTGGTCTCTCCATGTGCAGAAGAAAGAAGAGAGATGAGAATTGAAGAAGCTTGGAATCAGTTAGTCTAGTGGACTAATGAAACATGTGAATATCAGTCTCCATGACTCTGATATCAAAACTAGATGGTACCTGGCCACCACTACCAACTGTTCTGAAAGAGATCACATGAGAACGTTCCAGATAGAGTGGGATAAAATGTGGAACAAAACTCAAAATTATTAAAAAAAAAAAAAAAAGAAGGACTGTATTACTAGTCAGAAAGAGACTGGAGAAGCCAGATACTCTGGCCCTCAACCACCCTTCAGGTCTGGAAAGGAACTCACCCTTGTGGCCCAGTTTCAGCCAAGGAGTAGATAGGTATATAGGAGGGAAAACAATACTAGTAAGGCATGCTCACCATAGAATGTTCAAGCATTCAAAATCAAAAGGGCAACATTTACTAAGGACAAAGTTAAGAATGGATAGGATGGTGGGTGGAATGGAAATAGGAACCACAGCAAGAAAGCAGGATAACTGTTGTGGCATGGAGGGGATTGCAATCATTGAGATGAAACAAAATGTATGATTTGTTGATTGTATAACTACTGATTTACTCTGTAAACTTTCTCTGAATTCACAATATAAAGTTAAAAAAAAAAAAAGAGTAAGACCAGGAGTGGAGGGCATCCTTTGGGCCTGGGGTCCCTGCATTGTGAATTTCCAGGGAAAGATTGATGCCAAGACACATGGAGATCTCCATGGAATGCTAGGCCTACAAATGCTGAAAGGAGACAAGGTTCTTTCTCCAGAACCAGGCTTCTAAATTTGGACTTCTAGCTTCTTAAACTGTGAGAGAAGAATTTGTTAAAGTCTTGTGGTATTTTTGTTATAGCAGCACTAGATAACTAAGATACCTTACAAAGTCTCATTTATCCCAACATGGCCCATATGGGCTAAAGAAAGTTCTTGTACTAATATAAATTCTGGAGTCACTTGTCCTTTTTCGCCTAAAAAGTCTCATTTCTCTAGTCAACTTCCTTTATGAAATTCCAACCCTGTCTCAGCTAAGTTAAGGGTGTTGCTGGTGTCCAACATTAATCTGACTTCTAGTGCAGTGCTCATTGAAAACAGACGAACTGGGCCAGGAGGGAGGAACACGTAGCAGTTTCCTCTGCCCCAATTGCCAGTTCCTTTCTAGGTGGCATGTTCCTTTGTGCTTGTACTTCTTGAACTGTCCCCAGAAGATTGAACATATTTCAAAGACATACCCACCTGTAGAGAAAACTTACCATAAGGTTTTCATTTAAAATGGCATGTGGACCTGAAGGGTATTATGCTGAGAGAAGTTAGTTGATCACAAAAGGACAAACATTGTATGAGACCTCTATTATAAAAAGTCAATGTAAATAGCTTTTACATTGCAATAGTTGAGATGAAACAAAATGTATGATTTGTTGAGTGCAAAACTACTGATTTGCTCTGTAAACTTACTGAGCAGAAAGTCTTTTAGTTACAGATATCTAAAACCTAACAACAAATCATGCTAAAAGAAATATTCTGTGATGCTTACCAAGCGTGGGCGGGAAGGGAGAATTATTCATGTGCTAGAGGATAGATACTTGAATGATGGGGAAGGCAGTTAAAAGAAAAAGAAAAAGGCCTGCGAAGCTTGACATTTATTCCACAATATATCCATGTTTACATTAATATACTGTCCTTCTTCAGGCTCCCAGCATTTGTAAAATTGTTGTTGTTAGGTGCCATCGAGTTGGTACCGACTCATAGTGACCCTATGTATGACAGAATGAAACACTGCTCATACCTGGGCCAACCTCACAATTGTTGCTCAAAGTTTTCAAAACTAGTAGTTTGCATGTGTATATTTCAGTGTGTCTTCTGATTTCTTTTTGTGTGAGATAGGGTTATACGGAGCACTGGAGACCAACACTTGAATTCTGACTCTGACTTCTTAGTATGTTTTGAGGGAATCACTAAATTTGTCTATGCCTCAGTTTCATTATCTGCATCATCTTTAAGCTGGAGATAGTATTTGTTGTTGTTGTTGTTGTTAAGTGCCATCGAGTCGGTTCCGACCCATAGCGACCCTGTACAGGGTTTCCGAGGCTGTAAATCTTTACGGGAGCAGAACGCCTCATCTTTCTCCCGCGGAGCAGCTGGTAGTTTCGAACTGCCGGCCTTAAGGTTCACAGCCCGATTCGTAACCACTACGCTAGATAGTATTAACCCCACAAAATGAATGCAAAGATTACAAGTAACATATGCAAAGTGCCTTAGTGGATTGTTGTTGTCGTCAAGTGCCATTGAGTCAGTTCTGGCCCACAGCAACCCAGTATAGGGTTTCCAAGGAGTAGCTGGTAAGCTTGAACCAGCGACCTTGTGATTCAAACCAACTTTGCAGTCCAGTGCATTAGCCCACAGCACCACACCAGGAGGGACCATTAAATTGTAGATAATGACAATCATAGATATTTCATTAGCAAAGGGACCCTAATCTCGTTAGGGGTTGAGATTAATTTTTTGTTGTTGTTAAGTACCGTGGAGTCAGTTCCGACTCATAGTGACCCTGCACAGGATTTCCAAGGCTGTAAATCTTTACGGGAGCAGAAAGCCTCATCTTTCTCACATGGAACAGCTGGTAGTTTCAAACTGCTGACCTTAAGGTTAGTAGCCCGATTTGTAACCACTACACTACCAGAACTCCTTTGAGATTAGATTAGGATTTGTATAATAGTTAAAGCCACCTTCATACAATTAATGGAATGTCTACCCTTCCGGGCCACACTGTTTCCTGTCAGATCCTGTTTGACTAAATGACTTTAATAGTGTGAGAAGCTTAATGGAATATTCACTTTAAGATTACTAGCCTCAGGATCTAGATGAAATTGTTCTGGGTGGTGGCAACACAAGGCCAGGAAAATTTACAGTGTAGCTCAGCATTTTGCATAACATTAGCAAGAAATCCTTTCTATTGGAATATCTTATATTGGTCCAGTATTTGATAGGTTCTAGAGCATTTTCCAGTAAAACGTTAGTTATTCCAAGCAGGCAATTTGATGCAGTAGATAGAATGCAGATTTTGCAGGTGTATAAATCCTAGTTCTGACACTTACTGTGAGAACGTGGACAAATTACCTGACTTTGCTGAGCCTTGATTTTCTCTGTAAAACAGAGACAATAATCAGAGGAGGTAGTTAGGAGAGTGCTATAAAATATCCCAGGTAAAGCTTCTAGCCAAGTAATGACCCTATGTCGTTGTTGATGCTGCGGAGCCAATTCTGACTCATAGCCACTCTACAGGACAGAGACGAACTGCCCTGTAGGGTTTCCAAGGCTGTAATCTTTAAAAGAGCAGATTGACTCATAAAACCAAATTTGTTGTTGAGTTGATTCCGACTCATAGTGACCCTCTAGGACAAAGTAGAACTGCCGCATAGGATTTCCAACGCTGTCATCTTTACAGAAGCAGACTGCCACATCTTTCTTCCATAGGGTGTCTGGTGGGTTCGAACCATTAAGCTTTCTTGTTAGCAGCTGAGCAGCACTTAACTACTGTGTCATCAGATCTTGTCAGATGGGTCCATAAAACCAAACCTGTTGCTGAGTCAATGCTAAATCATGTGACTCTGTAAGTCAGAGTACTACTGCCTGAGAGGGTTTCCGAGTTTATAAACCTTTATGGAAGCCTAATCTTTCTCTTGCTGCAAGACTGGTGGGTTTGAACTGCTAGCCTTTTGGTTTGCAGCCAACATTTAACCCACTGGGTCGCTAAGGATCTATGATTGGCCCATACCTAAATCCCAAACCAAACCTATGCCATCAAGTCAAATCTACCTCATAGCGACCCTATATAGGGGTTCCAAGCTGTAAATCTTTATGGAATCAGACAGCTTCATATTTCTTCTGCGAAATGGCTGGTGGGTTTGAATAGTAGACTTGGTGGTCAGCAGCCCAATGCTTTCTCTCTCCAGTCTCTTTCTCTCTGCTCCTAATTCTAGATTTTTATTTGTTTGTTTGTTTGGGAGTTGGTAATTCTATAAAGATGATAGTGATATTTATGAGTTTCAGTAAAAACTAATTAATGGTAAGAAGAGAGAAACATGAAAAGCCTGTTCAACATGCCGTGAGAATTTGTTTGCTGGTTCTAGAATATGTGTTGCTACTTGCAACTAAGTAAAAAACACGTTGTGATTACAACCCACACACCTCTTGTACTACAATTTTGTGATGGGCTGTTTAGTGTATAAGTGAAGGAAGGATTTTCTTTCCAAATTAATGCAGTCTCTTCACAGTGAAGTTCTTTCTCGTTGTTGTTTTTAAGTGCTGTTGTGTTGGTTCTGACTCATAACAACCCTGCATAGAGTTTCCCAGGAGCTGTTGGTGAGTTTGAACCACCAACCTTTGGTTCAAACTGACCTTGCAGTCCAGTGCTTACCCTACAGCATTATACCAGGACTCCTTGAAAGAATTTAAATAATCCACCCCCAAACTACCAAACTCTTGTCATAGAGTGAAAATTGACTCATGGTGATCCTGTGTGTTACAGTATACAACTGAGCTCAATAGGGTTGTCTTAACTGCAATGTCTATGAAGAAGCTGGGTGGGTTTGAACCACAAACCTTTCAGATAACAACTGATCACTGAACTGTTTCACCACCAGGGTTCCTTTCCTTTTAATTGTTGTTAAGTGCCATCATCAAGTCATTTTGACTCGCAGCAGCCATGTATAGGGTTTCCAAGGCCTTAAAAGTTGGAGGGAGCAGAAAGTCTTTTACTTACAGATATCTAAAGCCTACCCTCTAATACTACCACTCATCTGTCAGTTTGTTGCACTGTGATGATTTGCATATTGTTGTGATGCAGGAAGCTGTTACACTGGTATTTTGAATGTTGGCAGGGACACTCATGGTAGACAAGTTTCAGTTAAGCTTCTGGACTCAGACAGACTCGTAAGAAGGAGAGGCAGAATACTTTCAAATGTTTAGCCACTGAAAACCTTATGAACAGCAGTGAAACTTTGTCAGATAGCACTAGAATACTGAATATTGAAACATGACAAATTACACAAGATTACTGTCAGATATAGTGCTGGAAGATGAACCCAAGTTGGAAGGTACTCAAAACATGACAGAGGAAAAGCTGCCTCCTGAAAGTAGAGTTAACCAGGATAAATATGAATTGGAGTAAAGCTTTTGGGACCGTCATTAGTTGATGGGGCACAACTCAAAATGAGGAGAAACAGCTGCAAACATCCATGAATAACTGGAACATGGAATGTATGAAGTCTGAATCTAGGAAAATTGAAAGTTATAAAAAATGAAATTGGATGCATAAACATTGATATCATAGGCATTAGTGAGCTGAAATAGATTGGTATTGGCCATTTTGAATCTGACAACCACATGGTTTACTATGCCAGGAATGACAAATTGAAAAGGAATGGTGTCTCATCCATCCTCAAAAAGAACATTTCAAGATCTGTCTCAAAGTGCAATGCTGTCTGTGACAGGATACTATCCATACACCTACAAGGAAACCAGTTAATACAACTATTGTTCAACTTTGCACACCAACCACTAAAGCCAGTGCTGATGAAACTGAAGAATTCTATAACCTTGGTGATAAAAATGATGCTGGAGATTGCATGATAGAATTTTGCAAGACCAATGACTTCTTCATTGAAAATACCTTTTAAAAAACTTATAATGATAATTATGCACATGAACTGCACCAGATGAAATACACAAAATTCAAATTGACTGCATCTGTGGGAAGAGACAGCAGAAAAGTTCCATATCATCAGCCAAAACAAGGCCAAGGGCAAACTGTGGAACGAACCATCAATTGCTCCTATGCAAGTTCAGGTTGAAGCTGAAGAAAGTTAAAACAAGTCTACAAGAGTCAAAATATGACCTTGAACACATTCCACCTGAATTTAGAGATCATCTCAAGAACCGATTTGATGCATAAGATACTAATGGTTTAAGACCAGAAGAGTTATGGGATGATATCAAGCACATCATACAGGAAGAAAGCAAAAGGTCACTATGAAAGACAAGAAGGAAAGAAAAGACCAAAATGGTATCAGAAGAAACTCTGAACCTTGCTCTCCACTGTACAGATGCTAAAGCAAATGGAAGAAATGAGGATATAAAAGAACTGAGCAGAAAATTTTGAAGGGCAGCTTGAGAAAAGAAAGTCAAATATTATAATGAAATTATAAAGTGCAAAGATCTGGAGTTAGAATATCAAAAGGGAAGACCATGCTTGGCATTTCTCAATCTGAAAGAACTGTGGGAAAAAAATTCAATCTTTGACTTGAAATACTAAAATATTCTTTGGGTGAAATATTGAATGATGCAGAAAGCCTCAACAGAAGATGGAAGGAATACACAGAGTCATTGTGCTAAAAAGTAATGGCCAATGTTCAACTATTTCAAGAGGTAGCGTATGAGCAGGAACCAATGATACTGAAGGAAAAGTGCAAGGTGCACTGAAGACATTGGCAAAGAACAAGTCTCCAGGAATTGATGGAAGACAAATTGAAATCTTTCAACAAACTGCTACAGCACTGGAGGCACCCACAAATCTATGCCAAGAAATTTGTAAGATAGTTACCTGGCCAACTAATTGAAAGAGAGCCATATTTGTGTCCATTCTAAAGAGAATTGACCCAATGGAATAGGAAAATCATTGGAGAATATCATTAATATCACATGTAAGTAAAATTTTGCTACAGATAATTTTAAAAATGGCTACAAAAGTACATTGACAGAGAGCTGCCAGAAGTTCAAGCCTAATTCAGATAAGGATGTAGAATGCGTGATATCATTGCTGATGTCAAAGGGTCTTGGCTGAAGACAGAGGATACTAGAAAGATGTTTACCTGTACTCTATTGACTATGCAATGATTTTGACTGTGTGGATCATGACATGCTATAGATCACGTTTCAGAGAATGAGTATTCCCAAACACTTAATTGTGCTTATGAGGAACCTGTACATTAACCAAGAAGCAGTAGTTCGAACAGAACAAGGGAACACTGAATGGTTAAAATTCAGGAAATAAGTGTGCCAGGGTTGCATTCTTTCTCGATATTTATTCAATCTGTATTCTGAGCAAGTAATTCAAGAAGCTGGATTATATGAAGAAGAATGTGGCATCGGAATAGGAGGAAAACTCATCAACAAACCTGTGATACGCAGGTGATATGACATTGCTTGCTGAAAACGAAGAAGACTTAAAATACTTATTGATGAAAATCAATGACCACAGCCTTTGGTATGGGTTGCATCTCAATATATAGAAAACAAAAATCCTTACTGTTGTAGCAATAAATGATATCATGATAAATGGAAAAAAGATTGAAGTTGTCAAAGGCTTCATTTGCTTGTATTCACCATCAACACTCATGGAAGTAGCAATCAAGAAATCAAAAGATGTATTGTGTTAGGCAAATCTGCAGCACAAGACTTGTAGAAAGTGTTCAAGAGCAAAGATGTTAGTTTAAGTGCCCCTAACCCATGCTGGGGAGTCCTGGTGTGGCTCTGTGGGTTAATGCACCAGACTGCAAAGCTGTTTAAACTGCAAGGTCAGCAGTTCAAGCTCACCAGCGCCTCCTTGGAAACCCTATACAGGGTCGCTATGGATCAGAACCAACTTGACGGCACTTAAAAATAATGACAACCCATGTTAGGAGTCCTGGTGTGGTGCTGTGGGTTAATGCGTCAGACTGCAAAGCCATTTGAACTGCAAGTTCGGCAGCCCAAGCTCACCAGCCACTCCTTGGAAATCCTATACAGGGTCGCTATGGGTTGGAACCGACTTGATGGCACTTAGCAACAACAACCCAAGCTATGCTATTTTCTATAGCCTCATATGCATGTGAAAATTGGACGGTGAATAAGGAAGACTGTAGAAGAATCAGTACGTTTGAATTATGGTGTTGGAGAAGAATATTAAAAGTACCATGGACTGTTAGAAGAACAAACACATATGTGTTGGAGGAAATATAGCTAGAATGCTCTTTGGAAGACAGGATGGTGAGACTTCATCTCTCATACTTTGGACATATTGTCAGGAGGGACCAGTCTCTGGTGAAGGACATCATTCTAGGTAAAGTGGAGGGTCAACAAAAAAGAGGAAGACCCCCCAGTGAGATGGATTAGCATAGTGGCAGCAGCAATGGACTCAAGCTTATGATTGTGTGGTTGGTGAAGGATCAGGCAGTGTTTCGTTCTGTTGTGCATAGGGTCATTATGAGTTGGAATCAAATCAACAACACCTAACAACAACAACACCTTCTTATAGGCTGAATTTGCTGATGATATGCTAGGGCTTTCTTTTGAGGAGCTGCTGGATGGGCACATCAAACATGCAACTGCCTATATTTCAGTTAGCAGCCGAGGACTTAACCATTGTGCAACCAGGGCTTCATAGAAAGAATGCAAATAATTTTTTTCAAGTTTTTATTGTGAATTACATGATAGTTTACATGGGAGAACACCAGCTTTACATTCATCCTATCGTATTTTGTTTCATTGCAATGATTACAATTCCCTCCATGCATCATCAAACAACCAAAGGGTACACCCCACAAGTCTGCCCCCCGACCTTCAGCACACAGACCCTCTCCCTCCCTGAGTCCAGATTCTGCAACCGTTCCATCTCTTCACATCATCACCTCTGCTTCCATCTCAGGGCGTCACTGCTTTTCTGGGTAGGGTTCTGGACTCCACTCTTCTCACTTGATGGTCCCAGGGACCTCTGCTCCTGGACTGCAGAATCAACCACTCCCCTCCTTTTATTACAAAATATCTACCTTTACCTTTCTGACCCTCACAGTCAGTCCTAATAGCAATTATTCACTATTGTACCATAAGAGTTTTATCTCCATCTCCTTTCATCAGCCCTGTCCCAACAGTTTGGAAACCACTCAACGAAGATTCTACCTTTCCCTGTGCCCTCTGGAACTAGGCTCCCTCTTGAAAGCTTGTAAGCCAGTCACTTCTTGCCTTTGTAGCCTTCTCATTTTGTGTAGCCAATGTCTAATTTGCCCATCCCTGTCTACCCTGTGTACCAAGGGGGTGGGAATGATCTTTACTTTAAGAGCTACTACATCCATTAGTATAGGTCAAGTTCATAAATTGTACCAGATTACTCTTTTTTTTCCCTCTTCTTTCTTTTTCCAGTTGAGTTCTGATCATCCAGCCATTGATGCCAAGTCAAGTGGGTACTATCTGCAAGTATGGGTGTTCTTGTGCATCTCTCCTCACTTCATATCAGCTGGATGCTTCACTCTCCATTCTAGTCCTCTGTGGCCATGTCACTGTCTCTGGGCCCAGGAGTCCCCGGGCCTTGCCATACTGCTTGCCAACCAGGTCCCAACCCAAGTTCACAGGAGTCTATTGAACATGGTTGGACTTAGCTCACAACTTCATTGCTGTTTTTCCCCACTTCCCCTTATCAGTGACCAACATGGGCACCAGTGAGACCACATGCCTGTGTGTGTATTAACCTTAAATCTTATTCTTGGAAGGGGGTTTGAAGAGTGCAAATAATTTTAAAATGCAAGGATGTCTCTAACCCGACTGTGGAGATTCCATGTGCAGACACTGGATGTCAGAATCCAGAGAAGGACTGACAGGCTGTCTGCTTCCAAGGAAGTCAACCTTCTATACTATACTCATGCATTCCATCATAAAGTGATTTATCAAGCAGTATCACTTTCTTTGTGTAGGTCACTGGCCTTCTGACTGAACACTTTGAGGCTCAGACATTTGTTACCTCACTAGGCTACTCTAATTTCTGAATTTCCTGGTATGGAGTTGTCTCTCTGCCCTCTCTCCCAACCTCTCAAGGTTCAAATATCGATTTCTGGCTAGGTGAGGGTTGCCATGTCTTTTGATGTAAGGCCGAATGACCTTAGTGCCATCAGCTCAAGGGATACAGTTCCTGGACCTTACCTCATCCTTGTCAGACTTCTAGCCATCTGACATTATCTTCATAAGAGTGTAGTCTCCAAAATTTCCCTGACTCTGAACCAGTGTAGAAGACAGAGGTGGGGTAGACCTCCCACTAAAGCACAGGGGCTATTTCATCAGAAAGCAACAGGGTCACTGACATTGGAAAGGGAAGACTGTTTTCTTTTTCCTAAAATCTCTAGCATTGTCCTCTTCATTAATCCCTTGACGTTTCCCTTCTTCATTCACATTAGAGTATGTGATTAAGTCATACCCTTAATTATTATGAATAATATTGTTAATGACAATTGCAATATTTATGTAATGTGCTGGTGTACAAAACAATTCTTCATTTATGATCTCACTTAATTCTCACAACAATCTTGTAAGGAAATAAGAGTCATTATCCTATACTAAAGATAAAGAATCTGTGGGTCAGACCAGTTAAGTGTGTAGCCCACGGTCATGCAGCTAGTACACAAGTGGTGATGTCAGACTCCTGTCCACATCTAGAGTCCATCACAGCTCTTCCTATTATTTCCCAATTGCCAAAAAGGAGCCGAGATAGTGACAAGAGTCTCTGCTGACAATTAAGAGTAGGTGCAGCAAGAACAGGAGGAGGGAAAGGCCAGGATGACGACTGTAGAGTCAGCTGAGAAAAGAGAAGGAACTGGCAGAAGGGCTGCGACTGGCACATACAGCTGCTTTGTGTGAATTAGCAAAACCACCTCTGGATGGTTCAAAGAGGCATAGCTGATCCCAGATCCCACAGCTGGATTTCAGCCTTGTATGACATCATTGACATGCATTTGTTTAGAGGGAAACTACACAGCCATATGGATGACCTGACTTGGGGTGAAGTGGGGAGAACGTGGTTGAGAGAATTAACTTCCACTGTCATTCTCTGGCTTTCCTAGTCAGTGACTTTCTGCTTAAGGCCCTCTTTGCCTGTATTCTTCAGCCTTATCCATTCTTTTCCCACCATACATCATATGAATTATTTATTGCCATCTGGAATTTCATTTCTGCCCAAGCCCCTCCTTCTACTTTTGATCATCATTTCCCCAAGTTCTTCCTGTATATCTTTAGCATCCGAAATACCAGTCATCTCAGCTTAAATGGAATTTTACCTTCCATGAAACCTTCCCAGAATGCTCCTGGTCTCTGTGATCCTTTTCGTCTCTACCCTGCCATGATGAGTAAGGAGATGAGCTGCCCCATGCAGAGAGTCCTCTATATTCTGGATCCACTGTGAAGCTCTGTCCCATGTTGGCTTCATTTTGTGGATAAGAACACTAAGACTAAAAGGCCAACTAATTTGCTAAAGGTCTTCTAGTTAGCTCTAAGCAGAGTTAGGATTTGAAGGCAGATGTCTTACCAAATATTCATCAGTTAGGAGCCCTGGTGGTGCAGTGGCTAAGCATTCACCTAGCTGAAAAATTAGTGATTTGAACCCACCAGTTGTGCCTGTAGGGGTAAAATGTGGCAGTTTGCTTTTATAAAGATTTACAGGCTTAGAAACCCAGTGGGGCAGTTCTGTTCTATACTATAAGACCACTGTGAGTCAGTGGATGTGGGTATTTGGCAATATCCATCTATATTAATTTGTACTCTTTAATTTTGTGCTTTTCCTTATTTTACTTGCTTGATTCCTAACTACTTATGTAACTGCATTACTGAGAGGGCAGACCATGAATTTCAACTCTTCATACTCTGAAATTTGGTAGACTTGAGGCAGAGAAGAAAGATGACAGAGAGAGAGAGGAAAAGAGAGAGAGGTGGGGGGGGGGGCAAGGTTGAGTGTTGTACCTCTTGGGTATCTTTGGGTCCCAGATCCTTAATTTTAGAAAGAGCACTCCCTTCCATAAAACTCTCAGGAATCTGGACCTAAGTCTCTCTTCTGGCTTTCAGGAAGATGTGGGATGATCCATACATTGGCCCCTGATGCAGTGGGTAAACTGGCCTATGTTATCATCTGATGCCTTCATGCTGTCAAAGTGCCCATCAGCCTGTGTCAGACTTCCTTTGCTCAGTTCCACTTTGCTTTTGTTTTCTCAGAAACAATTGAGAACCCAGCCTCTGGTTTCTCAAAATATCCAACCCCAGAGGGCTGTGGTTAAGAGTGGGTTTGAGACTACGAGTTCTGCTGATTCATGCTAACAAAAAACGTAGGGTCCACAGGAAGCCAAGGACCTTAATTAATGGCAATGAATTCAATTAATACAGCTATTATTCAAATTTACCTACCACCCACCAGAGACAATGATGAAGAAATTGAAGAATTCTACCAATTTCTTGGATCTGAAATTGATTAAACATGCATTGATAATTATGAAAGTCAGAAACAAAGAGGAAGGATTGGTAGATGGGAAATCGGGCCTTTGTGATAGAAATGACTGGAGATCACATGATAGAATTTTGCAAGACCAGTGACTTCTTCATTACAAATGTCTTTTCAGCAACATAAATGGTGACTCTATACACGAATCTTGCCAGATGAAATATGTTGTTGTTGTTAAGTGCCATTGAGTCACTTCTGACTCATAGTAACCCTATATAGGGTTTCCAAGGAGTGGGTGGTGGGTTTGAACTGCTTTCCTTGAGGTTAGCAGTCCAGTGCTTATTCTGCAGTGCCATACCTGGAATATACAGGAATCAAATTTATTACACCTATGGGAAGAGAGGAGTCCTGGTGTGGCACTGTGGGTTAATGTGCTGGACTTCAAGGTTGTTTGAATTGTGAGGTCGGTGGTTCAAGCTTACCATTCATTCCTGGGGAATGCTATACAGGGTGGCTATGGGTTAGAACAGACTCGATGGCACTTAACAACAACGTGGGAAGAGATGATGAAGAAGCTCAATATCATCAGCCAAAACAAGGCCAGGAGTCAACTGAGGAACAGACCATCAATTGCCCATATGAAGTTCAGGTTGAAGCTGAAGAACATGAAAACAAGTCCATGAGAGCCAAAATACCACCTAGAGTATATCCCACCTGAAGTTAGAGACCTTCTCAAGAACAGATTTGCCACACTGAACACTAATGACCAAAGGCCAGAGATGTTATGGGATGACGTCAAGAACACATACAGGAAGAAAGTCATTAAAAAAGCAGAAAAGAAAGAAAATACCAAAGCAGATGTCTGAAGAGATTCTGAAACGTTTTGAATGTAGAGTAGATGAAGCAAATGGAAGAAATGAGGAAGTAAAGAAGCTGAATAGAAACTTTCAAAGGATAGCTTGAGAAAACAAAGTAAAATGTAATGAAATGTGCAAGGACCTGGAGTTAGAAAATGAAAAGAAAACACATTCAGCATACTTCATGCTGAAAGAACCAAAGAAAAAATTTAAGACTTGAGTTTCAATTTTTAAGGATTCTATGAGCAAAATATTGAATGATACTGAAAGTATCAAAAGAAAATGAAAGGAATACACAGAATCATTGTACCAAAAAGAATTGATTGACATTCAACCATTTCAGGAGGTACGTAGGCTCAAGAACCGATTATATCAAAGGAAGAAGTTCAAGGTGTGCTGAAGACATTAGCAAAAATCAAGGCTCCAGGAAATGATGGAATACCAACTGAAACACTAGAAGCACTCACTAGTATACAGCAAGAAACTTAGTCAACCTACTGGAAGAGATCCCTATTTGTGCCCATTCCAAAGAAAAGTGACCCTAAGGAATGTGGAAATGATTGAACAATATCATTAATATCATATGCAAACAAAATAAAATGGTTGCAGCAATATGTACACAGGGTTGTTGTTTTTAGGTGTCATCGAGTCGGTACCAACTCATAGTGACCTTATGCACAACAGAATGAAACACTGCCTGGTCTTGTGACAGTATCATAATCATTGCTCCACGTCTGCCCATTGTGCAAATCCGTCTCATTGGGGCTCTTCCTCTGTTTCACTGACTCTCCACTTTACCAAGCATAATGTTCTCCAGGGACTGGTCCCTCTTGATCATATATCCCAAGTATGAAAGACGAAGTCTGGCCATCTTGGCTATTAAGGAGCATTCTGGCTGTACTTCTTCCAACAGATATTTTTTCTCCTTGCAGCAGTTCATTATACTGTTAATATTCTCTTCCAACACTGTAACTCAAATGCATCAATTCTTCTATATCCTTCCATATTTATTGTCCAACTTTTACATGCATATGAGGAGGTTATTGAAAATACCATGGTTTGGGTCAGGCGCATCTTAGTCCTCAAACATCTTTGCTTTTGAACACTTTAAAGAGGTCTTGTGCAGCAAATTTGCCTATTGAAATATGTCTTTTGATTTCTTGATTGCTGCTTTCATGAGTATTGATGGTTGATCTTAGCAAAATGAAGTCTTTGACAACTTCAATCTTTTTTCAGTTTATCTTGATGTTATTTATTGGTCCAGTGGTGAGCATTTTTGTTTTCTTTACATTGAGATGCAATCCATACCAAAGGGCTTGTGTTCTTCGTTAGTAAATATTTTAAGCCCTCTTCGCTTTTAGCAAGCAAGATTGTATCATCTGCATATTGCATATCACCAATGAGTCTTCCTCCATGGAGGAAGACATATACAAGGAGCTGTTAGAAATTCAAATCTGATTCAGAAGAGGACCAGGAACTATGGATATCACTGCTGACATCAAATGGATCTTGACTGAAAGCAAAGAATACCAGAAAGATGTTTACTTGTGTTTTTATTGACTATTCAAAGGCATTCAAGTGTGTGGATCATAACAGATTACTGATAATGTCATGAAGAATGGGAATTCCAGAACACTTAAGTGTGCTCACGAGGAATCTGTACACAGAGCAAGAGGTGGTTGTTCAAACAGAACAGGCAGATATTGAACAGTTAAAAATCAGGAAAGGTAAGTGTCAAGTATCTTTTCAGCATACTGTTTAAATCTTAATGTTGAATGGGTACTGGGAGAAGTTGGACTATGTGAAGAAGAACATCACATCAGGATTAGAGGAAGACTCATTACCAACCTAGGATATGCAGATGATGCAATCTTTTTTTTTTTAGGCAACACAATCTTGCTTGTTGAAAGCAAAGAGGACTTGAGGCACTTGCTGATGAAGAACCAAGAAAATGGTTTTTAGTATAGATTACAGATCAATGTAAAGAAAACAAAACCCCTCACAGTTGGACCAATAAACAACATCATGATAAGCGGCAGAGAAAAGATTGAAGTTGTCAAAGAGTTCATTTTACTTGGATTCACCATCAATGCTCATGGAAACAGCAATAAAGAAATCAAATGACATTGTATTAGGCAGATCTGCTGAACTTTAAAGTGCTAAAGAGAAAATTATATAACCTTGAGGACTAAGGTACACCTGACCCAAGCCATGGTTATTTTCAATTGCCTTATATGCATATGAAAGCTGGATATCAAATAAGGAAGACTGGAGAAGAATTGGTGCATTTGAATTATGATATTGATGAAGAATATTGAAAGTACCATGGGATTGCTAGAAGAACAAACAAATCTGTTTGGGGAGAAGTGCAGCCAAAATGCCTTCGACTCAAGGATGTTAAGACTTCATCTCACATACTTTGGACTATCAGGAGGGACCAGTCCCTGGAAAAGGATACTGTTGTTGTTGTTAAGTGCCGTTGAGTCGATTCCGACCCATAGCGACCCTGTACAGGGTTTCCGAGGAGCAGCTGGTGAGCTTGAACCATCAACCTTGCAGTTCAAATACTTGATAAAATGAAAGGTCATCTAAAAAGAGGAAGATCCTCAATGAGATGAACTGATACAGTCATAGTGAATATGGGGTCCACATATCTACAATTGTGAGAATGGCACATAGCTGGGCAACGTTTCATTCTGTTTTGCATAAGGTTGCTGTAAGTTGGAGTTGACTTACTAGCACCCAACAACAACAGTAACAACAATTCGGTATTGGACCTCTAGATTTCTTATTCAGCTTACCTTTTCTTTTCTTAAAAGAGAAAAAATTTAAGTAGGATATAATTAAGCTGGATATTTATATATAAAAATGTTGGCCTGTTACCGTAAATCTAACGTAGCTAAAGGTCCTGTTCTAAATATTTTATGGATTTTTGAGAGCATGACGTGTTATTTGAGCTGCAAAGAAGGAGAAAGGATTTTACTTTTCTTTCTGGAACCATTCCCGGTTTCTGTGAGCGTAAGGGTAAATCAATCTCTTTTGTTGTCGTCATTGAAGCAAATTCTCATCTTTGGATAGAAGGTGAAAAAGACTTTAGAATTAAAGAATGGATTTAAAAATATATTATGTATATATAAACAACAAATAAATATAAATAATAATAATAGTTAACCTCCACTTTAAATGTACTATATTATTCAATCCTATATCAACCCTCAGCTAAGGAAGCTGGGTCACAGCCAGCAAGGTAACTTGTCCAAGGTCTCAGAATAAAGCCAGGACCCAAACTCAGAGTATCTGACCCTGATTTAGCACATAAACAGTATCAGTAACTGGGGACCTTCTTTGAAGCCTCATGTCAGGAGAACACGGAGTAGGATAGAATGAGCCCCAGAGTCTACCCCAAGATGCCAGAATACTGTTGCACTCTGTCAAAGAGCAAGTGAGGGAGAAGTAAAGAGAGAGAAAGACTGGGAGAGAGATGGGTGTGGGGGGAGAAAAAGTGAGAGAAGGAGAGAAGCAGACTTCTGTGTTAAATCCTGAAACACAGTAAAATTCCAACAGGTGGAAAGGAATCCCAATCTCCACTGAAAATTCTAGTCAGAGTTCAGAATAGTATGACAAGGTGTTGGGAGGAGGGACAATGCATGACACATTTGTGAAGAGGTTAGATGTGGTCACAGTGTAAGGCAGGGTACAAGATAAGCATGAAAGAAAGAATGCCAATTATATTCAATTTCACGTGGCATTCATTTTCAAAGCATTTTCACCTGCACCCTTTTACAGTCATATGAGCCTTTGAATTTTTTTTTTTGCTGTTTCCTCTGCTTCAAATGTCCCCTCACCCCACCTATTTTCACTTTTGAGCTAGACGCCAAGCATAAATGCATATCTTTCCTGAAGCATTTATTGACATATGTGGCAGGAAGTGAGTTCTCCCTCTTCTGAAGGTCCCTGGCATGAATTCTTTGTCCCTCACTTTGCCAGGAACTGTGCAGTTATTTGGGCTTAAGTGCTGTTACCCAGGGCAGCCACGTGATGAAGTGATGGAGCCCTGTACATTTCTGTCTATTCTCAGGACTAGCTTCTGGTCCTACATTCTGCCCTGCACCTTTTCCCCCATCTTTCCCTTCCCCTTAAGTGCTGTTACCCGGGGCAAGCATGTGATGAAGTTATGGAGCCCTGTGCATTTCTATGTATTCTCAGGGCCTAGTTCCTGGTCCTACATTCTGCCCTGCACCCTTTCCCCCATCTTTCCCTTCCCCAAGTCTCTCCATGAAAGTAGCTCATGGCTTAATGGAGGCATGTCAGTCAATCCCCTCATAGTCCTGAAGAAACACTCGTGATGTGATAAATTTATTATTCTGTGGGAAGCAAGTGGAACCTAACCTAGTGTCTAGTCTTTCCAATAAGTCACAAAGAGATTGTATTCTACTTTCTCAGAAACTATGCCCAACAAAGGAGAAAGTATAAAACATGTCCTTCTTGGTTTACAAATTATGTTTATTTAAAAAAAATTGTGGTGGAAATATACATACCAAACAACATATGAATTCAATAATTTCTACATGTATACTTCAGTGACATTAATTACACTCTTCAAGTTGTGCAATCATTGTAGTTATGGTTTTCCAAATGATTCCACCACCAATAATGTAAGAGTCCTGGCACTGTAGGGTAATACTGGACTGCTAACCACAAGATCAGCAGTTTAATTGACCAGCCATTCCTTGGAAATCCTATACTCAGTTGCTAGAAGTTGGAACCAGCTTGACAACACTTAACACACAACTAAATAATGTAAACTCAGTGTCCCCTAAGCAAAAACTTCCCCTTGACCCATTTCCCACCCATAGTAACAACTAATAATTTTTGGGTTCCATATTTTTATGTATTTCATATAAATGAAATCATACTGCAGTTGTCCTTTTGTGATTTACTAATTCTGCTCAGCATAATGTTTTCAAGGTTCATCATGTTATGGCATGTGGTGGTGGTGGTGATGTGCCGTGGAGTAGGTTCTGGCTTCTAGTGACTGCATGGGGTTTCTGAGGCTGTAAATCTTTAAGGGATCAGAAAGCCTTATCTTTCTCTGTGGAATGGCTGGTAGTTTCGAACTGCTAACTTTGAGGTTAGCAGCCCAACTCCTAACCACTATGCCACCAGAGCTCCTTGCTGTGGCCTGTACTAGAACTTTACTTCTCATTACAGCTGCAAACTATTCAATTGTGTGTGTGTATAATATTTTGTTGATCCATTCATTTGTGGGTAGACGTTGCAGTTGTATCCACCTTTTGGCTATTGTGAAAAGTGCTGCAGTTAATATTGGTGTACATTGCTTGGTTTTTAATGTTTTATTTTGACAAGAAATTATAAGCTATGTAAGATAATTATGCTACGATGTCTTCATGGGCCCCTCTTTCTGCTCTAGGAGAAGAAAAAGAAGGTCTTGAAGTCACTGTCTTGTGGTTTCCAAGCTTGGCTGCAAGATCAAAGCTCAGTCTTTGGCCAAGTGAGGGCGTAATGACCAGGGTGTTGGCCTGCTGAGCAGTGGCACTCCCCTTCAGAATGGCCTGGAATAGGTGTGGGCTGTAGCAGAGTATAGCAAGACATTGCTTTGGACAGAGAATAAAGGGACTGTAAAACTCTTGTGTCTGGTATATCATTCTTGTTGCCTTTTTACTATGATGGCAAGAATCAAAGTAGACCAAGCCCAGAGATGTCAGTTATGCCTAATTGGCTCCTACATCAGAAGGCCTTTGCACACCCTAGTTCCACAGACACTGTTAATAAGGATAGCTTTTAATAGTGTTAGGCTTGGGCTTTACGGTTCTCCTGATGCTGTTTTCGCTATCTTCTCTTGATCATCATGATTCTTGAGAAAGATGTAAGGAAAAAGGAGTCAAATATGCTGTGATCAGCCAGCATAACCACTCCCAGTTGTTGTTGTTAAGTGCTGTTGAGTCGGTTCCAACCCATAGTGACCCTGTACAGGGTTTCCGAAGCTGTAAATCTTTATGGGAGTAGAAAGCCTCATCTTTCTCCTGCAGAGCGGCTAGTAGTTTCTAACTGCTGACCTTAAGGTTCGCAGCCCGATTCGTAACCACTATGCTACCAGAGCTCCCAGAGTCCTCTGTATTTCTCGTCTTTCTTCTAGTAAAATGAAAAGGGATCCTTTTTGCTCTCCAAACTTCAACGGGGGCTACAGCCTTCCTGCCCCAATCTCATGTTATGTCATGCTTGTGTTTTTCTTATGCATCCATAATACTGTGAATAGCTGTGCAGATTGTTAACTGCACTTCAAAGCACCACTGACATAAATAATGAGGTGAATTGTACAGTACATGGTGAGACCTTTTCCATATTTGATAACCTGTCCTGCTGGGACAGAGTCTGTGTAGAAACAGCATACTTTGCCATGTATTTGTGATATTTCTAGTTATTATTTAAAAACTACAGCAATAACAACAACAACAATTTGTCAATGCTGCAATAAATACGAACAAGTGAGCACTTGTTATATTCCAGGACTTTTTTAGGAGCTGGGGATGCAGCAGTAAATTAAGCAAGCCAAAATCTCAACCCCATGAAACCTGCGTTGAAATTGTAAGAGGTAGAAAACAAGAGCCAGATGTTGTTGTTGTTATTACATGCTGTTAAGTTGGTTCCGACTAATCGTGACTCTGTATAGTGTTTCTGAGGAGCGGCTGATGAGTTTGAACCACCAACCTTGTGGTTCAAACTGACCTTGAAGCCCAGTGCTTATCCTATAGCCCCATAAAAAGACAATGATAAGCTATGTGCCAGACGATGATATGCTGTGCAGAAAACTAAAGCAGGGAAGGTGGATGGGGAGTACCAATAGAGTGGAGGATGTAGTTTGCAGTTTTAGAGTGGTGTGGAAAGGCCTCACTGGGAGAGTGAAGAAGGTGAGTGACCAAATCCTCCAGATATCTTAGGGAAGAAAATTTAAGGCAGAGGGATTAATAAGTGTAAAACTTTGAAGGTCTGGTGTGCTTGAAAACTGTAAGGAGGCCAGTGTGACTGAAGCAGAATGTGTGAGAAGGGAATAAACCAGTTGCTGATGAGTTGATTCTAACTCATGGCAATCTCACGTGTGTCAGAGTAGAACTGTTGTCCATAGGGTTTTCAATGACTGTGATCTTTTGGAAGCAGATTGCCAGGTCTTTCTTCTGAGATGCCTCTGGATAGACTTAATCCTGCTAAACTTGAAGTTAGCACCTGAGTGTATAACTTTTTGTGCGACTTAGGGACTTCATGTGAGAGTCCTGGTGTGGCACTGTAGGATAAGCATTGTATCCCAAGGTTAGTTTGAGCCTCAAGGTCGGCGGTTCAAACTCACCAGCTGCTCTTCAGAAACACTATACAGGGCCACTGTGAGCTGGAACCAACTCGACAGCACTTAACCACAACAAGGGTGGGTTTAGGTTGGTGGTTCCAGCCTATCAGCTGCTCTGTGAGAGAATGATGAGGTTTTCTGCTCCTGCAAAGATTTACAGCATTGGAAACCCTATACAGTGTCGCTGAGTTGCAACTTGCTTGATGGCACTAACAACAATAAGCCCATTGTATGTTTTGAACAGAGAAGTGATAGGCTGCTGCACTGAGAATGGCATGAAGGTAAGGGCAGGGAGACTAGTTTGGAGGCTGCTACAATAACACACTTGTGAGAAGATGGTGACTTGGACCAAGAAAGTTGCAGAAGAGGTGGTAAGTGAGAATATTTTGAAGGTCGAATTAAGAAAATTTCCTGATGGACTAGATGTGGACTTTGAGAGAAAAAAAGGACTCAAGATGACTCCAAGGCATCTGGAAGAATGGAGTTGCTGTAAATTTAATTGAGGAAGACCTTTGTTGTTGCTGTTGTTAAGTGCCGTCGAGTTGGTTCCGACCCATAGCGACCCTGTACAGGGTTTCTGAGGGTGTAAATCCTTACGGGAGTAGAAGACCTTAGAGGAGTATATTTTCTAGAGAAGATCAGAAGCTTAAGTATGGATGCGGTAAGTGTGAGATGCCTTATTCAACGTTCAAACAAAGATGTTGAATCTGAAATTTAAAGAGAGACAACCTGGAGGCAGATTTGCAAGCAATGAGTGTATGTTGTTGTTATGTGCCGTCGAGTCGGTTCCGACCCATAGCAACCCTATACAGGGTTTCCAAGGCTGTGAATCTTTACAGGAGCAGAAAACCTCATCTTTCTCCTATGGATCAGCTGGTAGTTTCGAACTTCTGATCTTAAGATTTGTAGCCCGATTCGTAATCTCTACGCTACCAGAGCTCCTAAGTATGAGTGTATAGATGGTATTTAAAGCCATGAGACTGCCTAAGTTTACCAAGGAGCAAGTGCAAGCAAAACTAAGTCTCAGAAGTATGTTTTAAGACTCTCAAAGGTTAAGAGGTCAGAGATACAAAGACAAACAGACAAAGAAAGTGGAGGAGAAGCAGCTTGAATGTGAGGAAAACCAGTAGGGTATGCTACAGTGGAATTCAAAAAAAGGAAGTGTTTTGAGGAGATCTATGCAATCAGTTCCTGATAAAATCTGTCCACAGATAGTGCTGTGCCTGAGGTTCATGGGTAGTTCAGAGTGTGGGGTTGAGTCATGAGGCAAGGGTGAAGACAAGGAATGGAGAACAGTTCAGGGAGGATCAGGGTGTGGGGGTATAGAACACTGACTTTACGGAATCGACTTTACAGTATTTAACAACAACAACAAAAAGAAAGACCAATTAATACCACTACTAGCGTTACCACTACTGGCATAGTGGTTACGAATCGGGCTGCGTACCTTAAGGTCAGTGGTTCGAAACTACCAGCCGCTCCATGGGAGAAAGATGAGGTTTCTGCTCCTGTAAAGATTTACAGCCTTGGAAACCCTGTACAGGGTCGCTATGGGTCAGAACCGACTCGACGGCACGTAACAACAGCAACATTCAAATTTAGTGAGTGAAAAGTGTAACTTAGGGGGAATACAGCTGTTTACAGATGTCCCTTTTGGGTCCAGATGGTGAGGTTGATCCCCAGAGTGAAATAGCCTGGGCAGCAGAAGGAAACAGGAATACAACAGTCTTCCCTGGACCCTGGACTCTCCTCCATAAAATTAGTCTCCCAATCAGCTTCTGAGGCCACTGATAAGAGTTCTTCTCAGTCAGACTAACTCAGAGCTATCAAGTCAGATGGTGAGAGCTCAGAATGGTGGTGGTGGTGGTGGTAGTGTGCCGTGGAGTTGGTTCCTACGCATAGCAACCCTGTATAGGGTTTCCGAGCCTGTAAATCTTTATGGGAGCAGAAAGCCTCATCTTTCTCCTGTGGAATGGCTGGTAGTTTTGCTGACCTTGATGTTAGCAGCCCGACTCGTAACCACTACGCTAAGGTTGAGTTTGTAATGTCCCTGGCATCACAATGGAGTAGGGAAGAATTTTTGATGCTTTGGGGGAGCTACCTAAGCTTTATGGAAACCCATAAAGATGGATATCCTAGACTCAGTGAGCTGAAATGGACTGGTATTGACCATTTTGAATCACACAATCATATGGTTTGCTATGCCAGAAAAGACAAACATAAGAGAAACAGTGTCCCATTCATTGTCAAAAAGAACATTTCAAGATCTATCTCGAAGTTATTGTTGTTATGTGCCGTGGAGTCAGTTCTGAAGTACAGTGCTGTTTATGATAGGATAACAGTCACAGAGTCACTATGAGTCAGAACCGACTTTATGGTACTTAACAACAACACCAAAAAGAAAGACCAGTTAATACCACTATGATTCAAATTTAGACACTAACCATTAAAGACAGTTTTGATGAAATGGAAGAATTCTACCAACTTCTTCAGTCTGAAATTGATCAAACATGCAATGAAAATGCATTGATAATTACTGGTGATTGAATGCAAAGGTTGGAAACAAAAAAGAAGGATATGACATAGTTGGAAAATAGACCTTGGTGATAGAAACAAAACTGGAGATTGAATGATAAAATTTTTCGAGGCAAAAATGACTTATTCATTGCTAATATCTTTTATTAACAATAAAAGATTATTAATATCTTTTATTAAAAGGAGACTATATACATGAACCTCAACAGATGAAATACATAGGAATCATACTGAGTACATATGTATGAAGAGACAGTGGAGAAGCTCCATTTCATCAGGCAAAACAAGCCAGGGGCTGACTACGGAACAGACGATCAAGTGTCATATACAAGTTCAGGCTGAAACTGAAGAAAATTAAAACAAATTCACGAGAGCCAAAATATGACCATGAGTATATCCCAACTGATTTTAGAGACCATCTCAAGAATAGATTTGATGCATTAGACACTAATGACTGAAGACCAGACGAACTGTGGGATGACATCAAAAACATCATATATGAAAAAAGCAAAAGGTCTTTAAAAATACAAGAAAGAAAGAAAGAATCAAAGTAGGTGTCTGAAGTGACTCAAACTTGCTCTTTAGCATGGTGGTGGTGGTGGTTATGTGCCATGGAGTCAGTTATAACTTATAGTGACTCCTGTATAAGGTTTCCAGTGCTGTAAATCTTTATGGTAACAAAAAGCCTTATCTTTCTCCCACAGAACCACTGGTAGTTTCAAACTGCTGACC
>NW_006408582.1:1234526-1240178 GCF_000296735.1 Chrysochloris asiatica | reverse complement strand
CTGTGCTTTATTGGCTATGAAAAGGCTTTTGCCTGTGTGGATAATGGTAAGCTATGGATAACACTGGAGAATGAGTATTCTGGAACACTTAATTGTGCTCATGATGAACCTGTACATTGACCAAGAGGCAGTTATTCGAACAGAACAAGGGGACACTGAATGGATTAATATCAGGAAATGTGAGCACCAGGTTTGTATCCTTTCACCATACTTATTTAATCTGTATGCTTGACAAATAATTTGAGAAGCTGGGTTATATGAAGAAGAATGTGGCATCAGGATTGGGAAAATATTCTTTAAAAACCTGAGATATGCAGCTGGTACAACCTTTCTTGATGGAAGTGAAGAAGACTTAAAAGTAATTATTGATGAAGATCAAAGACCACAACCTTCAGTATGGGGTGCACCTCAATGTAAAGAAAACAAAATTCTTCACAACAGAACCAACAAATGCATCATGATAAATGAAGAAAAGATTGAAGTTGTAAAAAAGTTCATTTTGCTTAGATCTCCAATCAATGCTCATGGAAGCAGCAGTTAGGAAATCAGATGACATATTGTATTAGACAAATTTGCTGTAAAAGACCTCTTTAAAATGTTCAAAGTAAAGATATTACTTTGAGGACAAAAATGTACCAGAGCCACATCATGGTATTTTTAATTTCCTCATGTGCATGTAAAAATTGGACAATAAATAAGGAAGACTGTAGAAGAATTGATGCATTTGAATTATGGTGTTAGAGAAGAGTATTAAAGGTACCATGGACTGCCAGAGGAACAAAACAGTCTGTGTTGGAAGATATACAACCAGAATGCTTCTTAGAAGCCAAGATAGTCAGATTTCATCTCTCATACTTTGGGCATATTATCAGGAGGGACCAGTCCCTGTAGAAGGACATCATACTTGTTAAAGTACAGGGACAGTGAAAAAATGGATACTCCTAAGGAGATGGATTGGCACTGTAGCAGCAACAATGGACTCAAGTGTAGCAGCAACTTTGTACAGAGGGTTCTATGAGTTGGAACTGACTCTATGACACTTAACAACAAAATGGACACAATATTGAATGATGCTGGAAACTTCAAAAGAAGATGGAAGGAACACAGAGAGTCATGGTACCAAAAAGAACTGGTCAATATTCAAGCATTTCTATATGATCAAAAACTGATAGCTTTGAAGGAAGAAGTCCAAGCAGCACTGAAGGCACTGGTAAAAAACAGCTGTAGGAAATGATGGAATGCAAATTGAAATGTTTCAACAAACTGGAGGTGCTCATTCTTATCTAAGCCGAGAAATATGAAAGATAGCTATCTGGCCAACCAATGGAAGAGATCATATTTGTGCCCATTTCAAAGAAAGATGATCGAATGGAATGCAGAGATCATCAAACAATGCCATTAATATTACTTACAAGTAAAAGTTTGCTGAAGATAATTAAAAAATGGTTGCAGCAGTATATTGAAAGGGAGCTATCCGAAATTCAAGCAGGGTTCAGAAGAGGACGTGGAACTAGGGTTGTTGTTGTTATTAAATGCCAACTCAGTTCGACTCATAGTGACCCATATAGGGTTTCTGAGGAGGAGTTTGGTGGGTTTGAACCACCGATCTTGTGGTTCATAGTCCAGTGCTTACAATACAGCACCACACTAGGAGTTGCTGATATCAGATGAATCTTGGCTGAAAGCAAAGAATACCAGAAAGATGTTTTGTTGTTGTTAAGTGTCATCGAGTCAGTTAGTGACCCTGTACAGGGTTTCTGATGCTGTAAATCTTTACGGGAGCAGAAAGCCTCATCTTTCTTCTGTGGAACAGCTGGTAGTTTCGAACTGCTGACCTTATGAATTTGCAGCCCGATTCGTAACCACTACGCTACCAGAGATGTTTACCTGTGCTTTATTGACTATTTAAAGGCATTCCATTGTGTGAGTCATAACAAACTTTGGATAAAATTGTGAGGAATGGAAATTTCCAAACACATTAGGAGGCTGTAAGAGATGAAAAGACATTTGTTAGAATAGAACAAGGAGATGCTGAATGGTGAAAAATCTGCATCAGCGATGTATCTTTTTACCATACTTTTTCAGTCTGTATGCTGTTGGTGTTTTGGGGTGCCATACAGTCAATTCCAACTAATAGCAATCCTATGCACAACTGAAGGAAACACAGTCTGGTCCCATGCCAATCCTTGCAATTAGTGTTACAATGGAGTCAATTGCTGCTTCCACTGTGCCAGTCCATCGTGTTGGGGATCTTCTTCTTTTTCATTGACCCTCCACTTTACCCAGCATGATGTCCTTCTCCAGGGACTGAGCCCTCCTAATAGCATGTCTGCAGTATGAGAGACAAAATCTGGCCATTTCAGCTATTAAGGAGCATTCTGATTGTACTTCTTGCAGTATAGATTTGTTTGTTCTGGCAGTCCATGGTATTTTTAATACTCTTCTCTAACACCATTATTCAAATGCATCAGTTCTTCTATGGTCTTCCTTATTCATTGTCCAACTTTCACATGCTTATGAGGTTACTGAGAACATCATGGTTTGGGTCAGTTGCACTTAGGCCTCAGCCTGACAACTTTGTTCTTGAACACTTTAATGAGGTCTTGTGCAGCAGATTTGCCTAATACAATATGTCATTTGATTTCTTGACTGCTGCTTTCATGAGTGTTGACTTAAGCAAAATGAAGTTTTTGACAACTTCAATCTTTTCTCCATTTATGTTATTTATTTGTCCAGTTAAGGAGCTCTGATAGCGTAGTGGTTACGAATCGGGCTGTGAACCACAAGGTCAGCAGTTCGAAACTACCAGCTGTTCCGCGGGAGAAAGATGAGGCTTTCTGCTCCCATAAAGATTTGCAGCCTCGGAAACCCTGTACAGGGTCACTATGAGTCAGAACTGACTCCACGGCACACAACAACAACATTTGTCCAGTTGTGAGGATTTTTGTTTTCTTTACATTGAGGTACAACCCATACTGAAGGCTGTTGTCTTTGATCTTCATCGGTAAGCATTTTAAATCTTCTTCACTTTCAGCAAGCAAGGTTGTATCTTGCAAGTTGTTAATGAGTCTTCCTCCAATCCTGTTATTATGTTTTTCTTATAATCCAGCTTCTTAGATTCCATTGTGTGTATGTACCAAAGTTTGTATGCATTCTGCTACTCTCTGTCTCTTGACTGGTGCATTTAATCCATTTACATTCAGTATAATCAATAGGTATAAATTGATTGCTGTAATTTTGCTGTGTATTTTTGTGGTGTTGTTAGTTTCTTTGTTCTACATAAATTTTTGCATTGTGTTAATTTTGTGGGTTTTCTTTTCATTTTCTTCATTGGTATTGTTTTAATGTTTATTAAATCTTTCTGATTTTCCTCTTTTATATTTTGATGTGAAGTGTATTAATTTTCTTTGAGATGACCCTGTAATTTATTAATTGTTTTTCCTGTTTAAAACAATCTGTTTTAACTCGAAATCTGCTTGACTTCTCGCCATTTGGAAATTCAGAATCTGCATTATTCCTTCTTTGGTACATAAGCACAACGGAGTACAGGAAACTGATGAATAATGATGAATCTGTGAAATACCTCATAACATGGAACCTGGAGGACATTATGCTGAGTGAAAAGTTAACAAAGGGTTTTCTTGCAAAGAAAAACATTCTATGAAGCTTACCAGGGGTGGAAGAGAAGGAAAAATCATTCATGTTCTAGAGGGTAGACGCACGTAGTTGTTGATTGTTGTTGTTTAGTGCTGTCGAGTTGGTTCTGATCTGATAGCAGAGAGACCATGTATAGGGTTTCTGAGTAGTGGCTGGTGGGTTTGAACCATTGACCTTGTGGTTCAAACCAATGTTGTGGCCCAGTGCTTTATCCTACAGTGCCACACCAGGACTCCAAGTTGGGTGATGGGGTAGGCAATATACAACAAGGAGGAGGTTAGCACAGGAAAGATGAAAGTAATGGAAGACACAGGGAGGAGTGCAAGAGTTAAAGGGAATAGAGGTAACTGTTAACTGATGGTCCATGGATGGGATTGCAGTCATTGTAATGAAGCAAAGTATATAATCTGTTGAACGTGGACTGATGATCTGGTCTGTAAACCTTCACTCAATTTACAATAAAAAGTTTTTAAAAAAAACCAGTGTTTGCAATTATAAAGGTAGAAGTTTTGTAACAAAAACAGGGAAGTAGTTAATCTTACAGACCAGAAACAAAGGACCGTAGAAGAGCACAAGCAGAATGTGAGACCTTATCCAGAGAAGCAGCGACACCAGAGATGGAGGCTGAGATGGGGGCATTGAGAGAGGGAGCAGCTGAGGACTCTCTAGATTCATGGGATTAGAGGGACTAAGAGCTGGCAGGCAGAAGGCAGAGTTGCAGAATGTGCTCTTTGGTGGTGTAAATTTTTCTATATGCCTGAGTGTTTAAAAAAAAAAGAGTTAAAATGAATAGAGAGAAATACTGTGTGTTACTGATGGTACATGGAGGGGATTATAACCATTGTAATGAAACAAAGTATATGATTTGTTGAATGTAAAACTGATGATCTGTTGATTCTTTCTATAGTTTTTCTGTTTTCGGTCTCATTTATTTCTGCTCTAATCTTTATTATTTCCTTTCTTCTGTTGACTATGGGTTTACTTTACTGGTCTGTTTATAGTTATTGGAGATGTTGTGTTGATTTTGGTTCTTCTTTTTGGATGTGTGCATTTACACCAATAAACTGTCTTCTCAGCACTGCTTTTGCCGTGTCCCAAAGATTATGATATGTTGTGTTTTCGTTCTCATTTGTTTCTAGGAACTTTGTGAATTCACGTTTTATTTCTTCTAGTAACCTGTAGCTTTTCGGCAGGGTATTATTCAGTTTCCATGTTTTTATTTCCTTGGTCTTCGTGTTGTTGATTTCTAATTTAATAGCATTGTGGTCTGAGAAGGTACTTTGTAGTATTTTGACGTTTGTAAGTTTATGGAGGCTTGTTTTGTGGCCTAACACATGGTCTATCCTGGAGAATGTTCCATGTGCACTGGAAAAGACTGTGTATTGTGCTGTTGTTGGGTTGAATGCTCTGTACACATCTGTGAGGTCCAGTTGGCTGATAGTGTTGTTTAGTTCCTCTGTTTCTTTGTCAAGTTTCTTTCTGGTGGTTCTATCCATTTTCGAAATTGGTATATTAAAATTGCCCACTCTATTGTAGATTTTTCTATTTTTTTCTTCAAATCTATTAGAGTTTGCTTTATATATTCTGGAGTGCTTTCATTGGGAGCATAGCTATTTGTTATGGTTATGTCATCTTGTTCAATTGTCCCTTTAATCATGAGATAATGTCCATCTTCATCTATTATGCTGGTTTTTGCCTTAAAGTTTCTTTTATCAGAGATAAGCATTGCCACTCCTGCTCATTTTTTATTGTAATTAATTTGGAATATTTTTTTCCATTCTTTGACTTTTAGTCTGTTTTTGTCTTTGTGTATAAGGTGTCTCTTGGAAACGGCATAATGAAGGATCTTGTTTTCTTATCCATTCTGCCACTCTCTGTCTCTTAACTGGTGCATTTAATCCTTTTATATTCAGTGTGGTAGCGTAGCAATTACGAATCGGGCTGTGAACCTCAAGGTCAGCAGTTCGAAACTACAAGCTGTTCCACGGGAGAAAG
>NW_006408582.1:1225741-1232896 GCF_000296735.1 Chrysochloris asiatica | reverse complement strand
TATACTTCTGGTTGAGCTCTGATCATCCAGTCATTGAAGCCAGGATAAGTGGGTATTATCTGCAAGTGTGGGTGTTCTTGTGCATATGCCCTCTCTTCTTATCAGCTGGATGCTTCACTTTCCACTCTACTCCTCCGTGGCTATGTCACTGACTCTGGGCCCAGGAGTCCCTCTAAATTTGTTCTTATACTTTTGTTCTTTTCTTGACTCTGATTTGTCAACTGAGTTCTGGGTGATGCTGCCAGGTAAGACAACTGGTTATTAATGGTTTTGGGAAAAAAACCTCATAGTTTTTATTTCTCTCTCTCTCTCTCCCAGTTTGTGTATTTCCTTGGCTTCTCTCAGAGCATGTTTTATGAGGGTTGCTTGCTTAGCCTGATTTAAAGTACCTGCAGGCCAGCAGACTTACAAGCAAGGAAGAAAGTTAGCAGAGGGAAGAACTTACTGGACTAGTTGAGCAAAGGTCAGGAGATAGCACAGATTTCACAGTGCAATAAAACTCGGCTTGTTTTTTTTTTTCCAGACGTTATTAAGAAGAATCTTTTTGGCACTTTTGCTTCCTCTCTGAATCTTGGGCCCCACACAGTGACCTCAAGGTAGCTGACCAGGAATCACATGACTTTATTGACTTGGAAATTGGAGTTTGAGCTTTCAAAGTTCATGTAGCTCCAACTCTTTGGCAATAGATGGTATGTAGAAAGGATGTTGCAGTAGGGAAAAGGAGGAAATTTTTTTGAGGCTCTCCACCCTCATCTGTGGAGTCCTGGTGTGGCACTGTGGGTTAATGTGCCAGACTGCAAAGCCGTTTGAACTGCAGGATCAGTGGTTCAAGCTCACCAGTTACTCCTCAGAAACCCTATACAGGGTCGCTATGGGTTGGAACCGACTCGATGGCACAAAACAACAACAACAACCCCCATCTGTAGTGTAGTGGTTACGAATCGGGCTGCTAACCTCAGGGTCAGCAGTTCAAAACTACCAGCTGTTCCACAGGAGAAAGTTGATGCTTTCTGCTCCCATAAAGAATCATAGCCTCAGAAACTATGTACAGGGTTGCTATGAATCGGAACTAATCCCATGGCATATAACAACAACAACCCCATCTACATGAGACAAATGTCAAAATGGAATCTTTGGGACCCTTGATTTTATTCCCAATAGAGAAAACTGCACTATGCTGATTCTCTTAACATTAGCCCTTAAATACTAGTATGTAGGGATGTAGTTGTTGTTGTTATGTGCTGTGGAGTTGGTTCCGACTCATAGCGACCCTGTACAGGGTTTCCGAGGCTGTAAATCTTTACAGGAGCAGAAAGCGTCACCTTTCTCCCATGGAATGGCTGGTAGTTTCGAACTGCTGATCTTGTGGTTCGCAGCCTGATTCATAACCACTATGCTACCAGAGCTCCTTTAGATACTATTATGCTTTCAAAAAACAATAGCGTAGTGGTTATGAATCGGGCTGCAAACCTTAAGGTTAGCAGTTCAAAACTACCAGCCATTCTGCAGGATAAAGATGAGGCTTTCTGCTCCTGTAAAGATTCTCCTGTAAAGATTTACAGCCTTGGAAACCCTGTACAGGGTCACTATGGGTTGGAACCGACTCCATGAAACATAACCACCACCACCACCAGGCACTCATAATATTAACTTAGATATATCTACCTTAGAGTCCTGGTGTGGCACTGTGGGTTAATGTGTTGGACTGCAAAGTCGGTTTGAACCTCAAGGTTGGTGGTTCAAGCTCACCAGCCACTCCTTGGAAACCCTATACAGGGTTACTATGGGTCAAAATCAACTCAAAGGCTCTCTAACATTAATGCTAAGCTATTAGAAACCTGTGAGTCATGGGAATGTGATTTCTGAACTTGGACCTAAAAACATAGGCGCATGTGAATTACTTGGGGACTTCAGAAATTTCATGGAAAAGGTCTCTTATCTTTTAATTGCATTTTCCCACAGTCTTTTTGAAGTTAGCTTGTACATAAAGAATGTAAACAACCTTTAAGTTAAAAGTTGGCTTTGACTGAATATGCTATGATAAAAGAAGACGTAACATAGCTAATTTTTTGTGAACTGTCCTTGAGACATAAGTCTAAACAACTTCTCAGCTCTGTAACCTTGAAGAAAAAAATGTGACATCCACCTAAACTCTAACACTGGAGCAAAGACAGGAGGAGAACAAGCATCTATTAAGTATCTTCACTGGGCCTAGCACTTGTTCGGTGCTTTACCTATGAGGTTTTTTGTTTTGTTTTTTAAATATATGAGTATGTTTGATTCTTTTAACAATCTTGTGAGATGAGTAGTATTTTCATGCTTTAAAAATTGTTTTTTTTTTTTTTTTTTTTGATGAGAAAATAGAGGTTCTAAGAAGTAAAATGATATAGCCATAAGTAGAGGAACAGAAATGGAAACGGTTGAGTGCTTTTATCTGGTTGCTACTTGCGTTCTTTATCTTTTGCTGAGCAACAAATCACCCAAGAATTTAGTAGCTTAAAACAACAGCAATCATTTATTATCTCAAAGTTTTTGTTTGGTCAGGGATATGGAAACCATATATATATAGCTGGGCTGTTGTGGTCTTTTGTGGAGTCCCAGTCATGATGATGGCTGGGGCTGTAGTCATTGAAGGCTTGACTGTTATTGTTGTAAGTGCCATCGAGTTGGTTCCAACTCACAGTGACCCTTTTTAGGGTTTCCAAGGGGTAACTGGTGAGTCTGAACCATCAACCTTGCAGTTCAAACTGACCTTGTAGTCTAGTGCTTTATCCCACAGCGCCACGCCAGTACTTGTCTAGAGCTGGTAAGAGGCCTCTGTCTCTCTCTATACAGACCTCCACATACGATTGTATGAGTGTCCTAATAATTGGCTTTCTCTGAGTGAGTAATTCAAGAGAGAACAAGGCAGAAGCCACAGAGCTTTTTATGATCTTTCCTTAGAAGCCACATTCTGCCATTTCTTTAATATTTCATTGTCTACTTGGCCAGCCCTATTCACTATGGAAGGGTACTTTACAGGGCATGAATTCCAGGACGTGGAGATTTTTATGACCGTCTTGGAGGCTGGGTACAGTACTACCCATATTGCCTAGCAATGTGGGATGGCAGTGTTGATCACTGCAAAACAACCAGTATAGAGAGAGCATTTTCACAGTGTTTACTGGATCCCAGAATCTTACAGCATGAAGCTTTTAGGTTTCAAGGATTTTATAATAAAATTGGTCTCAAGGACTTTGGCCCACCAATAATGTGAACATTATTATTTTTGTTAAGTGCTGCCAAGTTGGTTCTGATTTATCATAGTGATCATGTATAGGGTTTCCAAGGAGCAACTGATGGGTTTAAACTACCAACCTTTTGGTTTTCAGTCCAGTGCTTATCCTATAATGTCATACCAGGACTTGGATAAATATAAGCATAGGTATGATTGTTTTGTGGTATCTGATGAATTAATGTTTTAAAAATATTTAATGCATGTTAAAAACATACACACACAAAAAACTTAGAATACTCCCTAGTGTAGGCAATTTAATATGATGACAATAAAAAAAGATTTCTTCCTAAACATCATCTAGTAGATTTGATGGCACAGTGGATTGTGTGTTGGACTGCTAACTGTAAGGTTGGTGATTTGAACCCACTAGCTGTTTTGTGGGGGAAAGATGAGACAGTTTATTTCCCTAAAATTCTTCTTTGTATAGGGTTTCAAGGAGTCAAGTCAAAATCAACTTGACAGAAGTAGTTTGTGTGTTTATTTTTGTCATTACCTAGTATGAAATTCCTGGTGTGGCACTGTGGGTTAATGTGCTGGACTGCAAAGTCAATTTGAACCTCAAGGTCAGTGGTTCAAGCTCACTAGCTGCTCCTTGGAAACACTATACAGGGTAGTTATGAGTCAGAGCCAACTCAAAAGCACTTTACAACAACAACACAAAACACAATCCAAGTAGTTCCTCCATGCCCTTTTAAGTTACTTTATATAAAACCATTGCATTTGGTATGTCTCATAAATTTTGTTTAATCTAGACTAGGCCCTTTGACCATGACACTGGCTTGGGACGATCCCTGGACCAATAGTTTTGTACTGTCCCACTTTGTGGTCTTGCCTAATTTATTCCACTTTATGAAGCTGAGAGTGTTCTTATATACTCTGAGTTTCCTATAAAATAGAAGTTAAATCTAAAGCCTTGGGAGATTGAATTTAATTAACACTTGTAGCTAGAATAAATCAGACAGCATGTACTTCATATTTTGCATGTAAAAGATACAAAATCTGGTTGTGTTTCCATTAGTGGTAGTTTAGAAGGACTCTTGGACTTGGGGTGACAGCCTGATTTCTCCAATGACCAGGTGTGTTTTTCCTTTGCAATTATAAAGTAATGTTTGCTTCTTACGTTAGCACTGTATGAATGTCCAGTTCCACGTTTACAATTTATTCCATAGTTTGATATTAAAGAATAATCCATGATGGAATTAGTAATTTTATTACAGATTGGAAAATAATAATTTATCGATTCTTTAAAAAAAATACTTTCAAATGCCTTTTTTAAAAAAACAGTATTTACCTCTATTCATTTTATTTTTTCTCTCTCCTTCTCTCCTTTTCCACCTGCCCTATAACCATCAGAGAATATTTCATTTACCAGGGAAATTTTTCTTAACTGTTTTACAACAGTGGTCTCATCTAATATTTATCCTTTTGTGATTGAATAATTTCATTCAGCATAATGTCCTCTAGGTTCATCCATGTTGTGACGTGTTTTGCAGATTCTTCATGATTTTTCAACGTTGCTTAATATTCTATCATGCATATACCAAAGTTTGTTTAATCATTCTTCTGTTGCTGGGCATTTAAGCTGCCTCTGTCTCTTTGGAATGATGATAAAATTTTTCTAAATTAATTTATTCCACTTTTCAAAACAAAGTCAGTCTTCTTTTCATGCCTTCAGCACAAAACTGGGAAGATAAACAAAATAGAATTTCACATATTAAAGCTTGGAAATAAAGCATAAATATGTTCATGAATAGAAAACAAAGTGATAGTTAAACATATGATATCTGGATGAGGAAGTCCATATCAAGCAGAAATGCAGTGATATAAAACACAGGACAAAAGTGATGGATTATCCTATATAAATACGTGGATTGCAGTAGAAAAATATTGTAACAAGGTTGATAAGCAACTATTACTCTAGAAATAGCATTTGCAAATAAAGTGTAAATTTCATCATTATAACAATAGAATGATAAACTATTAATTCTCAGAAATAAGTTAAACATGTAAAATATCTGGTTTCATAAGTCAAAAATTCAAATTAAAAATAGCGAAATAGTTTTATCTGCCAAATTGGCAAAGATTTTTGACAGTTCTGTTATCCAGTGCTCATATGTGTATTGATAAAAAATATTCTGGAAAGAAACTTGACTTTGTATAGTAAGGACTCTGTGATTTTTGAGAAAGCATCTTATCGTTTCCTACTGTGGTCGTACCATTTTATAGTCCTACTAACAGTGTGTGGTGTGGCCGTTAATGCGGTAAACTACAAAGTCGGTTTGGGCCATAAAGGCCAGCAGTTCCAACTCACCAGCTGCTCCACCAGAGACTCTGTATAGGGTTGTCGCTATGAGTCGAATCCCGACTCGACGACACTTAGCAACAAGCAACAGCGTAGAGGGTCCCAGTCTCTCTACACCCTCGCCAGCACTTGTTGCTTTGTATGTTTTGAACTTTGCTATTAATGCTGGAGTAAGATGATATTTCATTGTTGTTTTGATCTGCATCTCTCAAATGGCTAAGGATTGTGAGTATTTCTACATATGTTTGCTGGCTGCCTGAATGTTTTCTTAGATGAAGTGTCTGTTCATATCCTCTGCTCATTTTAAAATTGGATTATCTGTCTTCTTGTTGAGCCACTATAGTTTTCTATAAATTATGAAAATTCGTCCTTTTTTAAATTTGCCATTGGCAATCATTTTTCTCCAAGTCTGTGGGTTCTCTTTTTTACTCTTTCAGTGAAATCCTTTGCTGCATATAAATTTCTAATTTTCAGGAGGTCCCAGTCAGCTATTTTGTCTTCTGTTTGTGTATTTTCAGTTATGTTTGATAATGTATTTATGCCATGTATCAGAGCTTCTAAGTTTGTACTTATTTTTTCATTGATGATCTGTATAGTTTTAGGTTTTACATTTAGGTCTTTAATCCACATTGAGATAATTTTGTATATGGTGTGAGATATGGGTCTTGTTTCCTTTTTTCTGCAAATGGATTTTAAATTTTGCCAGCACTATTTGTTGAAGAGACAATCTCTTCCTCATTTAATGCATTTTGGCCCTTTGTCGAAGATCAACTGACCATAAGTGAATGGATTTACTTCTGGATTCTCAATTCTATTCCATTGATTTATGTCTTTTGATGTATCAGTATCAGATTGCTTGGCTTATTGTGGCTGTGTATAGTAGGTTTTGAGATCAGGAAGTGAGAGGCCTCATATTTTGTTCTTCTTTTTGATAATGCTTTGCTTAACTGGGTCTCTTTCTTTTCCATATAAAGTTAATGGTTAGTTTTCCCATCTCTTTAAATAATCATGTAATCTGGATTGTTGTTGTTAAGTGCCATTGAGTCGATTCCAACCCATAGTGACCCTGTATAGGACTTCCAAGGAGTGGCTGGTGAGTTTGAGTTTCCGATCATGCAGTGCAAACGACTTTGCAGTCTGACGCATTAGCCCACAGTGCCACACATATCTATAGACTGCTTTGTGTAGTGTTGACATATCCACAATGTTAAGTCTTCTTATCCTCCAGTAAGGTATATTCCTCCATTTCTGCAAATCATTTTTGTTTTCTTGTAGTAGTGTTTTGTAATTTTATTTATATAGGTCTTTTGTTTCTCTAGTTAGATTTATTCCTAAGTATTTTATCTTTGTATGGCTATTGTAAATGGTATTGTTTTCCTGGTGTCCTTTTCAGAGCTCTCTTTATTAGTGTAAAGGAAGCCAACTTCTTTTAACGTTGTTCTCATACCATGCCACTTTGAAGAATCTATCAGTGAGTTCCAATAATTTTCTTATGAAGTCTTTGTGAGTTTCTATGTATAGGTTCCTATCACCTGCAAATAAAATTCTACTTCTTCGCTAGTTTGTTGTTGTTGTT
>NW_006408582.1:1223950-1225421 GCF_000296735.1 Chrysochloris asiatica | reverse complement strand
ACTTTTAATATTCTCCAACACCATAACTCAAAAGCATCAATTCTTCTATGGTCTTCCTTATTCACTGTCCAGCTTTCACATGCATATGACATTATTGAAAATACCATGGCTTGGGTCGGTTTGAATGACTTTAATTACCCTTTCTCGCTTTATAGCTCTGGCTAGGACTTACAACACAATATTGACTGTTGTTGTTAAGTATTGTAGAGTTGGTTCTGACCCATAGCGACCCTGTTTCCAAGGAGTGGCTGGTGAGCTTAAATCGTTGATCCTTGTGGTTCAAATTGACTTTGCAGTTCTGCCTATTAACCCACAGCATTAGCATTTACCCACAGCGTCACACCAGGACTCCAATGTTGAATAAGAGTGGTGATAAAGGGCATACTTGTCAGGTTCCTGTTCACAATGGGAATGACTTCAGTTTCTCATCATTGAGAGTAATGGTGGCTGTTGGTTTTGTATATATGCTCTTAATTATGTTGACAAATTTTGCTTCTATTCCTATTTCATTGGATTTCTTTTTTTAAATCAGGAATGTGTGTTAGATTTTGTCAAATGCCTTTTCTGCATCAATTGCTATAATCATTTGATTTTTTTCCTTTGTTTTATCTATATGGTGGATTAAGTTGATTGTTTTTGCAATATGGACCATCCCCACATGCCTGGTATGACCCCCACTTTGTAGAAATGTATTATCTTTTTTTTTTTTTTTTTATGTTTTATTGTGAATTATGTGATAGTTTACATGGGAGAACATTAGCTATATATTCATTCTATCGTGTATCATTTCATTGCCATGGTTATAGTTCCCTCCATGCATCATCAACTAACCAAAGGGTATACCCTACAAGCCTGCCCCTGGTCATTGTATTATCTTTTTGATATATTGTTGGATTCTATTTGCTAGGAGTTTTGTGAGAATTTTTGCATCTGGTTACCATAGTGGTAGTGTAGTCATTACGAGTCTGGCTACTAACCTCAAGGTTAGCAGTTAGAAGCTACCAGCTGTTCCGTGGGAGAAAGATAAGGCTTTCTGCTCCTGTAAAGATTTACAGTCTTAGAAATCCAGTACATGGTCACTATGAGTAGAAGCCGACTCCATGGCACATTAACCACTACCACCACCATATTCATGAGGGATACTGGTCTATAATATTGTTTTTTAGTGATTTATTTGCCTGATTTTGGTATCAGAGTTATGCTTGCTTCATAAAATGAATTCAATAGTTTTCTATCCTTTTCTAGATTCTGGAATAGCTTGAGTAGAATTGGTGTCAGCTCTTCTCTGAATGTTTGGTAGAATTCACTACAAAGCCAACTGAGCCTGTACTTTTTTTAGTTGGAAATTTTTTAATGACTTGATAAATTTATTTTCTTGTGGTAGGACTGTTCAAGTTTTCTACTTCAGTCTGTGTTAGTTTAGCTAAGTTGTGTGTTTCTAGAAATTTGTTCATTTCTTCTAGGTTTTCAA
>NW_006408582.1:1216209-1221894 GCF_000296735.1 Chrysochloris asiatica | reverse complement strand
TCCTCAAAGTAGACTTGACCGTGATTATGCAAATGGAGTAAAGCCTTCGGAATCTTCATTTGCTGATGGGGCACAGCTCAAAATGAAGAGAAACAGCAGCAAACATCCATTAATAAACAGAACGTGAAATGTAGGAAGTATGAATCTAGGAAAATTGGAACTTGTCAAAAATGGAATGGAATGCATAAACATCGATATTCTAGGCATTAGTGAGATGAAATGGACTGGTATTGGCCATTTTGAATCTGACAATCACATGTATTACTATGCAGGGAATGACAAATTGAAGAGAAATGGCATGGCAGTCATTGTCTAAAGGAGCCTATTTGTAAAAACAACAGTGAGGTGGTTGGACCTGGAGGAGAGAAATCTCTAGGGCTTCTGAAATTCAAGGTGCTCACAAGGTGGTTGTGGGATGAATGTTCCTGACTCTAGATGGAGTTTCTATTGGCCTCAGTGTTACCTATGTTCAAGGCACTCAGTTTGGAAGTTTTTCTTGGGGGTCCTTGATGGAGCTTGTTTCAGTGTCTGTTAAGACCACAGGAAAGCTGTGGGCAGCGTGACTGGTTAAATGCTGTTCTGGTGGCTCTTCAGGTTTTGTGGGTCTGGAGCTGATCCCATCTGAATCCAGGCTCTAAAGTGGCACACCAGAGTGGTGCAGCTGACCCCCAACTCACAATGGTGTGGCTCCCAACCAGAAGGCTCCAAACCCCCAGAGAACAGGGTCTGTGCTGAGGATGGATGAGTGTGGGAACTGGCCACACCTGTGGTCACCAGGGGATCATGGGGCAAAAGAAGAAATCACACCTTTCCTGTCACCTGCCTGTATCTGCTCTTCCAGGCCTCTTTCCATTGCCAAAGCTGCTCATGAGATGGTCAAGCTGTGTTTGTCAATCTGGCTCTCTCACCATTCCTGCTCTGTCTCTCCTCCCAGCAAGCACTTCATCCACATCTCTAACTTTCTTCAGAAGCTGAAGGTGTCAGAAGTTTCATCTGTTTGTTTTACTTGGTCTCTTATAATTTTGTTGTAGAGGGTCCATGTAGTATGTCTGCCCAGTCTGCCATCTTGTTAGAAGTAATTTGTAGCAATACTTTTTTTTCAGGTTTACAATTTTTCATAGTCACTTTATTTTATTTTTTTTAATGTTTTTATTGTGAATTATGTGATAATTTACATGGGAGAACATTAGCTTTAAATTAATCCTATCGTATTTTGTTTCATTGCAATGATTACAATCCCCTCCATGCATTATCAAACAACCAAAAGGTACACCCCACCAGCCTGCCCCCCGGCTGCCAGCACACAGCCTCTCTCCCTTCATGAGTCTAGCATCCTCAGCCACTCTACCTCTCCACGTCATCATCTCTGCCTCCATCTCTGGTGTCACTGCTTCTCTAGGTAGGGTTCCCTCTCCCTTGATGGTCCCAGGGGCCTCGTCTCCTGGACTGCAAAATCAACCACTCACCTCCTTTTGTTACAAAACATCTACCTTTACATTTATGACCCTCATAGTCAGTCCTGATAGCAGTTATTCACTATTGTACCACAAGAGTCTTATCGCCATCTCCTTTCACCAGCCCCATCCAGGCAGATTAGAAACCACTCAGTGGAGATTCTACCTTAAATTTCCCCCTCTGGAACTAGGCTCCCTCTTGAAAGCTTGTAAGCCAGTCACTTCTTGCCTTTGTTGTATCCCCCTCATTTTGGGTAGCCAACGTCTAAGTTGCCCATCTCTGTCAACCCTGCCTACCGAGGGGGTAGGAATGAGCCTTGCTGTAAAGATTTCTTCCCTATTTTGAGCTACTACATCCATAAGTATAGGTCAAGTTCATCAAATTGTATAAAATTACTCTTTTTTTCCCCTCTTCTTTCTTCTTCTAGTCGAGTTCTGATCATCCAGCCATTGAAGCCAGGTCAAATGGGAACTATCTGCAAGTATGGGTGTTCTTGTGTAACAATACTTTTTACTTATCCTCATACATATATAACCATGAGACCATCACTATAATGAAGATGACAAATATTTCCCAAAGCTTCTTTATGCCATTATACTCCATCTCTATTATCACCCTTGTTCCTAGTTATGCTGATAAACCACCTGTTACCAAGTATTAGTTTTCATTTTTAAGTATTTTATATAAAATACAGTTCTTTTGTTATATGCTGATAAGTAAACCTGTAATATAGCAAAAATATAATCTCCTAGCTATGCTATATACTAATTTTAAATGTAACTGGAAGGCTAGGTCCACTGAATCTAGAAAGACTCATCATTTCATAATGTTCACTTAAACCTGTTCTTCCAGAAAACTATCAAAATTAATAAACACATCCTGTTTTCAAAAGTAATGAATATGTCTTGCTTTAAAAACTAATGAACGTGTCCTATTCTAAAAACTAATGACTACTAGAACTTTCCCAGTGAAATAGACTTCTTGTGGTGACTTTGTAGTGTATAGAAACTTCCAAGGTCTGCATTTCTACCTGAAAGGACAAACAGACCAAACTGGAACAGTTAGAGGAACAGAAGATACTTCTTTAAAGGAAGACATGCAGGAAAATTCCAAAGCAAAAATGTCAGTCTGATTGACTACTACAAGAATAAGCAAGTTGTTTGCCAGGGAGTCATCAAGGCAAGCAATCAAGTTCCTTCAGAAAAAAACACCCCTCTAAGACTGAAATTCAAAGGGAACACATGAGCAGGCATGCAATATTTCTGGTGACCACATTGGTTAACTGGTGAGTGGAAGAGGGGGAAAGGCAATGATGAAGATATGGGCTGAGTTCAACCATTCTTCATAAACTCCCGTCGACCTGGAGATGAAAGGGATAAGAGAAAGGGCTGAATGACCCAATATGTAGTGAAACCTGGGAACTCCTGAGCCCATGGACAAGGACATAGCCATGGAGAACTAAAGCTGAGAGTGAAGTGTCCAGCTGATATGAAGTGAGGAGAGATGAACAAGAACACCCAAACTTGTAGGTAGGGTCCCCATTTGACTTATCCTCAATGGTTTGATGATCAGAACTTGACTAAAGGAAGATAAAAAAAACAAACAATTTTTGATAAAGGAAATGAGTGTAAATTGCTACAATTTGATGAACTTGACCAATACTTATGGATGTAATAGCTCAAAATACCAACTGAAAGGGAAGGAGTCTGTCTTCACATCAAATATCAATCCTATCCCCTCTGTATACAGGGCTGATTGTGATGGGCAACTTAGACATTGGCTACCTTAAATGGAGGTGCGGGGGGAAGGGCTATAAAGGCCTACCAGTTTTTAAGAGGGAGTTTAGAGTGTGAAGGAAGGTAGAATCCCCACTGAATAGTTTTCATCTTGTCTAGATGGGTCTGGTGAAAGGAGATGGGTATAAGATTCTTATGATTCAATTGTGAGTAATTGTTACCATGACTAATTGCAATTGTCACACCTGAAAAGGTAGAAGTTTTGTAACAAAAAGGGGAGAGTAGTTAATCTTATTGTCCAGGAACAGAGGACTCTAGGACCAGCAAGGGAGAAGTGCATGAGTGGAATGTGGAACCCTATCCAGAGAAGCAGCTACACCAGAGATGGAGGCAAAGATGATGACATGGAGAGATACAGCAGCTGAGAACTCTAGACTCATGGAAAGAGAAAGGCTGTGCACTGGCAGCCAGGAGGCAAGCTTGCAGAATGTGCCCTTTGGCTGTTTCAATGTTTATATATTCCTAAGTGTTTTTGTGTACATTCTTCCCCCCCAAAAAACAACAACAACAACAACAAAAACAGAGGTAATAGAAACAAATATTGTTGAATAATAATGCATGGAGGATATTGTAATAATTGCAATGAAATGATGATTATAAAACCAATGTTCTCCCATGTAAACTATTACTCAACTCACAATAAAAACTTAAAAACAACAACAACAACAAAAAACTAATGACTACAATTCAAAATGATGAAAATAATCTGCAAAATTTTAGGAGTCTGATAACCAAGACTCACTGATTTTGTGATTGTCTTGTATCTGTTTAGCAAAGTTATATAAATGTCAACCAATTGGAAAATTTGATCGTAAGTTCCTGATAACTTTGTATATAAACATTTTAAGTATCCTAACTAATTGGACAAAGTTCCACTGCTATTCATAAGGTTTCAAGTGGCCAATTTTTTCACAAGTGAATCTTCAAGTCCTTCTTCCTAGGACATTAAAGATTTTAATTGACCTCTGCAATTTGAAATTCATCAAACATGCAATTAAGATGCATTTATAATTCTGATAATTGGAATGGAAAAATAGGAATCAAAGAGAAAGGACTGGCAGTTGGAAAATATAGCCTTGGTGATAGAAATGACATCAGGAATTACATGTCTTTTTAATGATCTTCTGGTTTCTTCATGTAGGACTCCCTTGATGTAAATTCACCACTTACAGAGACAACTTATTCATTTTCCATAACATAAATAACAACTATACATGTGGACCTCACTGGATGGACTGACTACAAAGGAATCGAATCTACTACACCAAGGAAACAGATGATGGAAAGCACAATATTGTCAGTCAGAAAAAGGTCATTGGCTGACTGTGGGACTGGCCATCAATTACTCATAGACAAGTGTAAATTTAAGCTGAAAAAACCAAACCAAAACAAATCCACAAGAGTAAAAATATGACCTTGAGCGTATCTCACCTGAATTTGAAGATCATTTTAAGGGTAGATTAGATGCATTGAACACCAATGTCGGAAGACTTTACAAGTTGTGAAATGACATCAAGGGCATCCTACATGAAGAAAGTGGAGATCATTAAAAAGACAAAGAAAAAAAGAAAAGATTGAAATGGATGTCAGAAGAGACTCTGAAACTTGCTACAGAACCTAGAGAAGCTAAAGGGAAAAGGAAAACGAAGTAAAATAGCTGAAGAGAAGATTTCAAAGGACAACTTGAGATAACAAACCAAGCCCCACACCTACTGCTGTTGAATCAATTCCAACTCATGCCAACCTTTTAGTACTTTGATCTATAGGGTTTCCAAGACTATAAATTGTTATGAGAGCAGATAGCTTCATCTTTTTCCTGCAAAGTGGCTTGTGGGTTTGAACCACCGATCTTGTGGCTAACAGGTCAATGCTTAGCTCACTGTGTTACCAGGGATCCTTTCAGATGACAAAGTAATGAACATTTACTTGTGCTCCTGTGGAACAACAACAATAATGACAATGAAACAAAAACAACAACTGATCAGAGCATTCACTTACTTGATAAATGATGTGCTGCCTAATTGCAAATTGTCTATTAAACCTGTATAGCAATCTAGTAATGGTGTTTTGAGTTGTTCATTTTTTAATACCATTTATCTGTCAATGGAATTTTGGGATGTTTCCAGTTGTTAGGGATTATAAAGAAAGCTTCTATAAGCATCTGAGTGCAAGTCTTTGTATGTTTTTATTTCTCTTGGATAAAGTCTGAAAGTAGGATCATGTGTATGTGGCATGTAGAACTTTTCAAGAAACTGTCAAACTGGTTTTGAAGTGACTGCACTGTTTTATATTCCCCCAGCAATGAGGGATTATGGTGGCTCTATACGATAAGTAATGGACCGTGAAACACAAGGTTCGTGGTTTGAGCAGCCAGCTACTACAAGGGGAAAAGATGAGGCTTTCTGCTCTCATAAAGATGTGATGCCTCAAAAAC
>NW_006408582.1:1211961-1213706 GCF_000296735.1 Chrysochloris asiatica | reverse complement strand
GACATTGTTTCGTTCTGCTGTGCATGGGGTCGCTATGAGTCGGTTCCGACTCGATGGCACCTAACAACAATAAACATATAAAGATGCTCTGGTTAGTGTAGTGAACACAAGTCAACCTACTAACCTCAAGGTCCTTCAAGGTCCCAGCCACTTCATTGGAGAAAGATGAGGCTTTTTGTTCCCATAATGATTTACAGCTTCGGAAACCCTATGTTATTGTTATGTGCCGTGGAGTCGTTTCCGACCCATAGCGACCCTACACAGGGTTTCCGAGGATGTAAATCTTTATGGGAGCAGACCGCCTCATCTTTCCACCACGGAACCGCTGGTAGTTTTGAACTGCTGACCTTGCGGCGCTCACCCAGATTTGTAACCACTACGCTACTAGAGCTCCTTTTGGAAACCCTATGCAGGGGTGCTATAAGCCAGAACCAACACCATGGCAAACAACCAACACCAACATAAACATGTAATGGTCTCAGTTCCCCTTCTGACTCTGTAGCTTGTTGTTCTTATCACAACCAGAGATCTGTTGTTGGTAAACAAAAATAGGAACATGGAGTAAATGCAACATAAGGCAGAGGTAAGGGTGAGAGAGAGAGATAAATTCAGAAAGTATCTTTTGTCATAATAATTTCTAAAACAGGGCCTATATGACTGGAAAGTTCATTGACTTTGGACCCCTAACTACCCTTTGGTCCCAGGTTCCAGATGGCCCTGGATTGAGTAACTCTCAATCTACTGATTTACATATTATTTCAAAAAAATTTGGCCAGGAACTGCAAATACCATAGATTAATCTCATTATCAAACAGATCTGTTCAAAGTTGAAGTAGCCAGGAAATGTGGGTTTGGCATACTGGACCCTGGCTGAGAGGTCCTTTGCCAGTCATGATAATTAGGACAATGATGATGACATGAATAATTTTTTACATTTATTGAGCATAACAATTTTTAAAAAAAGTTTTTCATTTGCTATATACTTCTTTTCTTTGAAATAGGTAGGACAGAGGCCAATATCTGAGGGGCAGAGCTGAGAAGAGGCTGTCTTGAATGAAAACCTGTCCTGAGTCTTTCCTGATCCTGAATCGCTCCCTGTAACTTTCCTTATAAACTCCACAATCATTGTTATTGTCTGCGAGTTCTGTGTGGCCATTGTAATGAATGATCAAACCCAGCCAACTAGAAAGTACTATGGGAGGGCCAGTTGATAACTGCTTTAGTCATCTAGTATCACTATGACCGAAATACCACAAGTGGGTAACTTAACAAACAGAGATTTATTTTTTCATAATTTAGAAGGCAAGATGTCCGAATTCAGACTGCTGACTCTAGGGGAAGGCTTTCCTTCTCTGTTGATTGAGGAAGACGGTCCTGTGTCCTTTCAATACCTGTGAACCTTGTGGCCCTTGGAGATTTCCATGTGTCTTGGCATCAAATTTCCCTTGGGTTTTTGAGGTTCTCAGGGAAGAACCTGCTCTGGCTCTTCTTGGTGGCAATCAGGTCTCACTGATCTATGCTTGCTTGTTTAATCTATTTTATATCTCAAAAGAGATTGATTCAAGATACAGCCTAGTACTGTGGACTGTATCCTGCCTCATTAACATAACAGAGGTAAGATTTATAACACATCACAAAATGGAGGATAATAACAATACTGGGAATGATGACCTAGCCAAGTTGACACTTTTTTCCATTAATGTAGTAGCGATTATCCCACTTCCTCCCTGTGATTGTTATTTCCA
>NW_006408582.1:1193828-1211246 GCF_000296735.1 Chrysochloris asiatica | reverse complement strand
GAGTCATAGAGACAGATGTTCACATGTACCATTAGTCCAGTGGACTAATAAATTCCAAGCATCTTCAAATTTCATTGCTCTTCTTTCCTCTGCACACAGAGAGATGAATAGATGGCCACCCGTGAGATTTTAAGATCCCAATCAATACGCAACCTAAGTAGGATGCAAAATATTGTCTTTGGGGATTTTGTTATGCCAATTGTACATGATATCCCCTAAAATTACAGCCCTGAGCTCCCAGGCCCAGCAATTCTTTGCCTCAAGGTGTTTGGTAAGTTTTCATCATTTTGAACCCTCTTTGCTCCACCACATTTGTAGGTGTGTTTGCAGCAAGGGTAAATACCCATGTACAAATGCCCTCTGTTAAACTCTTATATATTTGTGGGTATATGTCCATTCTCCCTCCTATAGCTATTCAGCCTGAGCATCTGCCCATGTACTTATCCAAAGAACACTGTTGTTGTCAGGTTGTTGCCAAGTATTTGGGAAGACACATTTCAATCCATGTCAGTGTCAGAATTGGTTTAAAAAAAAAAAGGTTGGAGAGGAGGCATGTCTGACCTATACTTCATAGAAATGAGTCTTGGGCTGTTGATGTTGATTCTTCATTCTCCTTATTCATCGTGAAGTTAGAGGAGGTCAGAGCCTCTACAATGCCATTTTTTATAGCCACTAATGCCAAAGATCCCCACATATTGGTCAGTTTGTTGTACTGTGGTAGTGTGTATGTTGCTGTGATGCTAGAAGCTATGCCACTCACTGATGTTTCAAATACCAGCACGGTCACCTATGGTAGACAGATTTCAGTTGAGCTTCCAAATGAAGAACAGGTTAGGAATAAAGAATAGGACATCCACTTCTGAGGGATTAGCCATTGAAAACCTTATGAATAGTAGCAAAGCGGTGACTGACATGGTTTTCAGCCAGAAGAGAAGTCCCTCAGGTTGGAAAGTATTTAAAATATGACTGAAGAAGAATCGCCTCTTCATAATACAGTCAACCTTAATGACATGGATGAAGCAAACCTTTCAGGACCTTCCTCTGAGCATGGGACACAACTCAAAATGATGAGAAACAGTTGCATGGGAAGAGAACATGGAGAATCTCAATATCATTAGCCAAAAAAAGGCCAGGGACTGACTGTGATACAGATCATCAATTGCTTATATGCAAGCTGAAGCTAAAGCTGAAGTTGAAGAAAATGAAAACAAGTCCTAGAGAGCCAAAATATGACCTTGTGTATCTTCCACATTAATTTAAAGACATCTCAAGAATAGATTGAATAATGAAGACAGAAGACCAGATGAGTTGTGGGATGACATCAAGAACAACATATGTGAAGAAAGCAAAAGATGATTAAAGAGACATCAAAGAAAAATAAAAAGACCAAAACAGATGTCAGAAGAGATTCTGAAACATGTTCTTGAACACAGAGAAGCTAATGCAACAGGAAGGAATGAAGAAGTAAAAGAGTTGTATAGAACATTTCAAAGGGAAGCTCAAGAAAACAAAGTAAAAGACCTGGAGTTAGAAAACCAAAAGGGAAAAACACGCTCAGCATTTCTGAAACTGAAAGAACTAAAAAAAACAATTCAAGACTTGGGTTGTGCTCATGAGGAACTTGTACATAGACCAAGAAGCAGTTGTTTGAACACAACAAGGGGATAATGAATGGTTTAAAGTTAGGAAAGGTGTATGCCATGGTGTGTCCTTTCACAATTCTTATTCAATCTGTCTGTTGAGCAAATCATCTGAGAAGCTGTATTATATGAAGAACATGGCACCAGGATTAGAAGAAGAGTCATTAACAACCTGTGATATGTAGATGACACAACCTTGCCTGTTGTATATATTTTCAATCTGTCTGTTGAGCAAATAATCTGAGAAGCTGTATTATATGAAGAACATGACACCAGGATTAGAAGAAGAGTCATTAACAACCTGTGATATGTAGGTGACACAACCTTGCTTGCTGGAGGGAAAGAGTACTTAAAATATATACTGATGACAATCAAAGACTACCTTTAGTATATATTGCATCTCAATGTAAAGAAAACAAAAATCCTAACAACTGAACCATTTGTTGTTGTTAAGTGCTGTGGTGTCGGTTCTGATTTATAGTGATCCTGTCTAGGGTTTCCTAGGAGAGGCTGGTAGGTTTGAACCACTGACCTTGTGGTTCAAACCAACCATTAAATAACATCTTAATAAACAGAGAAAAGACTGAAGTTGTCAAACTTCATTTTACTTGAATCCACAATCAACCCTCATGTAATCAGTAGCCAAGAAATCAAAAGATGTATTGCGCTGGGCAAACCTACTATAAAAGCCCTCTTTAAAATGTTAAGGAGCAAAGATGTCACTTTGAGGAATAAGGTGTGCCTGACTCAGGTCATGGTATTTCAGTAGCCTCATATGCATGCACAAGTTGACAATGAAAAAGGAAGACCGTGTAAAAATGCATTTGAAGTATGGTGTTGCCAAAGAATATTGAAAGTATTGTGGACTGCCAGAAGAACAAACAAATCTGTGTTGGAAGAAGTACAGCCAGAATGCTCCTTGGAAGTGAAGATGGTGAGACTTCATCTCTTCTCCTTTGGACATGTTGTCAGAGGGGTTCAATTCCTAGAGAAAGACATCATACTTGGTAAAGTGATGGGTCAATGAAGAAGAGGAAGACCTCCAACTAGATGAATTGACACTGTGGCAGCAACAATGGACTCAAACATAACAACTGTGAGGATGGCACAGGACCAGGCAGTGTTTCATTCTGTTGTGCATAGAGTCACCATGAGTCAGAACCAACATGATGGCACAACAACAATGTGCTACTAGAAACAAACAAATTTGTCTTGAATGAAGTAGTCAGAATGTGCCTTAGAAGTGAGGATGGTGACATTTCATCTCTCATACTTTGGACATGTTGTTAGAAGGGACCAGTTCCTAGAGAAGGACATCATGTTTGGTAAAGTGGAGAGTCACCAAAAGAGTGGAAGCAAATTCTCAAGATGTATTAACACAGTGGCAGCAACAATGAACTCAAACATAGCAGTAATTGTGAAGGATGGTGCAGGGCAGGGCAATGTTTTGTTCTGTTGTTCACAGGTTCAGTAGTTGGACTGACTCATCAAAACCTGATTGTTGTCAGGTGTTGTGAAGTCGGTTTGACTCATAAAGAAGTCAGACGGTTAAGATATCTTTAACTTACACCTCATAGGAACCAACCTCATGCTGATCTTTCTAAAAGAAATTGTTATGCATAAAGAAAACAAAAATCCTCACAACTGGATCAATAAGCAACATCATGATAAATGGAGAAAATACTGAATTTGTCAAGGATCCATGATCAGCACCCTTGAATACATCAGTCAAGAAATCAAATGATGTATTGAACTGGATATATCTATTGCAAAAAGATCTTTTTACAGTTACTTTGAGGGTTAAGGTGTGCCTGACTCGATCCATGGTAATTTCAATTGCTTCACATGCGTATGTAAGCTGGACAATGAATAAGGAAACCAAAGAAAAATTGATGTCTTTGAATTATGGTGTTGGTGAAGAATATTTAATATGCCATTTCCTGTAAGAAGGATGGATGAATCTATCTTGAAAGAAGTACAACCAGAATGCTCCAATGTACTTTGCCTATGTTTTTAGGAGGAACCAGTCTTTGGAGAAGGCAATCATGTTTGATAAAGTGGAGGGTCAGAGAAAAGGAGAAAGAGCCTTAATGAGATGGATTGACACATGGCTATAACAACAGTGAGGATGGTGGAGGATCAGACAGTATTTTGCTTTCTTATGCATGTAGTTTCTATGAGTCATAAACACTTGACAACACCTAACAACAGCAATGTTTATTTAATGTAAAAACATTTGGTATAAACAAAAGGAGAAAAAATGTGCTTTCTGGATCTTTGTTGTTGTTGTTAAGTGCTCTTGAGTCAGTTCCTGTATAGGGTTTAGGAGGAGTGGTTGGTGGGTTTGAAATGTCGACCTTTTGGTTCAAATTGACCTTGCAGTCCAGTGCTTATCCCTTTACAGCCAATGATACTGTATGTGTCCTATAGCCTTCAGGAACCAATTTTGTCTAGTATAAAGTAGACAACCATCTTACCTGTCCTATGGTCTCATGCAAATTGGACAGACACTCTTTAGTGTACACACCGTGAAACCATCCATGAGCCACCCCCCACCCACCCCGTATCTGTACTTACTTGTGATACAGGTCTGCAAGTGGGCTGGTCCCTTGAAGTCATCTGGGAGTCTTTGGCTTTCTTAATCCAATCTAGGGCCGAGTGACAGGATCCAGCTCACATCTCACACCTTCCATTCAGCTACTGCTGAGTCCAGGGGCCCTCCATCAATACCAACAGCACCACCAAGTGTACAAATAGTTCATTGACAGGAGAAAAGCAAGTGTCTTGGCTGGGAAGGAATAGGGGAAATGCAGCTCTGAAGTCCTGGTGTGGCACTGGACTGCTAACTGCAGGTAAGCAGGTCATTATGAGTCAGAACTGACTCCACAAGATTTAACAACAACAACCCATAAAAAATGATGAGATACATGGCTGCTGATGACCACTTCTGCAACTTTTGCTCTTTTTTGCTTGAGTATTTACTCTTTTCCTGTGTCTGAAGAAGGGTTTTCTCTGCAGGGGAGTCCTACTGTGTGTTGGTTTGGAGCCTTCCTGTCTGCGCTGGCAAGATAGGTGTTTACAGGTGGCGTGGTGGCATGCTTGGTTCCTATTCTCTCGTTCCTCTCAGGCTTTCCTGGGAATTCCTTCATCATCTTCCTCAAATATCTCAGTTTTTTGGACATAGGTGTAGGCCACTGATAGATCAAGAACATGCAGTCAAGGGACTTGGGCCCCAGCGTCAGACCTGCCATTTACAAGCACTTTGGTCATTTGTAAAATGGGGTGAAGAGAGGCATCATGCCTCTAACACAGATTCTCCTTGCCCCAAATTCTGCTGTGGAGCTTCCTGAGCCTGCAGGTTAGATTGTTAGATGCTGTCAGAAAAGCCTCAGCCTGAAATTCAAGGTCCCGGAGTCCACATCAGTCTCCTCTTTCAGTCTTAACTCCAACAACTATTCTCCCTGCTGTGCTCCCAAAGCATCTTCATGATTTCACACCTCCATGACACTGGTTTTGCCATCCCTTCTGCTTGCTACGCATTTCTCTCAGCTCAGTCTATAGGAAATCTGCACATCCTTCCAGCTTCTGAGTGCTCCTGGAGACCTTCCAGAATTTCTGGTAAGAACTTCTGTTATTTGAGATCCCAGGGTCAAACACTCATGTGTGGATGTGTAGACATGGTCTGTCAATTATCTTGATGTGGGATAAAGCACTGGACTGCAAAGTTGGTTTTAACCACAAAGTCTGTGGTTCAAAGTCACCAGATGCTCCTTGGAAACCCTATACAGGGTCACTATGAGTCGGAACTGATTCAGTGTCATTTGACAATGAAAACAATGGCCTCTTGCCTTCAAAGTCACCTGATAAATTTCGAGATGTTTCTGCTGTGTCTCAGTGATGTAACATATGGTCTTCCCCCCCCCCCCCCGCCCCCTCCTCCCCTCAAGTCCGTTCAGCTTTTTCTCCTAGTGAGAACCAGCCCAGGGCTGGCTAGACCTGCTTTGGAAGAGACTCCTGTTTCAGGCTTTTCTTGTCTCCTCTCTTTTGATTCTGTGCCCAGTAATCTGTACTTTGCAGATGTTTCCATGTGTGTAGCAGAACTTTCACTGGGGATGTCTACTTGTTCAGGTCTTCCCCTCTAGTCACTAGAACAGAGATGGGTAGACAGAGCAAAACAAAAAAATTAAAAAAGATTCTTAGTCATAACAAAAAAAATATGCTCGTACCTTCATCTCTGCAGATGTCCTGTTTCTGTGATGGGAGTGCTCCCTTGACTCTCTATCCATCCTTTCTTTTAAAACAGTTGTGGCAGGACATGTTGCTGCCCCAAATCAGAAGTTATCTCATTTTTGCTTCTGCTCCAAATTTTACTCCTGGTCAGCACTCAATCCATTTACTGTTTATCCGTTTATCTGAAGTTCAGAGTTCCAGGACTGCCATCTTAATCTGTTTTATCAGGTTTTCTGTGGTTTTACTTATGGGGGTTCTCTGCACAGCCTTTCTGCCTAGTCTTCCATCAAGCCCCACCCCAATACCTTCATTTCCTTTTTGAAAACTTGCAATTTTCATAGTGCATACATTCTATTTTCTGATTATTAATGGATTTTTGCAGCTGTGTCTCTTCATTTTGAGTTGCCCCCCATCAGCAATTGAAGGTATCAAAAGCTTTGGTTCAGTCACATCATTATGGCCAGCTCTGCTTTGAGGAGGCAGCCCTTCCCAGTAATATTTTGAGTGCCTTCCAACAAGAGGGGCTCATCTTCTGGCACTGTAGCTGATAAGGTTCCACTGCTATTCATAAGCTTTTCATTGGCTAACCTTTCAGAAATAATCTGCCTCTCCCTCTTCCTAGTCTATTTTAGTCTGGAAGCTCTACTGAAATCTGTCCAGCATGGGTGACCCTGCTGATATTAAAAGCACCAGTGGTATAGTTTCCAGCATCACAGCAGCACGCAAGTCACCACAGTACAACAGACTGACAAATGATTGGTTGTTTGTAATTCATAGGGCGTTTTATTTTTGTAAAAAATCTTTCATTGTGTTTCATGTGAAAGTTTACATAGCAAAACAGGTCCCTGGTATGGTGCTGTGGGATAAAGCTCTGACCTCAAGGTCAGTTTGAACATCAAGGACAGTAGTTCAAATTCACCTTTGTGTTCCTTGGAAACCCTATTGAGGTCGCTATGAGTTGGGATCCACTTGATAGTACTTAACAACAACAACAACAACAACAAACACAAAGCATTCAATGATAATAGTTACATGTCTCATTCAGTTCTTTCTGGTTTTACCATTTCTACTACTCTAGCTTCCCTGCTTCCTTATTGTCTCATCTTTGCTTTACAGAAATTTTTGAACATTTGTTCTTATATATATTATTTTTTAAAGTGACTCATTACTCATGGGTAATTATCTTTTATGAACTTATCTGCCATTTAGCTAAAAAGGGGTCTCAAGGGACAATTTCAGTTTAAGGTTTAAAAAATATCTCAGGGTAATAACCTTGAGGAGTCCATTAGGCTCAACCAGTCTAGTAAGTGTGGACTTTTTCAGACTTCGAATTCTGTTTCAATTTTTTTCTCATGTTTTATCAGGATCCATCTATTGTGATCTGATCAGAATGGTCAGTAGGTAGTGGTAGCTGGGAACAATGTAGTTCTTCTGGCCTCTGGGTATAGGAATTTTTGATTCATGTAGACTATTAGTCCTGTAGGTTACTTTCTTCTCTGAGTCTTTTGTCTCCTTCTTTCTGTTTGTTCTGGATGAGTATAGCCCAATAGCTGTATGTTAGATGACCACTCACAAGCTTTTAAGGCCCTAGACATTATTCACCACATTGGGATGTAGAATGTACACCTCATGAACTACATTGTGCTGGTCAACTGAGTTGTCCTATAAGACTGTGATCATAAGCCTTCAAATCCAGAAAAGCAGTCTAAAGAGATCTTTGGCTATGTCTAAGAAGTATCCAGAAGCATGTCCCCCTGTATATATGGATATACATGCATGGACACACATATCTACATGGATATATACATCTCTGTGCACACATTCATGTTCATGTATTCATACCCAGTCACATATATATCTGTATTTATGTAGTTAGTTATTAGGTGATGTTGAATTGGTTTTGACTCATAGAAACCCTATGCACAACAGAAGAAAATACTGCCTGGTCCTAAGCCCATTGCTGCTGCAACTGTGCCAATCCATCTCATTGGGGGTCTTCCACTTTTTACCACACTTCTACCTTACCAGACATAATGTCCTTCTCCAAGGAATGCAGCACATACATATTTTGTGGTTGTTGTTGTGTTGTTGCTAACTTATAGCTATCATATTCTTTACTAAAAATCTCCTTTCTTTTGTGTACGTCTTAAGGAAATGGTTTTGCTTCAATCCAGTGATATGTCTCTCATGTTGGAAGGCACTCAAAATACGACTGAAGAAGAGCTGCCTCCTCAAAGTAGAGCTGACTGTGATGATGCAAGTGGAGTAAAGCTTTTGGGGCCTTCATTTGCTGACGGAACACAATTCAGAATGAGGAGAAAGAGCTGCAAACATTCATCAATAACTGGAATGTACAAAATATGAATCTAGGAAAATTGGAAATGGTAAAAAGTTATATGGAACTCATAAATACCGATGTCCTAGGCAATAGTGAGCTGAACTGGGCTGGTATTGGCCATTTTGAATCTGACAATCATTTGATTTACTGTGCAGGATACAACATATTCAAGAGGAATGGCATAGCATTCATTATCAAAAAGACCATTTCAAGATCTATCCTGAAATACAATATTGTCTATGATTAGGTAATATCCACATGCCTACAAGGAAAACCAGTTAATACCTCTATTATTCAAATTTATGCACCAACCACTGAAGCCAAAATGAAATTGAAGAATTCTATCAACTTCTTTGTTCTGAAACTGATCCAACATGCAATCAAGATGTGTTGATAATTGCTGGTTGGAAACAAAGAGGAATTCAGTAGTTGGAAAATATGACCTTAGAGATAGAAATGCTGCTAGATATTACATGATAGAATTTTGCAAGACCAATGATTTATTTGGAGAATGAGATGGCTCCATAAGGTAAACACTGGACTGTGAAACACAAAATCAGCAGTTCGAGCTCACCAGCTGATCCAAAGGAGAAAGATAAAGCTTTCTGCTCCCTTGAAGATTTAAAGCTTGGACTCACAGGAATGCTATGAGTCGGAACTAACTTTACGGCGCTTAGCAACAAGAAAGCTGTATGCACTTCAATCACATTTGATACTACCTTTCCCAACACCAAAAATAACCAACGCCTACTATTTTAAAAAAGAAGATAATTTAAAAGATGCAGTGGTGGTGGTGGTTATATCTGGTGGAGTTGGTTCCAACTCATAGAGACCCTATACAGAGTTTCTGAGTCTGTAAATCTTTATGGAAGCAGAAAGCTTCATCTTTCTCCTGTGGAGTGGCTGGTAGATTCAAACTGCTAACCTTTTGGTTAGCAGCCCAATTCATAACCCACCACACCACCACCGCTTTTTAAAAGATGCAGTGATACTTTAACTATGTGTGTTATATTTATTTCAATCCACATTAGTGATTGTCAGCAAAAGTTTATTGGGAATGAAAAAATGTATTAGATACCCTAACCAGAGAAGCAGCAACACCAGAGATAGAGGCAGAGATGATGGCATGGAGAGATAGAGCATCTGAGGATTCTAGATTCATGGAAAGAGAAAGACTGTGTGCTCGTGGCCAGGAGGCAGGCTTGCAGAATGTGCCTTTTGGTTGTTTAAGTTATTGTACATTTCTAAGTGTTTTTGTACACATCAAAACAAAACAAAACCAGAGGGAATAGAAACAAATACTATTAAATGATGATGCGTGGAGGGTATTGTAATCATTGCAATGAAACAAAATACTACAGGAAGAGTGCATGTAAACAATCACTTAATTCCCATGTAAACTATCAATTAAGTCACAATCAAAGCTTAAAAAAAGAAAAAGAAAAAGAAAAAAGAAACAAAAATGCACTAGATAGGCTCTCTAGCCTCAAAGGGTCTCAGTGAAGCAAGAAAGTCAGATGGATAAATTAAAAGCCAAATACAAAACAGTAAGTGCTGAAATAAAAGTATGGTTAAGCTATGGTCGGAATCGACTCGACGGAACTTAACAACAACAACAACAAGGTGTTACCAACACCGCTTGTAGTAAGTCCCTGTAGTGCACCTCCGGTGGCACAGTGGGTTAAATGCAGGGATGCTAACTAAAAGGTTGATGGTTCAAACCCACCAGCCACTCTGTGGGGAGAAGATGAGGCAGCCAGTCTGCTTCTGTAAAGATTTATAGCCTCAGAAACCCCATGGAGCAGTTCTACCCTGTCCAACTTAGTCACAATGAGTCAGAATCGACTCGACAGAAGTGGGGTGGGTAGTGTGAGTCAGAGAGTCCTTCAGAAGGTCACATGAGCTGGGCTTTGAAGGATGAATAAGAGTTCTTGGTAGCAAATCTCATACTTTCCTCTAATGGGTTCTTTTAGATTTGAAAAGAAGGAGTTTGTAGAATATATTATGTCACTCTTATTGCCAGATACTTTTTGTAGAACAAAGACATTTTATGAAGACAAGGGATCTCCTAATCTGGCTTGTATCTTGGTATCTCAAACCCCTCAAATCCATTATTTATTCAACAAATATTTACTGAGCACCTAGTTTGTGCCAGAGTTATCCCTAGTGACATAGTGATGAAAGTGCTTGACTGCTAACCAAAAAGTAGCAATTCAAACCTATCAGATGCTCTGTTGTAGAAAATGTGGCAATCTGCTTCCTGAAAGATTTACAGCCTTGGGGATCCTATGGAATAGTTCTTCTCAGACCTAAAGGGTTGCTATAAGTTGAAATCAACTCAACAGCAGTGTATATTATGTGTCAGGCACTGGATATATAAATAGGGACAGAACAGATAGACTTATTATTGTCATCAGTGCTTACACTCTACTGGCAGGATTTAGACAATAAATATATAAATAGGTAAAATAGTATGTCTGTCAGATGATAAGTGTCTCATCTTTAGACTCAGTGACCTCTACTGTAGGCTCCACAAGTTAGAGGACCCACCCTTGGCCCCCAATAGGGTGAGGAATCTTATAGGCCAAGGGGATATTTCCACAGGAGCCCTAAACCCATTTTAGATCATGTCCTGGTTATTGAAGACCTCTAAAGCGTCCTGTCTAATGGCTCTGAGCCCAAGTCCAGAGATAGTATGGGCATCCCCTACTTCTGATATTGGAAAAATGAAACATGTCTGAAACCCTAGGCATAAAGTGCAGCGCATGGTGGCTATTTGCTGGGGGTGTGTTCACACTTAAGTGTGTGAGGCTCCTTGAGGTGCAGGATAGAAGGGCTGTGGGAGAAGAAAGAGGGTGGGCCATAGTTGGGGCCACCCTTTGTGCTTTAGTTCCATTCCCCATACATTATGGGCAGCTCTGGGAAGAGGAATAGGAATTTTTTTTTTTTTTTTTAACTCTTTGTTGTGGAGTGAAGGTTTACAGATCAAACACTTTGTTTCATCTCAGTGATTGCAATCCCTTCTCTGCAACAACAGTCACCCCACTTCCTCAGAATAGGGACTTGTTGAGGGAGGTCACTGCAGAGCAGGCATCATTGAGAATGTGACATTACATTAAAGACCTGAGACTCTGGTGAGAGAGGACTAAGTCATAGAGAAAAGCAAGTTTGGAAGCCCTGGACCAGCAGTGTGTCTGGCATATTCGGGAAAAGAAAACCAGGCTGTTTCCCAGGCAGCCTCTGGCCAGGCTCACGTGCTTGTGTTAGTGGAACACATTTTTTAAAATCTTTCAGTAAATGTCTTATTGAATGAAGAAATAGGCTGCCTTCTGTGGGGAGTCACTACAAACAGCACACAGATGTACCTTCCTCCCTGTCCTTTACCCTGATCCTGATGACCAGGCACGGCTACAGCCCTAGGCCAGGATTTCCCCAAACCTCACTGTTGAAAAAATTCAGCCTAGTTCCTTTGAGTTCTCTCCTTATCGCCACCTCCCTTCCTGTTTTCCTCTCCTGCAGGCACCACAGTCTCCACTTACCCTGCTGTCCAGCGCCATTGGACTGACTGCGTGTTCCCAGGACACTCGGGACCGGACATGTCTGCAGACATGGAGCTGCAGGGTGTGCAGTTGTGGGGACAGGGATGGTCTAGGGGTGGACGCTCAGGCTTAAGGAAGGAAAGACTCCGAGGTCAGAGACTTGACCTGGCAGGTCTTAGCTGAGGAGACTGTATTTGAATATTTACAGAGATAAACAACAAAAAAAGGATGCCTATTTTTAAAGTCTACGTTGGTGAACAATATTAATCATACCATGGACTGCTAGAAGAAATAGAGCCAGAATTCTCCTTAGAAGTGAGGATAGTAAGACTTTGTATCATGGACTTTGGACATATTATCAGGAGGGACCAATCCATGGAGAAGGTCATCATGCTTGGTAAAGCAGAGAGTCAGTGAAAAAGAGAAAGACCCTCGACAAGATGGATTGACACAGTGGCTGCAACGATGGGCTGAAGCATTGGAATCATTGTGAGGATGACACAGGATTGGACAGTGTTTTGTTACATTGTACATGGGGTTACTATGAGTTAGAACCAACTCAGTACCTAACAGTAACCTAATAATATTTTGGAGACATCTGTCTTGGATGAAGTATAGCCAGAATATTCCTTAGAAGTGAAGATGGTGAGACTTTGTCTTATGTATACTTTGGACATGGTATCAGAGGGGACTTGTCCCTGGAGGAGGACATCATGCTTGGTAGAGAGTCAACGACAAACAGGAACACTCTCAATGGGATGTATTGACACAGTGACCACAACGATGGGCTCATACAACAGTGATTGTGAGGATGGTGAAGGACGGGAGAGTGTTACGTTTTGCTGTACATAAGGATGCTATGAGTTAGAACCAACTTGGTGAAACCTAACATAACAACAATTTTTAGACACAAATCATGAGGTTTTATTTTACTCTTTCTGGAAGCCTCTGGCTTGACAGGAACCTGGGTCTCAGATTTCCAGCTGGTGGCTTCTCGGCTTCTCTGTGACTGTTCTGATCGTCTTCTATTCCTCCCTTTAAAGAGATGGAAGTGCTCCTGGCAGTGAGTGGAGAGTTGTGGTTCCTGTCATAATTGTGGAGACACCTATTCTTGCCTCTTCCCTGTCTCCCTTTGCACAGGCTGTTCCTCATTGCATACTCTTGCTACTCTCCTTTGTTTGAGACACATCTGCTCATCTTTAAGATTCGACACAGGCAACCCTTCCTCTTTAAAACCTCTTCTGGCTAGTGACCCCAGGGTACTCTTCTTTATGCGCCTGTATACTCATATTTCTTTATTTACCCTGATCGCTCCAGGCCCCTGAGCTGTTTCTCTTTCCCACATTGTGTTGAGTTTCTCAATGCTAGAGGCCATATCTTATTCTTTGTCCCCAGAGCCAACATGGGGCTGGAAACACAGGACAGGGATTCATACTGTCAGTCTGATGAATAAGTGGATAAAAAGTGAATCTGGAAATATTCTCCCTGAATAGTTCAGTATGTCAAGGAGGGATTTTATGGTGGATGGGGATGTAGACTTAGGTGGCAGAGGAGATTTAGGATGAAATCCAGGGACAAAATTTGGATTTTGGCAGCATTTTCCATACAAGGAGAACCTTGTGTTTACCACCTTGATTGGCAAGGAGGAGCCAGAGAAAGGCTTGGGGAGGACTTGACTCACATTTGTAAAATATTTTAGATACAATGAGTTTAAAATTTACCAACTAGCCAGAGAGATCTTGTATTTATGCGGCAGGCCGGGCAAAGACTGTTATGCCTGTTACAGATGGAGAAACTGAGGCTCAGAAACGACTTGCCCAGGTTGCACACATATTTAAAGACAAAGTGAGAGTCCTGCCCACACCCTCCTGTGAGCATCTTGTACCTCTTCACAATTTCCTCTCAGACACAGCTGGCACCTGGAAGATTTGGGTGTATCAACTGGTTCCCTTCCAAAACAGTAGGGGCTTCTGTGAGGTTTAGGTGCACTTTACACATCAATTTCTTTGTCTATTAAATTGAGTGTTTGGTCTAGGTGACTTCCATTTCTTCCTGATACCACCTTGTGGCAGCTCAGCCAGCTCTGTCACACTGACTCCTTCAACAGAACCCCTTTAAGGGCAGATTTATCGAGAGTGATCTTTAAAGACTCCTGAAGAGATTTGAAGACAGAGCAGGAAGAGGCCTTGGAGAGCACCTGGTCCAAAGGACTCTAACTCACTTGCATGTAGGATTTCATTAATCATTTTCTCAGCCAATAATATAGATGTTGTTGTTGTGAAGTGCCATCGAGTCAGTTCCAATCCATAGCGACCCTGTATAAGGTTTCCAAGGAGCAGCTAGTGAGCTTGAACTGCCGACCTTGCAGTTCAAACGACTTTGCAGTCTGGCGCATTAACCCACAGCGCCACACCAGGATTATTCCCACTTTGCAAATGAACAAATTGAAGCATGATTAATAGATATAATTGGGCACTTGTGATGTGCCAAATAATTTATTCGGATAACTTATTTAATATTATTGAATGCTTACCACATGTAGACATTATTGTAAGTTCTTTACATTGTATATTAACTCATTTGATCTTCACAGAAATCCTGAGAGGCAATGCTATTTCCATCACCATTTTACAGATAAAGACATGGGAGCATAGAAATGGTTAACAACTCAATCCACATAGCAAGGAAATAGCAGATGTAGGATTCAAACCAGGTAGGCAGATTTCAGAATCCATACACTTAACAATGACAAGGAGGCAGTCTTAGAGAAGTTCAAAAACCTCTTCACAGATAGTTGTAAAAATGGTGTGTAGGCATGTCTGACCTCCTTTGACTTTATAAGGGGGAAGGAGAATCAAAATCAATATCAGTTATTTACTGGCAGAGCCGGGATTTGAACCTAGGCAATCAGACTCTAGAGCCACAGATTCTATTCTCTAAATGCCAATGAAAGGGTTTCTTCCTCTATATTATGTCAAAAACTGTGCTGGCAATTTACCTACATGATTTCTGGAAGCAAGAACACTGCTTTTCCATTCCTGGCTTTCAAAGAAAGAGATATTCCCTTACCATCCTCCTGGCCTGCCCTTGACCATTGCTGGCTGGGATTGGACTGCTAAGTCTGAATTTCAGTTAAAAGACTCACATGGTTAGTAGGCTCAAAGTCAAACCCTGAATCTTTATTTATTCCTCAACGTGTTTCATACTGCAGGTAGGAAAAGTGGGGTTTATTGAGTGTACTCTTGGAGACTTCATTATTACACTCAATAATAACAGCCAATGGCAACATTTTAAGTAGTTTACATTCAGGAAAGAACAGAGTGGAAAATGACCTGCCAAGACTCTGGGGCAAGGTCCTAAATGCCTCTGCTATAACAGATACTATTCTTTTGATGTTGAGTAGTGGGAATTCCCAAATATTTTGAGGGAGCGATCAGAAATCCTGACCAAATGACATTCATGAGGCACAGGGAAAGTTATTTTTACCAACTCTATTGGAGACATTTCAGTATTTTGGGAACTTGTAAGACTGTACTGGGAAGCATGATAGCTCTTTCAGATAAACACTGGACTGCTAACCACAAGGTCAGCAGTTTGCGTTGAGTCCCTCTGCAGGAGAAAGACGAGACTTTGTGCTCCCATAAAGATTTACAGCCTCGGAAACCCTAATTAGGTTCTCTATGACTTGGAATTGATTCAACAGCACTTAATAACAACAAGAATAAGAACAACAACAAAGACTGTGTGATCCTACTTACAGTCTTTGTGAAGAAGAGTTGTGGAATGACATAAAAAACATCATACATGAAAAAGTAAAAGGTCATTAAAAAGACATGAGAAAAAGAAAAGATCGAAGTGGTTGTCAGAAGAGATCTGGCTCTTGAGCATAGAGAAGTTAAAGCAACTAGAAGAAATGAGGAATTAAAAGAGCTTAACTGAAAATTTCTAAGGATAGCTTGTGAAGACAAAGTATTATTATGAAATGTGTAAAGACCTGGAGCTAGAAAAGCAAAAGTGGAGAACATCCTAATCATTTTTCAAGGTGAAGAACTGAAAAAGAAAAAATTCAAGCCTTGACTTGCCATATTGTAGGACTCCAGGGGCAAAATCTTGAATGATGCAGAAAAAAATCAAAAGAATATGGAAGGAATACATAGTCACTGTATCAAAGAGAACTGGTTCTTGGACCTAGATTTGCCATAAAAAGAAGCAGCAGAAAGAAAAGACAACAGAGACAGCTATATAAATATATAAGAAAAAACCTACCTGCTCAAAACAGCAACAATAACAAAATGCAACCAACAGAAAATACACTTTTACTATACTTCAAGAAATAAAAGATAAGATTGAAATATACCTAAAGGAAACTTTCAAAAGTGACAAACTAGATTTAAAAAGGAACTAAGTAGAACTTCTACAAATGGAAAATACAATAGTCAAAAAACTAAAAAGTCATCAAAATTCAAAAGTTAAAATAGATGTGTGCAATAACTTTTAGACACAGCTCAAGAGAGAATTAGTGAACAGGAAAATTAGTCAGAAGAAATGATCCAACATGAAATGTAGAGAAATAAACAATGAAAAAGAGAAAAGACAGGATAAGTGATATAGAAGAGAGAATAGGTCGAATGTGTGTTTAGTTGGAGTCCCAGAAAGAGATGAAGGAAAATAGGCAGAGACAATATCCTAAGGCAGTATAGCTCTAAAATTTCCAGAACTGTAGTTGACTCTGGTATACAAATTCAAGTCTAATAAAATAAATCCTTAGCTGAATAAATAATAAATGGTATTCATACTTACTACATCTTAGTAAATCTTCAGAAAGTCAAAGACAAAAATAACAACCCTACAATTACTCAGAGAATAAGAAGAATTCACCAGTAAAAATGGAATTTAGAAATTAAATACATATTTTCAATGTGATGAAAGAAAATAACTGCCATCCTAGCATCCTATACAGTCAAAAAGTTTTTTTAAAGGCAAGATAAAAACATTTTCAGATAAAGGAAGTCAGAAGGAATTTCACAACATCGTTGTTAAGTGCTGTACCCATAAGGTTTCCGAGGAGCAGCTGGTGAGCTTGAACTGCCAACTTTGTAAATGACTTTGCAATCCAGTGCATTAATCCACAGTGCTATACCAGGACTCCTTCACAATATTAGACCTGTACAATGATTTTCTAAAAGATGTACTTCAGGGAGACAGTGAAAACAATCCCAGATAGAAGTCCTGAGATATAAGAAGAAATAAAGGATAGTATCTTTGATATCCAAAGTTTTACTAAAGGTAATAAAAAAGGGCTGCAAGCATACACTGACAGAGAACTTCCAGAGGTTCAAGCCAGATTCAGAAGAGGACATGGAATGAGGGCTATCATTGCTGATGTCCGATGGATCTTGGATGAAAGCAGTGAATACCAGAAAGATGTTTACCTGTGTTTTATTGACTATGCAAAGACTTTTGATTGTGTGGCTATGACAAGCTATGGACAACATTGTGAAGTATGAGTATTCCAGAACACTTAATTGTACTCATGAGGAATCTGTACATGGACCAAGAGGTAGCTGTTTGAACAGAACATGGCAACACTGAATAGTTTAGAATAAAGAAGATGTGAGACAGAGTTGTATTCTTTCACCATACTTATTCAACCTGTATGCTGAGCAGATAA
>NW_006408582.1:1186477-1192368 GCF_000296735.1 Chrysochloris asiatica | reverse complement strand
GTTTGGTAAGGTAGAGGGTCAGAGAAAAAGAGGAAGACCCCCAGTGAGATGGATTGACAAAGTGGCAGCATCAATGGGCTCAAGTGTGGCAACAATAGTGAGGTTGGCCTAGGACCGGGCAGTGTTTTGTTCTGTTGTTCATAGGGTTGCTATGAGTCGGTACTGTTTCGATGGTACCTAACAACAACAACAACAAAGGTCAAATAAAATGGATGAATATATAGATACATTTAGGTGAACATAAACTCGAAGGTAAGCAACAAAAACAATATAAAATAATAATACTGTTTTGTGGGCTTTGAAAGAAATCTGAAATTGGAGATATATTTGAATAATAGCATATAATCTACAGAGTAAAAGTAATTAAAGTATTTAAGATTATATTGTCTAGAAGAAGAATAAACATATTGTTCAACTTTAGGTTTGATAAGAAGTTAATTCTTCATATTGTAATTTCTGGGGTAATTATGATAAAAGTAGAATTTATAACTTAGTGTTGTAGTTGCTTCATACTGTTAAGTTGATTCCAAATTATAGCTACCCTGTATAAGATTTCTGAGGCCCTAAATCTTTATGGAAGCAGGAAGCCTCATCTTTATCCTGCAGAGCAACTGGTGGGTTTGAATAGCTGACCTTGTAGTTGGCAGCCTAGTGCCTATCCTACAGTACCAAAAGGGCTCCTCTTATAACTTAAAATATTAATCAAAATCAAATGTGGTAAGAGCACAGAGGACAAATAGAGACTCACACACAAAAAAGTGGTAGATATAAATCCAAAAGATGAGGCTTTCGGTTCCCGTAAAGATTTACAGTCTTGGAAACCCTATACAGGGTCTCTATGAGTCAGAATTGATTCCATGGCATACCACCACCACATCAATAATAAGGAATCCTGGTGTGGTGCTGTGGGATCAGCACTGGACTGCAAACTACAAGATCAGCAGTTCAAACCCACAAGTTGGTCCTAGGAAACGTTATACAGGGTTGCAATGAGTTGGAAATGATTCGATGGCACTTAACACCACCACCACCACCAAATGTGAGTAATAAAGGAGGCTAACTGGGCTGCTGAGAGGTCAAGCAGTTTGAATCCACTAGCCATTCATTGGGAAAAAAGCGTTGACTATCTGCACTTGTAAACATACAGCCTAGAAAACCCTATGGGGATAGTTCGACTTGTTTTATAGAGTCACTGAGTCAGAATTGACTTGGTGACATGCAATCATACAACAACATATTAGTAATAAGGAGTTCCTGAGTGGTGCAAACAGTTTCACACTTGGCTACTAACTAAATGATTCAAATCCACTGAGAGGTGTATCAAAGAAAGGTATATTTACTTCTGAAAGATTCTGCTGTGGTTGTTAAGTGCTGTTGAGCTGGTCTCAACTCAGAGCAACCCTGAATAACGTTTTGAAGGAATGACTGGTGAGTTTGAACCACTGACCTTGCAGTTCAAACCGACCTTGTGATCGCGTGCTTGTACTACAGTGTCGCAGATTATAGCCACTGAAAACTCGATGGAGCCCAGCTCTACTCTGACATACATGGGGTTGCCATGAGTCACAATCGACTTTCTGGTGACTGGTTTGGCTTTTTAGAATTTTTGTATCAGTAAATGCATTAAATGGTCCCATTAAAAGGAGTCCTGGGGTGACTCTGTGGATTAATCCACTGGACTACAAAGTTACTTTGAACCGTGAGGTTGGTGGTTCAAGTTCACCAGCTGCTCCTCAGAAATCCTATACAGGGTTGCTATGGGTTGGAATCAACTCGACGGAACTTAACAACAATATTAAAAGATAGAGATTTTAAGACTATACAGTAACCCTGTGTGGACTAGAATCATGGCAGGGCCAGTGACTCAGGTGACCTGTGTCTTGGCAGCCCTACCCAATGTAATTCAGTCTGGTCCATTTATATTGGACAATGTACTGCTTGTCTGGCAGGGTTAGATTTTGGAAAAAATAGATGACTAAACCAAGGTTTCAATCCTAAAAGCGTTTTCTTAAATGAAGGAGAAGTTTAGCATGAATGATGTGGTTTATAGACATATATCTTAAGGCGTGGAGAGGGCGGGCATAGTGAACAGGTTTTGGGGTTGTGTATGAGAAAGGCTATACCTGTGTGTCTGAGTGTCCATCTGAGTGAGAGTGCATGAAGACAGAGGAGGTTGGAAGGAGGCACTTTTCTGAATGGAAATTCATCAACGTATTTCTGTCTACTGCAGTTATCAGTGTTGCTATTTCAGTGAGTAATGGTGGAGCCTTCACCGGGTTCATGCCAGACGCTGGGGACGGGGGTGTGCGCCAGCGATATGGCAGGGGTCCTCTCTGTCGTCAGAAAACATGAGCTCATGCCAAGGTTTCCGCAGGTCACAGAGATAGGACTGGCTCTCTGGAGACAGGCGTGACCCTCAGGTCGGCTTCTAGTCATTGAACTAAGTGGGCTCAGTGTCAGTCTGAACGTTAGTGGTGATAAGGGCCGGATAATGGTAGCCAAACTCCCACGGCCCCTTCAGGCCTCCCCCAGAGCTCTGAGGCCAGAGAGAGGGCAGGTCAGGGAGGCCAGTGGGAGGAGCGTGGGCAGGGAGCCTGCTCGGCTGTCTTTAGTTCAGAACTGCCCTGCCTTATTCTCAGTCTTCTGGGGAATGCCGAAGGGGGACCCTGTGATTTCCTGAGGACTATGGCTCAAAAGAATTGTTTCAAGGAAGTTTGTTCACATTCCTGTTTCCAGGTCAAACAGTTGTTAGGACAAGTGGATGTCTAATGTGAAGACCATGATTTATTGATACCTGGGAAAATGTCAAATTGCCAGCATTTCCTTCTATGGATTTTTATCTTGTTTCACCAAATTTGATGTATCTGTAGGTGTTGGATTGCTAACTGCAAGGTTGGCGATTCAAACCCACCAACTGCTCCATGGGAGAAAGGCTATCTGCTTCTGTAAAGATTTGCAGCCTCAGAAACCCATTACAGGTTACTACAAGTCAGATTCGATGGCAGTGAGGCTTTTGTTGGTTGACAAATTTTAGTAGGTGGGATATAGAGTGTGTGTGCATTCAGAGGTCCATGCTATAGATCTGAAGACCAAGGGTAATCTGCACAGTTGTTTTAAGCAGGAAGAACCAAGGCCATATTAAAGTACAAATAGCATCTGGTGATGTTTCTCATTCGCTACACTCTTTGACCCTAAAATCACCTATGAGATTTTACCTCACCAAACCTTCCCCAGTGGTGTAAATGGTAGGTCAAGTCTATCCCAAGGAACCTACTCTACTCCCGATATGTTGTTGTTAAGTATTACTGAGTCAGTTTCAACTTATAGTGACCCTGGAGAGGGTTCCCAAGAGAAGCTGATGGGTTTGAACTGCCAACATCATGGTTTATAGTCCAGTGCTTATCCTACAGTGCCACACCGATATATTTGTTGTTGTTGTTGTTGTTTCTAACCCATAGCAACCCTGTGTAGGGTGTCCAAGGAGCGGCTGGTGAACTTTAACCACTGATTTTGTGGTTCAAACTGACCTTATAGTCCAGTGCTTTAGTCCTCAGTGCCACACCAGGACACTGAAATATTAGCCATGGAAAACTCTATGGAGTATAGTTTGATTCTGACTCATATGGTGTTGCCATGAGTTGGAACAAACTCGACAGCATCTGGTTTTTAAGTCTTCTCAAAGAGGTCTTTGGTAGTTTAGAATTCTTGTCTCCCATTCAGGAAACCAGTGTTTGATATGCAGCCAATGGACCTTATGCACAGCCATCACCTGTCTGTCAGAGAGGGCTTGTGTGTTGCTATGACACTGAATAGGCGGTAGCTGACTTTCCAAACTAATACTGACTAGGAAGAAATGCCTACTAATTTACTTCCAAAACTCAGTCAGTGAAAACACTGGGGATTACAGTAGTCCAAGCCCAACTTATTATGGGGATGTTGCAGGACTGAGCAGTGTTTTGCTTTGTTGTGCATCGGGTCACCATTAGCCAGGGTGAAAAGTACCATGGACTGCCAAAAGAACAAATAGACCTGTGTTGGAAGAAGTACAGCAGAATTCCAGGATAGCCAGACTTCTTGTCTCATATTTTGGACATATTATCAAGAGGCACCAGTCCCTGAAGAAGGACGTCATGCTTGGTAAAGTGGAGGGTCAGTGAAAAAGAGGAAGACCCCCAATGAGATGGATTGGCACAGTGGCAGCAGCAATGGGCTCAAGTGTAGCAACGACTGTGAAATTGGCTCAGGTCTGGGTAGTATTTTGTTCTATTGTGCATAATGTCGATATGAGTCGGTACTGACTCCTCGGCACCTGACAACAACATTAATAAGCCATTTGGTGACTTAGAGTAAACTACATTCACTTTTAAAAAACAATGAAGACTATGTGTGACCAAGATGAGATGATGGAGGTCAGCTGATGGTTCTAGCCCTAGGCTCCAGGCTTGTGAGTCTCTGGGGCTGCTCAAAGCAGAGTAAAGAAGGGGAGGAGATAGATGGGTTTGGAGTGGGGAGAGATGCTAGAGATTCTCTACTCCATGAATGGCAAACACCTTGCCTATCATGGTCTCCATCTTGTTTTCATATATTGCTTATTGATTATGGAATCTTCTAAACACAGATCTTTAGATGCTGCCCAGTGCCTTTGTCCACATCCTAGGTCTCAAAAGCGAAAGCAATAATTGTAAGTATCTTGGCTCATAGTGCTGCTTTAACTTGTGAAAAATAACGTTCATGTATCTTGTATGTTGTTATTAAGTGCCTGGAGTGGTTTCTAAGACACAGTGACCCTGTATAGGAGTTCCATGTAGTGGCTGATGGGTTTGAACCACTGACCTAGTGGTTAGCAATCCGTTGTTTATCTACAACACTGGATTTAAATGGCAAATGCTAGTTAATGTTCTCCATTCAAGTGAATCTCCAACCTGTTATAGAGTACAGAGGAGCCTTTGATGACTGAAACTCTTCTGACATCTACTGGAGTAGGCAGGCATCACACCTTTGCATGCTGGGCAGTCATTCCCTTCTTTCCAATATAATCTCATTAATGTGAAAATTTTAAATGCGTACGATTCTATATATTGTTAATGTATATATGCACATGTGGAAAAGTATAAAATATTTATGCAAATGGAAATCATAACTTCAAGACAGTGGTTACCTCTGAGATGTGTGGGTGTGGTAAGGGTTTTGAGCTGTATCTGTAATGATTTTTTTTTTTCTTAAAAGAAAAAGAGATCTCAAATAAATATGGCAAAATATTAACATCTATTAAATCTTGGAGGTGATCATATTGTTTAAAATGGGGTCCCTGGGTGGCACAAATGGTTAAGTGTTCAATTACTATCTAAAAGATTAGGGTTTAAACCCCGCAGAGGTGTCTTAGAAGACAAGCCTAATGATCTGTTTTTGATAGGTCAAAACCCTTAAAAATCCTATAGAGAAATTCTACTCTGAAACACATTGGATCACTACAAGTTGGAATTGACTGTGCTAACTAACAGCAAACAACAATTAAAGTAGTTTTTAAATAATAGTACATAGCCTTATTAGCTGAAACCAAGAAGACTTGAAGTGTTTACTGATAAAGATAAACAACTACAGTCTTAAATCCTCACAAATGAACCCATGAACAACATCATGATAAATGAAGGAAATAGTGAAGCTATCAGGGTTTTCTTTCATTTGGGCTCAAAACCAATGTCTATGGAAGCAACCATCAAGAAATCAAATGGTGTATTGTAACATACCTCTTTAAAGTATTAAAAAGCAAAATGTCACTTTGAGGACTAAGGTGTCCATGATATGATATTTCCAGTTGCTTCATATGCATGTGACAGCTGGACAATGAATAAGGGATACAAAAGAATTGGTGCATTTGAATTCTGATGTTG
>NW_006408582.1:1185397-1186024 GCF_000296735.1 Chrysochloris asiatica | reverse complement strand
CAGGCTGGGTAGTATTTCATTCTATTGAACACGGGATTGTTATGAGTTGTAACCTACTGGACAGCACCTAACAACAACAACATGTATTCATATTTTCAATGATAATGAAATGACACAGGACTGTTTGTTCTGTTATATGTAACGTTATCATAAATTAGAGGCAATTCAATAGAAAATAACAATATGTTCACTATATTATATGTTTGTTATGTAGAATACATTTTATAAATGACATATTTAATACTTAAATGTACGCAAAGGCAATAAAAATGTAAAATCTGTGTGGGTAGGTTTTGGTTCTGATGGCAGCAGGACAGTTTAATAGTATGAATGGTTCTGGCAAAGCTCTGGAAATAAGTAAGGGCTTTAGTTCCAGATCTGCCACTAGATAGTGTGAAATTTAGAAAGCTGCTTTCTCTCCTGACAAATGATGACTTTGAGCTAGATGTTACTAAACTTTCTTCTAGTATGATGAATAAAATTTTTGCAAAAGGAAAAATCCCATATTGACTTACTGTTAGAATTAAATGGGATACTGCATGTGAAACCCTTGTTGTTGTTGTTAGGTGCCATTGATGTCGGTGCTGACTCATAATGACCTTATGCACAGCAGAACAAAACACTGCC
>NW_006408582.1:1182045-1184693 GCF_000296735.1 Chrysochloris asiatica | reverse complement strand
TTTCAAGTCCGCCTCACTTTCAGCAAGCAAGGTTGTATCATCTGCATATCGCAGGCTGTTAATGAGTCTTCCTTCAATCCTGATGCCATGATTTTCTTCATAGAACCCAGCTTGTCAGATTATTTGCTCAGCATACAGGTTGAATAAATATGGTGAAACCCATAGCTAGTGATTAAAGTCTGATGACTTAATGGCTGTAATTATGATCATTGATAGTTTTAATATATATATATAATAACATCATATATTAATACAGCAACCAAAGATTTTGTGTATGGACTAAAGAAGAATGATGTTCCTTAATAGAACTGACAAGATGCAGATAGTAAATGCATAGACAAATTCACTTGCTATTGTTGAAAATAGTCCTTCCACACAGGAAGATGTGACAGTGGAACATCAGATTGATAATTGTACTAAATCTGGGCCATTAACGATCATATTTTACAGGTGAAGGAACCTAGGGCTCAGAAAGAGAACTGGTTTACTTAGGTTTCCAGGGAAGATCCCATTTAGGAGGCTGAAGGAGATAATTAAAATCAAGCTAATCTTATTCCCAGATTATGATGGCAGCCTAGAATGATCACAGACCACACTTTCCCAACCACAATCCAGAAGCCACCTAACAAAGGCAGCAGTACATGGAACAAGGCTCATTGTATTTTGGCAATTTGATCTAATTTTTCTTTTAGTCAGTCTGTAACTCCTAGCAAACAGCATTTCTGCTCTGGTGGGCCTGGGTAAGAGAAGGTGGGAGAAGATACTGATAGGACTTGGTTGTGGAAGTTAACAGAATTAATAGTAACAGTGAAAACTTGAAACTGTGTTGTTGTGGTTGTTGTTGGGTGCTGTTGAATTGGTACTAACTCATACTGACCCTATGCACAACTGAACAAAACACTGCCTAATCCTGCACCATCCTCACATTCATTGCTAGGTTTGAGCCCACTGTTAACTGTCACTTGTTGGAGGGCTTCCTCTTTTTCCTGATTCTCCAGTTCACCAAGCATGATGTCCTTCTCCAGGGACTAGTCCATCCTGATAATATGTCCGAAGTGTGAGAGACAAAGTCTGACCATCCTGGCTTCTAAGGACCATTCTGGCTGTATTTCTTCCAATACAGATTGGTTTGTTCTTCGGGCAGTCCATGAACTTTTAATATTCTCCAGCATCGTAACTCAAATGCATCAATTCTGCTACAGTTTTTTTTTATTGTCCAACTTTCACATGCATATGAGGTTACTGAAAATACCATGCTTGGGGTCAGTTGCACCTTAGTTCTCAAACTGACATCTTTGCTTTTCAACACTTTAAATAGGTCTTGTGTAGCAGATTTGCCTAATGTAATGCATCGTTTGATTTCCTGACTGCTGCTTCTATGAGTGTTGATGGTTGATCTGAACAAAATACGGTCTTTGGCAAATTCAGTTTTTTCTCCATTTATCATGATGTTATTTATTGGTCCAGTGATGAGGATTTTCATTTACTTTGCATTGATGTGTAAGCCATACCAAAAGCTGTAGTGTTTGATCTTTATCAGTAAGTATTTTAAGTCCTCTTCGCTTTCAGCAAGCAAGGTTGTATTGTCTGCATACTCCAGGTTAATGATTCTTTCTCCAACCCTGATACCACACGTTTCTTCATATAATCCAGTTTCTTAAATTATTTGTTCAGCATCCAGATTGAATATGTATAGTGAAAGAGTACAACACTGGAACAAACCTTTTCTAATTTTAAGTCATCCAGTGTTTCCTTGTTCTGTTTGAACAGCTGACTCTTGGTCTATGTACAAGTTCGTCATGAGTGCAATTAAGTGGTCTGGAATACTTATTCTCTGCAATGTTGTCTATAGCTTGTCATGATTCACACAATTGAAACCCTCCATGTAGTCAACAAAGCACAGGTGAACATCTTTCTGGTATTCTCTGCTTTCAGCCAAGATCCATCTGATGTTAACAATGATGTCCCTCATTCCCCAGCCTCATCTAAATCTGGCATGAACCTCTGGCAGTTCCTTACCAATATACTGTTGCAGTCGTTTTTGAATTATCTTTAACAAAATTTTACTTGCATGCGATATTGTCTGATGATTTCTGCATTCCGTTGGGTAACCTCTCTTTGGAATAGGCACACATATGGATCTTTTCCAAACAGTTGGCCAGGAAGCTATCTTCCTAATTTCTTGGTACAGACAAGTGAGTGTTTCCAGTGCCACATCAGTTTGTTGAAAGATTTCAGTTTGGATTCCATCAATTCCTGTAGCCTTATTCTTTGCCAATGCCTTCATTGCACCTTGGACTTCTTACTTCTGTATCATTGGCTCTTAATCATATGCTATATCTTGACCTCTTTTTTTTTTTTTTTAAGTTTTTATTGTGAATTGAGTGATAATTTACATGAGAGATCACCAGCTTTACATTCATCCTATCGTATTACATTTCATTGCAATGATTACAATCCCTTCCATGCATCATAATTCAACAGCATTTGCTTCCATTTCCTCTGTTTATTTATTTTTTGATGTACACCGAAGCACTCAGAAATATATAGTCATTCAAATAATCAAAGGGCATACATACCCTGCAATTCTGCCCCCCGGCTGCAAGCACACAGCTTCTCTCCCTCCTTGAGTCTAGAGTGCCCAGCCA
>NW_006408582.1:1176120-1177795 GCF_000296735.1 Chrysochloris asiatica | reverse complement strand
TAAATCAGTTCCAACTCATAATGACCCTGTACAGGGTTTCTGAGGTGAGGCGGTGAGTTTGAACAGCCGGCGAGTTTGAACAGCTGACCTTGTCATTCAGGTTGACCTTGAAGTCCAGTGCATTATCCTGTAGTACCACATCAGGACTCCTTCTTTACTTTGAGGTGTAATCATTTGATCTTCATCAGTAAGTATTTCAAGTCCTCTTTGATTCCAGAAAGTGAAAGGTTTTGCCATCTGCATATTGCAGGTTGTTAGTGAGTCATCTTCCTATTCTTTCCTGATGCCATGTTCTTCCTATAATTCAGCTTCATGAATTATTTGTTCAGCATACAGGTTGAAAAAGTATGGTGAGAGAGTTTAGAACCGTGACATACTCAGTTCCTGATTTTAATCCACATAGTATCCCCTTGGTCTGTTTGAACAACTGCTTCTTGTTCTGTGTATAGGTTCCACATGAGAAAAATGAAGTGTTCTGAAAGTCCATGTTACCCATGATTTGTTATAACCCACACAGTCAAATGCCTTTGCCTAGTCAATAAAACACTTGTAAACATCTTTCTGGTGTTGTATGCTTTCAGCCAAGGTCTGTCAGCAATGATCCCTCATTCCATGTCCTGGTCTAAATCCAGCTAGGAATTTCTGGCATTTCCTTGTCAGTGTAATGCAGCAACTGCTTTTGAATATCTTCAGCAAAATTTACTTGCATGTAATATTAATGATAATGTTTAATAATCTCTGTGCTCTGTTGGGCTACCTCCTGAAATATCCACCAATTCCTTTTGGTACAGTGACTCTACGTATTCCTTCCATCTTCTTTTCATGTTTTCTGTGTCACTCAATGTTTCATCCATAGAATCTTTTAATATTGCCACTCAAAACTTGAATTTTTTCTGTTTCAGAAATGTCAAGAGTGTTCTTCCCTTTTGATTTGCTAATTTCATCCAAGTCTTTGCACATTTTATTATAATACTTGAGTTGCCCTTTGAAATCCTCTGTTAAGCTCTTTTTCTTCATTTCTTCCTTTTACTTTAAATACTCTATATTATAGAGAAAGTTTCAGAATCTCTTCTGACATTGATTTTGTCTTTTTCTTTCTGTCCTGTATATTTTTTTAAACTTTTTATTATGACTTGAGTCAAGGTTTATAGAGAAAATCATCAGTTTTACATTCAACAAATCATATATTTTGTTTCATCTTAATGATTACAATCCCCTCCATGCAACAGCAGTTATCCCACTTCCTCCCTGTGATTCCTATTTCCAGTAAACCTACCTTCCCCTCCTCTCTCAACTTTGTCCTTAGATAAATGCTGCCCTTTTGGTTTGGAATGATTGACTATTCCATGATGAGCATACTTTACTAGTGTTGTTACTTCTCCTATACACCTATCTACTGCTTGGCTGAAAATTGGGCCACAAGGGTGAGTTCCTTTCTAGACCTGAATGGTGGTTGAAGGCTATAGTCTCAGGTTCCTCCAGTCACTTTATGACCAGTAAGTCCAATTCTTTTTAAAAATATTTTGAGTTTTGTTCCATGTTTTCTCCAGTTCTATCCCGGATCTTCTAATTGATTCCTTTCAGAGCAGTTGCTAGTGGTAGCTGGACACCATCTAATATTTCAAATCTCAGAATCATGGCGACTGATGTGCACATGTTCCATTAGTCCATTGCT
>NW_006408582.1:1159457-1175300 GCF_000296735.1 Chrysochloris asiatica | reverse complement strand
GCCAGGTCAAGTGGGTATTATCTGCAAGTGTGGGTGTTCTTATGCATCTTCCCTCTCTTTTTATCAGCTGGATGCTTCACTCTCCACTCTAGTCCTCTGTGGCTATGTCACTGACTCTGGGCCCAAGAGTCCCCAGGTCTGCTATCCTGTATTTTTAACGACTTTATGCTTTGCTCATGTATAATGTTCTTAAAAGCCCTCTGCTCTTCGTTCATTAAGGAGCTCTGGTAGTGTAGTGGTTACGAATTGGGCTGTGAACCTCAGGGACAGCAGTTCCAGCTGTTGTGCAGGAGAAAGATGAAGCTTTCTGCTCCTGTAAAGATTTACATCCTCAGAAACCCTGTACAGTCGGAACCAACTCCATGGCACATAACAACAATTTAAATGTGTTAAATTTGTTCATGAGATGGTCTCTAAATTCAGATACTATCTAGTGCTGCTATAACAGAAATAACATAAGAAGATAAACAGAAATTTATTTTCTCACAGTTCATTGTTGTTAGGTGCTGTCGGGTCAGTTTCCACTTGTAGCGATGCTATGCACAACAGAGTCAAACACAAGTCTGGTCCTGTGCCATCCTTACAATTGTTCCCATGTTTGAGCGCATTTGGCTGCCATTGTGTGACTCCATCTCTTTGGGGGCTTCCTCTTTTTTACTGACCCTCCACTTTCCCAAGCATGATGTCCTTTTCCAGTGACTACCATCTCCTGACATGTCCAAAGTAGGAGAGACAAGGTCTTATTGTCCTTGTTTCCAAGGAGAATTCTGGTTGTTATTCTTCCAGCACAGATTTGTTTGTTCTTTCATGCAGTCCATGATACTTTAAATATTCTTCATCAACACTATAATTCAAGTGCATTGATTCTTCTCAAGTCTTCCTTATTCATTGTCCAACTTTCACATGCTTATGAGGCAATTAAAAATAATACAGCTTGGGTCAGTTGCTCTTTGATCTTTTAAAGAGGTCTTTTGAAGCTTATTTGTCTAATAATTACTTGACTACTGTTTCCATGAGTGTTGATTGTGTATCCAAGCAAAATGAAGTCTTTTACAACTTCAATCTTTTCTCTGTTTACAATGATGTAAATTTATTGGTCAAATGGTGAAGATTTTTGTTTTCTTTGCATTTAGGTGCAATCCATATTGAAAGTTGTAATCTTTGATAAGTATTTCAAATCCTCTTCACTTCCAGCAAACAAGATTGTGCTATCTGCATGTCACAGGTTGTTAATGATTCTTCCTGCAATCCTGATGCCATATTCTTATAATCTAGTTTCTTGGATTGTTTGCTTAGCATACAGATTGAATAAGTATAATGACAGAACACAACCTTGGTGCACATCTTTCCTGATTTTAAGCAATTCAGTGTCCCCTCATTCTGTTCAAATGACTGCCTTGAATGACTGTCCTCATGAGCACAATGAAGTGTTCTAGAGTACCCATTTTTCACAATGTTGTCCATAGTTTGTTATAAACTACACAGCTGAATGCTTTTGAATAGTTAACAAAGCACAAACAAACATCTTTCTGGTATGTTCTGCTATCAGTCAAGATCTATTGGACATCAGTAGTGATATCCCTTTTCCATGTCCTATTCTGAATCTGGCTTGAATTTCTTGCAGCTCCCTGTTAATTTAGTGCTGCAACTTGTTTTGAATTATCTTCAGCAAAATTTTTACTTGAATGTGATATTAATGATATTGTTCAATGATTTCAGCATTTCATTGGTGTCGCTTTTCTTTGGAATGGGTACAATTGATTGGCCAGGTAACTGTCTTGTAAATTTCTTGGTGGAAAAACCATGTAGGAGCCATGTCTTATATTCTCTGGCCTCACAAGGGACGGGGGGGGAAGAGAATCGCATTCAAAATCAGCCCAAGGTCAATTTCTATAAAGCGGAGGTCAAACATACTTCTACCCTACAACCTTCTTTACCCTATTCTGACTCCAACCATTCCTCCTACAGCATTCTTTGGTTCATGGCTGGGTTTGATATTCCAATGCAATGGTCACACAGACTTCTAACAATACTCACGATTATGGGGCTTATTAGGAAAGTGAAAATGGTACAATTCAGGATCAAAAAAAAACTCAGGATGCAATAGTTCTCCTATCAGGAACATCTCTTCTCTGCCGTACTGCAGACATAACCTCACTCTTTTCTTCAGCTTCTCAGTCATGTGGCCCCTTGGCCTCTGCCTCAGTCTGTGGGCTTAATACCTGCAATCTTTCTATGCTATCACCTCTGCCTTCATCTCTGGTGTCACCGCTTTTCTAGATATGGAATCTCACATTCATGCTCTTCCTTCTTGTTTGTCCTGGGATCTTCTGTCTCTGGCTTGTGAGAGGGCGTTTAAACCTAGCCACATGGCAAAACTAACCAAGCCCAGCCTCAGAGTCCTTTATATCTTATTTACATGGTCCCACTCAATCACTTGGAGTCCTGATGTGTCACAGTGGGTGAATGCATCAGACTGCAAAGTTGTTTGAACTGTAAGGTTGGTGGTTCAAGCTCATCAGCTGCTCCTTGGAAACCCTATAAAAGATCACTATAGGTCAGAATTGACTCAACAACACTTAACAACAACAACAACAACCCAATCACTTGGTGGGAATTAAGACATTGGATAAAAAAAAACAAAAAGCATTTCAAGTAAATTCAAAGTACCGCACTTGGCTTAGATGAGTAAATGTCTGTAGTGCTGAATTGGTGATTGAAAAATTTCAATTTGTAGTCCATCAATTCTTGAAGCCTTGTTTTTCACTAATGCCTTCAGTGCAAGTTGGACCTCCTTCTTCAGTAACATTGTTCCTTGATCCTATGCTACCTCTTGAAATGGTTGAGCATCAGTCAATTTTTTTTTTTTTTGATGCCATGACTGTGTATTTCTTCTATCTTTTTTTTTGATTTCTGTCTACCTTCCACTTTAGATAACATGTGTATTCAAGAATCTATGTAGGTGTATATTGTATGTAAATGCCTACTGCTTGTACTTGGTTGGATTGGATAGGGTAACTGGTGTCACAGATCCCTTTGATGACCTTAAAACCCTTTCAAAGAGTTCCTATGATGGAATGGGGGTGGGATACAACCCTGAGGACAGATACATTTGATTTGAAGTTAGAATAACCATCTGAACCCAGTAGGTTGCCAAACTGAGAGGGGAGGGCAGAATGAGGAAGTACTGGCTCCTGAGTGTCAGCCCTTATAGCGGCCCCCTCTCTCTAATAAGAATGGCAGTTCCCAACCACTTGGAAGGACTTACTTGTGTGCGTCTTCCCGGTCCTTTGTGTTTTTCAGCAGGAATAACTTCCTGGGTCAGGCCCTCTTGAAGTGCATCCAGCAATTCTGAATTTCTGAATGGAGAGGGTCCTTATCTCATATGTGTCTCTCTCTCATAGCTCTCTCTCTTCTCCTATCACTTTCCTCTCTTTCTTATTCCCTTCTTTCTCCTGTCTCTGCTCATCAGTTCTCCCCACTATCTCTCTCTCTTCTCTCTTCTCCCTTGGGTTCTTTTTTTTTTAAAAAATGTTTTATTGTGAATTATGTGATAGTTTACATGGGAGAACATTAGTTTTACATTCATCCTATCATATATCATCTCATTGCCATGGTTTCAATCCCCTCCTTGCATCACAGCCAACCAAAGGGTATACCCTGCAAGCTTGTCCCCTGGTCATCAGCACACAGCCCCTTTCCCTTTCTGCATCTAAAGTCTCCAGCTGCTCTATTTCTCCACATCATCATCTCTGTCTCCATCTCTGGCATCACTGCTTCTCTGGATAGGGTCCCACTCTCTTCTTCCATATTCTTTTGATGCTTCCTACATCATTCAGTATTTTGTCAATAGAATTCTTCCATATTGAAAGTTGAAGATTGAATCTTTTCTTCAGTTCTTTCAGCTTGAGAAGACCCTTTTGGTTTTCTAACTCCAGGTCTTTTCATATTTCATTATAATACTTTGTGTTTTTGAAATTTGAAATTTTCTTTTACTTCCTCCTTTCTTCTGGTTGCTTTAGCTTCTCTGTGCTCAAGAGCAAGTTTCAGAGTCTCTTGTGACATCTATTTTGGTCTTTTATTTCCTCTTTTTAATGACCTTTTTCTTTGTTTATGCATGGTTTCTTCTTGAGATGGTTTCTAATTTCATTTTTTTTTTCAACTTCAAATATATTTAAAGTCATATTTTGGCTCTCATAGACTTTTAAAAATTTTTCTTGAGGTTCAGTATGAAATTGTATATGAGCAATTGATGGTCTGTTCCAGAGCAGTCCTTTGGCCTTGTTTTGACTGATAAAATTGTGATTTTGAGCTTCTCTATCATTTCTTAGACAGATGTAGTCAATTTGATTCCTGTGTCCTACATGTGGTGAGGTCTACATGTTGCTGAGAAAATGTGTTTTCTCATTGTTAGGACCAATTAATTATTATAATAATTAATAATTATAATAATTAATTGATCTTGCAAAATTCTATCATGTCATCTTTAACATTGTTTCTATCAACAAGGCCATATTTTCCAGGTAGTTATCATTCCTGTTTGTTTCCAACTTTTGCACTCCAATCACCAGTAATTATCAGTACATCTTGATTATGTTTGACTAATTTTAGACTGAAGAAGTTGATATAATTCTTCAATTTTATCATCATTGGCTTTAGTGGTTGGTGTGTAAATTTGAATAATAGTAGTATGAACTGGTCTTTCTTGTAGGTCTCTGGATATTATCTTATCACAGACAGCATTGTACTTCAAGACAGATCTTGAAATATTCTTTTTGATGATGAATGTGATGTCATTTGTTTTCAATTTGTTGTTCTTGGCATAGCAAACCATATGATTGTCTGGTACAAAATGATTAATAGCAGTCCATTTCAGCTCACTGATGCCAAAGATATTGATCTTTATGTGTTCCCCTTTATTTTTGATGACTTACAAATTTCCTAGTTATTACTTTGTACATTCTAGATTTTGATTATTAATGGATGTCTGCAGCTGTTTTTTTTCTTTGAGTATTGCCCCATCAGCAAAGGAAGATCCTAAGAGCTTTGCTCCATCTGTGTCATTCAACTCTACTCTGAGGATGCAGTTCTTCCCCAGTCACATTTTAGTGTTTTCCAACCTGAGAGGCTCGTCTTCTGACACTATGTTACACCATGTTCTGCTGCCGCTCATAAGATCTTCAGTGGTTAACCACTTCTCCTTCTTTCTAGTCTTCCTTACTTTAGTAGTTCAGCTTGAACTTGTCCACTGTGGGTGACCCTGCTGATATTTAAAATATCAGTGGCGTAGCTTCCAGCATCATAGCAACACACAAGCCACTACCATACGACAAACTAACAGATGCATAGTGGGCAAGGTATATAGCCATCATTTATGTTTATGAAAAAAGATGTTCACAGTGAATAAGTCGTTGGTCTTGCAAAATTCTATTATGCAATCTCTGATATCGTTCCTATCACCCATGCTCTGTTTTTCAATTAGGAATCCTTTTTTTTAATTTCCAAATTTTGTATTTCATTCCTTGGTAATTGTCAATTCTTCTTGACTGCATGTCTGATCAATTTCAGATGGCACAAGTTGTAAAAAATCTTCAATTCATTTTTGGCATTAGTGATTGATGCATAAATGTGAATAATGGCCACATTAACCAGTCTTCCTTGTAGGCACATGGATACTATCGTATCATTGACAGCATTGTACTTTAGGATGGATCTTGAAATGTCCTTTTTGACAATGATTGTAACACCATTCCTCCTTAATTTATTTCCTGTACAGTAGATTATATGATTGTCTGCTTCAAAATTGCCAATACTAGTCTATTTCAGGTTACAAATGGCTAGGCTATTTGTCTTTACAAATTCTACTTTACTTTTGATGCCATCCAATGTTCCTAGATTCATATTTCATACATTCCACACTCTGATTATTAATGGATGCTTCTTCTCAGTTTGATTGTGCTCTATCAACAAATGAAGGTCCTGAAAACTTTACTCCATCGACGTCATTAAGGTCAACTCTACTTTGAGGAGGCAGCCCTTCCTCAGTTATACTTTGAGTGCCTTCCAACCTAAGGGGCTCATTTTCTGACTATATATCAGGCAGTGTTCCAGCGTTATTCATAAACTTTTTGTTGGCCATTTAAAATAGTCAGGACCTTCTTTTTAGTCTGTGTTATTCTTCATGCTCACTGAAACCTGTCCATGATAGGTGACATTGCTCCTATTTAAAAAACTGGTAAGCATAGCTTCCAGCATCACAGCAACATGTAAACCGTCACAGTATGTGGCAAACTGACACTCAGTGGAAAAGAGATATAGATAAAAGGGACCCTGATGGTGAAAATGGCTAATTGCTTGCCTACTAACTGAAAGACTGGCATATTGAAACCTTCCACAGATTCCACTAGAGGAAGACCTGGTGATCTGCTTCAGTAACTATTATATCTAAGAACATGCTATAGGATAGTCTGTTATATGGGGTTGCTATGAGTCAAAATCAAATCTAGAGCACTTAACAACAACAACATAAATATAGATATCTCTTTTTGACTCGATGGCACTTAACAACAACAACAACATAGGATACAATCCATAACATTGCATATTTTTTTTCTGGGGAGGTATCTTATACATTGTGGGGTATCTCTCCATTTCAGTACAAAGATTTTTCTTGTTCTTTTTGGCTGATGCACAGTATTTCTGAATATTGATATACCAAACTATGAAGTACTAAAGCATTCCCCTGCAAATTGACTGGTGTGGCATTGTGGGTTAATGCACTAGACTGCTCAGCAGCCACGCTTCAGAAACATTATATAGGGTTGCTGCTATGGGTCACAACTGACTTGACAGCACTTAACAACAATAACAACAGCAGCAATATTTACAACTGTAAATAATTCTTCAATGAACATTCTTCATACTTCTTTTTCCATTTGTATATAAGCAAGTATTTCTCTTGGTAGATCTGACAAGTAAGCCTACCAGTTACAAGACGGTACATTTAAAATATCAACAGATTATGCTCCACGAGAAATATATTAACATACAATTTAATAGACAGTGTATAAAAATACTCATTTCTTTATTCTTTCACTCAAAGTGATTGTTCCCAATCTTTTTAATGGTTACCCCTGCTTGCTGTTTTGTTCTTTAGCATCCCCTATCTCTTGCCTCTTTTCTTGCTATTTGCTTCTCTTCTTACATGTTACATTCACACACATTTTATAGACTCATACTTCAAAGTCAAGTTATAAAATTACACAAATATATGCCATATTTTTAGTAGTCATACAATAAAAAAAAAGGTCATATAAACATATGTAGGATGTGGTAAAATTATGCACACATGTCTTTACATACAAACACAATCTTCTTTCCTTTCAAGATAAGACTATTAGTGGGAAAAACGCTGCTTGGAATATCTTGTTTCCCTGTGTGGGTGTTCTGATCTGGACAATAATACAACAACTTGACAGCTTCTCTTCAGCCTCCCTAACCTTCACTCTACCAAGGAACCTCAGCTATAATGGTTGTGCTTGGGGACAGGGGCCCAGGATGCACAGATCTGAGTGGATCCAAGGGGTAGATAGTAACTCTAGAGGTGGTCTTGGAAAGTGAGAGTACGTGATTGTAGCAATATAATGGAATATGTGATGGTATGCAGAATCACCTGGGGGTGGTGTCAGTAAATTAGAGTATGTAAAGTACCCTTAGGGCATCTAAGTTGTCATCATGGCCTAGAAGAAAGCAGGGCAAAGCTTGAGGGAAGGAATCTCAAATGTGAAACGTGTACCATTAGTTTGCCACACCCAAAGCACTATGGGTGGGATGATACCTGATCATGACCCTTGACTCCTTCCAAGGTTTCTCACCTTTTTCATATTTCTCAGGCTTTCAGCAGTGATATTAATTTAGTAATTGCCTACTATGAGCCAGGTACTCTGCCAGTCCTGGAGAATACAAAGAAAAATAACTTGCCATTTCTGCCTTCAAGAATCTCAGGGTATGGTGAAATTATAATTCTAGACTGTGAGTCTCTCCCAGTGTGAGTCCTTTGCTGCTGTGTCTGACAGTTGTGGTCATGGTTCTGTTCTTAGTATCTATTAGGAGAATGTCTTTGATCCCTTTAATAAAGGCATGAGGAGAGGAGTATTAGAGAGGCCAACAGTGGATGGTGATACTCCTGCTTCCTAAAGACGGCAGGCATCTCTACATTAACCTCAGGCCAGTGGAGTATACAACTTATTATCCCCATTTCCCCTCTCAGAGAGCAGAAACTGGAGTTTGTGAGACTGCTTGGAAGCCTGGGGGGCTTCATCTGACTATACAGAGTGTGAAGGTTGTCCACATTTGATCCTTGACACTGAGGTAATGATTAGAACAGGGCTTCTTATACCTGTCACAGACAAGGAAACTGACCCCTAGAATGGTGAAATGACACACCCAAGATTGCACAGCTAGGAAACGAAGAACCCAGGTCACTAGACTACAATTCTAGTTTCCTGGGCCACATTCATGGGGGCATGTTAAGCCTGACCCACACAACAGTGCCTCCTACGTGACATGCTCCTGGTACTTAGAACACTGTGTACATTCTGAGATAGGGGCAGAAAGAGAAAGTCATATTTTTGCCTTATATAGGCCCTGATACTTGCATCTAGAAGGAGCTCTGGTAGCGTAATGGTTACGAATCGGACTGCTAAACTCAAGGTTGGCAGTTCGAAACTACTAGTTGTTTTGCAGGCGAACTATGAGGCTTTCTGTTCCCGTAAAGATTTGCAGCCTCAGAAACCCTGTACAGGGTCGCTATGAGGCAGAACTCACTGTATGGTACTTAACAACAACAACAACAACAACAACAACTTGCATCTAGACCGATCCTTGGTAGCGTAGTGTATTATGAGCTGGGCTGCTAACCATGAGGTCAGCAACTCAAATCTACCAGTTGCTCCATGGAAGAAAGATGAAACTTTCTATTCCGTAAAGATTTACAGCCTCTGAAACCCTATTGCTGTTGTTGTTAAGGGTTTCCAAGGAGCAGCTAGTGAGCTTGAACCACCAATCTTGCAGTTCAAACAGCTTTGCAGTCTGGTGCATTAACCCACAACACTACACCAGGACTCCCTTGAAACCCTATATAGGGTCATTATTAGTTGGAAGTAACTTGATGGCACGCAACACCACCACCACTTACATCTAGATGTAATATGGTTAAAAGGGGGCAAAGAAACATTAAGAGCAGACTTGAAGGACACCTTGCATGCAAAGTGGGATTTATGGGGTGTTTATAAAGTCTACTTTCAGTACTTGTTGATGAATGTTTGTTTTTTTTTCTCCATTGTCTGAACATTTTTGATACCTGAAGTCCTTAGATTCTTTTTATTTTCTTATTTACATAATGACTGATATCCTTAATGACAATAAGAACCATAAATTGGTGCCATGTGTTCAGATCTGAAGGGAGTATGTTTGGAGTGTGGGTCTATGTAAAAATTGTGCAAAAGAAATTTAAGACTCAATATCAAAGGTAGTAGAGAAAACTGAATACAAAAATGCAGGTAAGAAGCAGGGTGTGATCTGAGGTGTGAAGCTAGGAATTTGGAGTTGGGTTTCAGGGAGGTTTGAGTCAGGTGTGAGATTTGAGATGGGGATCCCTGGGATGTTTTCTATAAGTGCTTTGAACTGTGGAGTTCAACTGCCTTCCAGGAAGTGTTATTCCATCTTTACTATTCCCAGAAAAGTGTGACACACTGGTCCTATTGACCAGCAATTCTCATCACTACTCATTATAAATTTTAAAAAGATATTTTATGAAGGCTGTGGTGGTTACGGGAAGGCCCCTAGGTGTTGCCGATGATTGTACTCCTACTAACATCAACTCCTACTAACATCAACATTAGTGGTATGAATCCACTCAGTGATTTGTTTCTGAAAAGATTACAGCTAAGAAAACCCTGTGGAACAATTTTACTCTGTAATACCTGGCGTCATCATGAGTTGGAATTGACTTGATGGCAGCAGATCTTTTTGTGTTTTGGTGGTCATCACATACATGGTCTCACTGTCTGGAGAAATATCAGCACACAAAGGCAGCACCAGCGCCTGCATAGTTCTTATCACATAGCAGCACTCAGTCAATACCAGTAGGAAGCTCTGACTGGTTATCATTCTAACTCGTATTCTGTCAGGCCTCATGGAGAGAGAATTTGGAAACCAGTCCTGTTTTTCCTTGTTTAACTGACTCCATAAAGAATAAAACAAGCTTTTTCTCTTGGATCAGCCAGACCCAGGAATTGCTCTCCAGAAGCAGAATTCGTACTAGAAGGTCCAGATCCTACTCTGGAGCAAGCTGTGTGATCTTGGGTAAGTCATTGGGTAGATCTTTTCTCAATATTAACAAACAAGATGAAGATGCAATACCCACTCTTAATTTATGAAGCTATTGTTGGGGAGACAAGGTAGGTTAAAGTCAGGATATGGGACCAACAAAACCTAATAAAAATGCAGGAAGCTCTTTGAGGTATTTAGAAGTCGGTGGGTATGAATGTGAGATCCAAGTAGCTTATGGATGGGAAATATTGTTCGAGGTCCCTTTCTGCTCTCTGAGTGTCTTTACTAAATCCAGTCACTAAAGGAAATGTGCAGAGATCACCTGGAAATAGATGGTAAACTGTTGCTGAAGAGAGACCCCCAAAGTCTGCATAAAGGTTTACCGTTGTTGTTTGTTGCCATGGAGTAGATTCCAACTCATGACAACCCTGTGTGTGAAGAGTACAACTGCTCTATAGGGTTTTTCTAGGCTGTGACCTTTTGGAAGCAGAACACTAGACCTATCTTAGAGAAGTCTCTGGGTGGGTTCACAACACCAGCTTTTAGGCTAGTAGTCCTTTGCTCCACCCAAAGTAGATAGGCCTGGAGGTATTTGCTTTCAGAAATGTACAGAAAATAAGCTGGGAAGGACAGGGAATGTCCAGGGGATGTCTAGGGGAGAACATTTGGGGAGGTACAGGCAGGAAAAAAATTCACCCATTCACCTTTTGGGTATGAAAGAGGCATAATTTGGATCTTCTCTGATGTTTGACAAAAGTCTGCTTTTTCATCTAGTAATTTCGAAAGTCAGCAGGCTGGTCAAAGAACCTAAGAACACAGGGGACCATAGTGTGTCCTGGGCCCTGTACAGGAAGCAGAGGAAGTGTGGGCAGGCAGAGAGGACACACACGAGTCTTATGATCAGTGAGGGGAGCCTAGGGACTACTTTGGGGTCATAGAGTCTAGCAGCTATATGTGCAACAAAAGATAGTGTAGTGAAACAGGTGGGGCTGAAATTCACTCACCTAGACCACCAGAGACCATGCTACCAAACTCAGTTAATAAAGATAATGCACATTTATTGAGTGCTTACTGCATAGTGGGCATTATGTGCTAATTTATAAATTTATTTAACCATTGCAACTGTGCTCTGAGATAGGAATGACTATATTTCCACCCCCCCATCCGGATTGCTTAAGGTCATATATTTAATGTCACATGACTATGGGGAATCAACTGCCCAGATTCAGAGTTGTCTTTTGACTTACTTACTCCCTTTTGTGGGTGACCAAATGAACCCTACCCTGCCTGGAGCAGCAGGCAGCATCCCTGAAATGCAGGCTAGATCAGATTGGAGATTGATCCATTCAGTGAAGCCAGTAGATAAGGGATAGGGCCCAGCAGAACACGACTGGTGGGTCATCTTCAGCATATGTGGATTCTCCTGGGCTCACAGTGCCCAGCAAGTCACACACAAGCACTGTGACCAGGTGGATGGAGGAACAAGGATGTAAAGAGACAGGAAAGGGACACTTGTAACTCAGCAGGGACTGAGATCTTAAGTCTTGTGCTGGCATGAAAAATTGTACTCTGCAGGATTTGGATGATCATCATGAGAAAAAATCAACTGTCAGCGGTTGACAGCATGGGGTCTCTGGACCAGAACCAGTACTTGCACTAAGAGAGAGCATAAAGAATATGCATCTAGCTAAGTTCCAAGGCCAAGTTCAAAGTGCAGCAGCTGAAGGGGAGCACTGGGCACTTCTCTTGGGGACATTGTGGCCATGTGCAGGGAACAGAGCAGGCTGGGGCAGCAGGAACTCAAAGAACAATGCCAGGCTTCTTTGATTTGAAGACTACAGCTGACACTACACAGAACCCCAGACTGTGCCAAAGTAACCAAAGCCTGGCCAGGCACAGCCTCCATGCGCACACTCCTGGCCTCGGTTCCCAGGGACACCAGCAGCCTGATAGGGAGTGGGGCTCACAGCAGCAGATGAAGTCATCTGTTTTGGTGCCAGGGAAGGGAAGGGCTGCTGGGAGCAAGTGAAGGGGCTCAGGACGACCAGGGGCCATGCTCTGTCTGCCTTTCCTAGGCTGGCGCCACGAGATGGAAAGCCTGTGCCTTATCTGGGGAGTGCCCATTGCTAAGGGGAACATGAGTTGGGCACCAGGAGGGCCAGAACCCTGAGAAGTGACTGCATTGTTAGGAAATCAGTAAGGGAAAATGAGACTTCGGTTGAAATTTCAGGGATATCAGGGTAATAGGTAGGTCTCTTTCAAATTTTGTCTAGCTGATATTTCAAAGGATTCAATCAACCAAATATATGATCACACATCTTTGATGATAAACAGTTACACAGAAGAAAAGAACCTAAATAACATTCAGAATTGTAAACTCTTTGCATTACACTAAAAGTATCCTTTTCATTTGTCACTGTCTTTGAAGGTGCTGGATGTGAATGTTTTATGTATCAAAAGTATAAACAACTACATATGTATTTGTATGTGCCAAATATATTCAGGACTCCTGGTGTGGTGCTTCAGGTTAATGTGCTGGGCTGCAATATTGTTTTGAATTTAAAGGTCAGTGGTTCAAGCTCATCAGCGGCTTTAGCGTAGTGGTTACGAATCGGGCTGCGAACCTTAAGGTCAGCGGTTCGAAACTACCAGCCACTCCGCGGGAGAAAGATGAGGCTTTCTACTCCCGTAAAGATTTACACCCTTGGAAACCCTGTACAGGGTCGCTATGGGTCGGACCCGACTCGATGGCACTTAATAACAACAACAACAACATCTATACAAGGTCACTATGAGTCAGAACCAACTCAATGGCACTTAACAACAACAATAACAAATATATCCAAGGAAGCCTGCGAGTGTAGTGGGTATGCATTCATCTGCCAATTGCAAGGTCAGCAGTTTGAATCTAGCAGTGTCTCTAGGAGGAAGATGAGGCTGGCTGCCCCATACAAATTTATAGCTTTGGAAATCCTAGGAAGCAGTTCTGCTCTGACCTATAGGGTCATGATGAGTTGGAACTGACTAGATGATGGTGCTTTTTTTTTTTTTTTTTGAAGGTGGGTGGGTGGCGGGGGGAGGGGAGGTGTCTGGGTACATATACACAAGGATATTATAGAGCATACAGGGACAAACTTCTGAAAACTTCATAGCCATACCCAAACACCTTGAGAAAATGAGTCACTGGGCTTGGAGACTTAGGACCACAGTCTTGGGGCACATTTAGGTCAATAGTGATAACAAACATAGTTCACAAAGACAATGTTATATGTCTGCTTTGGTGAGTAGTAACTAGGGTGTTAGTCACTTAGGACATGAGTGGTCATCTAAGATGCAACTATTGATCTCTCCTTATTTGGAGCAATTGGTGAAGAAAATCAAAGACTCAAGGAAAAAATTCATCCAAAGGCCTAATGGACCACGTGACCCACAGCCTCCACTGGTCTGAGACCAGAAGAGCTAGGTAGTGACTGGTCACTACTACCAACTGCTCTGATCAGGATCACAATAAGACTGCTGTGTTTATCATATTGAAATTTAGTTTCTCACAGTTTGTTGTTGTTAGGTGCTGTCAGGTCAGTTCCGACTTGTAGTGATGATATGTACAACAGAGCCAAATACTGTCCGGTCCTGTGCCATCCTTACAATTGTTCCCATGCTTGAGCCCATGTGGCTGACATTGTGTGACTCCATCTCTTTGGGAGTCTTCCTCTTTTTTACTAACCCTCCACTTTCCCAAGCATGATGTCCTTTTCCAGGGATTACCATCTCTTGACATGTCCAAAGTAGGAGAGACAAGGTCTTGCTGCCCTCAGTTCCAAGGAGAATTCTGGTTGTTATTCTTCCAACACAGATTTGTTCACAAGGCATTTGCACATCCTTTGTTAAATTTACTTGTGCATTTTGTTCTTTGTTTGTAAGGTAAGTAGGTTATTTTCTTTCATTTATCTTCTAATAGTTTTTTTTTTTTTTTTTTAATGGCAAACATAATAAAAAATAAATAACTATCCTGTTATAGTGTATTGAAGATTAGAAATGGTATATAAGAATGCCCTTACCTTGTGTTTTGGAACATCTTTGTTCTGACCTCTTGTTAAATAGATTCTGGGTATAGCTCTTATGTGTTGCTATTAATTCTTATTAGCAGTGAGTAGATTCAGATTCATTTGACATCTTCTGAACTTTATGGTGTGCTGGCAGTTTGCTGACTACATTGACTCCTTTGTGGTTTAATATAATACAATTATTATTTTTTTTCATTTAGAGATGAGTAATGGAAGTTCAGAAGAGTCCTGGGTGGTTGGATTCAATCACTCATTGAAATGTTTGAGGTTTGCACCCACCCAGAGACCACTCGGAAAACAAGCCTGCTGATTTGCTTTTGAAAGGTCATAATTTCAAAAGCTCTATGGAGTAGTTTTATTTTGCACATATGGGGCTGTTGTGAGTCAGAATTGGCTCAATGGCAACTAGCAGCAGTAACAATTGAAGCTTGGAAAGTTAAGTAAATGTCTTACTTAATATCACTTAATTAGAAAGTGACAACAATGAGCCTATCCAAGTCTATCACATCCTTCAGTGCCGCACTCTTTACTTACTTGCCTTCATAGTTATTTTCCCTGTTTTACTTCCCAAGTTTGTTTCTTTTCTTTTATATAATTCTTATGTTCAATTAAAAAAATGTAACAAACTCAATGTGATATGCCTGATTTCACTTATTTTTTGTGGATGATTTCCATTTCTTAAAGTAGATTTCCTTCATACAACTGGCATAAATATGCTCCCTTCCCCAAGCCCACACCCCTCAAAATAGTCAATATAAACTTTAATGACTTTGGTACCTACTGAGGAATCCTGCAGAAGCTTTTCACCTACTAAGGAGTCCATGCAAAGGTTGGAAACAGAGAGGAAGTTTCAGTAGTTGGAAAATATGGCCTTAGTGATAGTAACGATACTGGAGATTGCATGATAAAAGTTTGCAAGACCAATGGGTTATTCATTGCAAATACCTTTTTAAAAACAACATAAAAGTCAATTATACATATGGACTTAACCATGTATAATCAAATTGACTACATGTGTGGAAAGATATCATGGAAACGCTCCATATCATCAGCCAAAATGGGGCCAGGGACAGACTGTGGAACAGACCATTAATTGTTAATAGACAAGTTCAAGCTGAAGCTGGAGAAAATTGAAACAAGTCCATAAGAGCCAAAATATGTCCTTGATCATATCCCACCTGAACTTAGAGATAAACTCAAAAACACATTTAATGAATCAGACACTAATGACTGAAGACCAGAAGAGTTGTGGGATTACATCAAGGACATCATACAGGAAGAAAGCAAAAGGTATTAAGAAGACAGGAAAGAAGGAAAATACCAAAATGGATTCCAGAAGAGACTCTGAAACTTGCTCTCCAACATAGAGATGCTAAGGCAAATGGAAGAAATGAAGTAAAGAGCTGAACAGAAAATTTCAAAGGTCAGCTCAAGAAGACAAAATCAA
>NW_006408582.1:1156733-1158621 GCF_000296735.1 Chrysochloris asiatica | reverse complement strand
CAGTTTGAACCTCAAAGCCTGCAGTTAAAACTTACCAGTTGTTCCTCAGAAATCCTCGTTAGAGTAGGAACCCACTCAACGGCACTTAACAACAACAAATATCTGATATGGGGTTCTGGTGTGGCACTGTAAGATAAGCACTGGACAGCTAACTAAAGGATTGATTGCTCAAACTCACAAACCTCTCCTTGGAAACTCTGTACAGTATTGCTATATGTTGGAACCAACTTGATGGCACTCAGCTACAATACTGTCTGGTATCCAAGCTGACCCTTTTGCAGTTTTCTGTCAAAATCTCCCCAGATTTTAAAAACATGCCTTTAAAAATGGAACATGACACAAGTAGTAGCCTTGGCCCTGGTGGCCACAGAATGAGAGACAAAGGACTTGAGACCAGTGGGTGTAATCTTGCTGTCTGCATGAATGGGGGAAATACGCAGACTGCTCTCCCTTGTGTTGGAACTAGAGATAACTAACCCTTTCAGCCCTAGGGAGTTAGAAGTCACGCCTCATCCTGCAGTTTCTGTTTCATGCAGGGTTGAGGAAATCCTTGGCCAGTGAGGGAGAATTAGACCTAGAACTTCTAAAGGTTGTTTGTTGTTATGTTCTGTGGAGTCGGTTCTGACTCATAGCGACCCTGTACAGGGTTTCCGAGGCTGTAAATCTTTACGAGAGCAGAAAGCCTCATCTTTCTCCCGCGGAACAGCTGGTAGTTTCGAACTGCTGACCTTGTAGTTCACAGCCCGATTCGTAACCGCTACGCTACCAGAGCTCCTTCTAAAGGTTGTTAGAATCTTTCAATGATTTAAATCCCTTTCAGACTATCTTCTGACTTCATTTAATTATGGACTAATTTTTTTTCTAGTCCTACACAAGTTGGTGTGAGCCCATTTTCCAAAATAGGCAACGTCAATAAGACTTAAAAAACTTTTAATTGTGGGCCACATTTTGCTAACTCCTTTCCTAACATGTATGTGGTGTAGTGTATGACGCACTAGGGTGCCTCTCAGAAGACCTGGAACTTGCCCTGGTTTCTGGCTTCACTAGTAATGTGATCTTGGGCAAGTCTTTTCTCTTCTCTGGATCCCAGTTTTCTCATCTGCAGAGGTAATCCTAAGGATTTTTCCAGATTCAGGTGCATGTGTTTGCCGGTAAGGGAGCTGCCCTTGGCAATAAGTCCTCTTAGCCGTTGCCTCACTGGCCCACTTGGAGCTACTTTCCTTGGTTCAGATCCAGCAGTGGTAGGAATGTCCCCTTGACATAGCCTCACGCACCTCTGTGTTCCCCTCCAGTTCCTTCCCCCTATATTAGGAGATGAACTGCTATGTTTGGATTTTTCTTGTGGACTCTGACTCCTGCTGTATTTTTATTTCTGTAAGTGTCCATGTTCTGTACACTCAAATTACAGAACATTCTAGAAAGTGGGCAGCATTAAGGAGAAATCACAGCACATAAGGACTCTGCCTTTAGTAATCTAATTTGCTTTCTTATTGATTGTCCATTTTGTGCTCTGTAGTGTGCCGGTCTTAGGGACTCAGAGGAAAGGATTTTTAAGCAGGACTTTTGAAAAGACACAGTTGTTGAGCACAAGCACTGAGGCTGCAGGAAGGTAGGAAAGGGGAAACTTGTGCCACCTGGTGTCAGGAAAGAGTCACAAGCATGTTTTATACAGAGCCCACAAAAGAAGTAGGTGCTAGGATTTGGGCTGATGGGAACAATGCAGAAAGGAGACCTTTAGTGCAAGATACGCAGAACTGTAGGAACTGTAGCAAACGTGATTGTTGCCTTTGTATAGCTTGATTTCCTTTAGCTTCATGATCTGTTTAAACTTAGTCTATACGGTAGTTTAGAGTCCTGGTGTGGCACTGTAGGATTATCACTGGACTAT
>NW_006408582.1:1151947-1155823 GCF_000296735.1 Chrysochloris asiatica | reverse complement strand
CGGTTAGCAGCTCAACTCATAACTCATTATGCTACCATGGTTTCTTGTTTGTTACTATGGACTTGTTCTCTGTTGTTAAATGCACTTGAGTCAGTTCTGACTCATAGTGACCCTAGTAGGGTTTCCAAGGAGCAAATGGTGGATTGGAACCATCGACTTTGCGGTTAGCCCTCAAGTGCTTATCCTATCAGGACTACATTTGCTACCATAGGTATGAAATTGTTTTTGATTGGAGAATATCAAGTTTTTTTGAATTTTGGGGTCCTAAAATGTTGCTTCCTTGATTCTGTAAAGGGCCTGGCTTAGAAAACAAAGGAGGTCCCAACTGTTTTGGGACAATTTGCCTTCTAAAACTGACACAGATGGGAGAAATATTTTGTGAGGCATAATATGTTCTTTAATTTGAGCAGGCAAATTTGTTTTGATGGACATTTGCTGGTAACAATTTGATTCCATGGTATTAAACACTCCATGCCACCAGGGCTCCTTACTCCAAGAACAGATTGATTTAATTAGAAGTTCAAAGTTGCCAGGCGAGGGCACCTTTTTTAACAATTCATAGATCACTACTTTGTTCTTGTTGTTAAGTGTCATCTTGTTGGTGCCAACTCTTAAACAATTTTATGCACAAGAGAAAGAAACACTGCCCAGCCCTGTGCCAAACTCACAATCATTGCTACACTTGAGCCCATTGCTGCTGCCACTGTCCCATTACAACTTGTTGAGGGTCTTCCTCTTTTTGGCCAACTCTCCACTTTATCAATCATGCTGTCCTTTTCCAGGGACTGGTCCCTCCTGATAATGTCTGACATATGAGAGATGAAATCTGGTCATCCTGGCTTCTAAGAAGCATTCTGGATATACTTCTTCAAACACAGATTTGTTTGTTCTTTTGATGGTCCATGGTACTTTAAAAATTCTCCTCTAACACCATAAATCAAATGCATCAATTCTTCTACAGTCTTCTTTATTTGTTGTCCAACTTTCACATGCATATGAAGTTATTGAAAATACCATGGCTTGGGTCAGGCGCACCTTAGTCCTCAAGGTGACATCTTTGCTCTTCAACACTTTAAAGAGGTCTTGTGTAGCAGATTTGCCTAATACAATCTATTGTTTGATTTCTTGACTGCTGCTTCCATGAGTGTTGATAGTTGATTCAAGAAGAATGAAGTCCTTGACAGCTTCAATCTTATCTCCGTTGATAAGAATGTTGTTTATTGGTCCAGTGGTGAGGATTTTTGTTTTCTTGACATTGAGATGTAATCCATACCGAAGACTATGCTCTTTGATCTTCATCAGTAAATGTTTTAAGTCCTCTTCACATTCAGCAAGCAAGGTTGTATCATCTGCATATCATCTGCATTTTTTTTAGATACGTAATATTTATTGTCATTATTTATCAACAAGCTGGTACTGTTAGGACACTTGTGTTTTTAACATTGGGCTTCTTGCCTGAATTAACACAATAACCTCTTAACAAGCTAATGTGTATTTACTATTTACCTCTTCCAATATAGTCTCAACAAAAAACCTAGAGCGATCCTTTAAAGATATGTCAGATCATATCATTTTTGTGCTCAAAACCCTGTAACTTTCCCACATCAGAATAAAAGTCAAAGTTCTTACAATGACCTATAAGCCCTTACCTAGCTTGCTATCCTTTGCCTCTGACCTCATCTCCCAGCTTTGCTCTCTTGGCCCAACCACTGGTTTTATTGCTTCAAATGTGCAAGCCTCTCTAGATCTAGGGTTCTGCCTGTTTTGTCCTATTGAAATTCCCTTTTTCCATGCCTAACTCCTCCCCTCCAAGTATTGTTTCTAGTGTCAGCTTTTCATAAGGTGTACTTTTTTCAATCCTAGCGTAGTGGTTACGAATCAGGCTGTGAACCTTAAGGTCAGCGGTTCGAAACTACCAGCCGCTCCGCGGGAGAAAGATGAGGCTTTCAACTCCCATAAAGATTTACACCCTCGGAAACCCTGTACAGGGTCGCTATGGGTCGGACCCGACTCGATGGCACTTAACAACAACAAATCTTTATGCTACACCTAGGTTCCCACCATTCTCTTTAACTTGCTTTGTTTTTTCTTAAAATGCTTATAGTTTTCTAACAGTCATGAAATATTCCAACATAAATAAAACATACGATTTTCTAACCTAAACATATTATTATACTTATTTTTTGTCTTCACCCACTAAATGCTATTCTCAAAGTACAGTGGTCTTTGTCCTTTTATTTTTCTTGTATCCCAGGTGCTGATAAGAATCTCTAGTAGTAACACATAGAATACATTTGTTGAAAAAAAAAAAGGGGGTGGTGTTATGAATACTATTGAGCTTGATTATTTGTTTTCTTAAAATTTAGTTGACATATATGGTTATCATAAATGTCTTTATCTTCATTTTAGGTGGTTGTATCAAAATTTAAATGGAATGAATAAACATTGATATCCTAGGCATTAGTGAGCTGAAATGGACTGGTATTGGCCATTTTGAATCTGACAATCACATACCAGGAATGAAAAACTGAAGAGGAATGGCGTCACATTCATTACCAAAAATAGCATATCAAGATCTATCTTGAAGTACAATGCTGTCTGTGATAGAATAATATCCAATGCCTACAAGGAAGACCAGTTAATACAATTATTATTAAAATTTATGTACTAACGACTAAAATCAGTGGTTGATGAAATTGAAGAATTCTATCAACTTCTTCAGTCTTAAATTGATCAAACACTTGCAATCACAATGTATTGATATTTACTGTCAATTGGAATATATAGATTGGAAATAAAAAAGAAGGATCAGTAGTTGGAAAATATGACCTTGGTGATAGAAATGATGTTGGAGATAACATGGTAGAATTTTGCAAGACCTATGACTTCTTTACCACAAATACCTTTTTTAAACAACATAAAAGACAACTATATACATGGACCTCACCAGATGGAATACACAGAAATCAAACTGGCTATATCTGTGGAAAGAAAAGCGTAAAAGCTTCATAACATCAGCCAAAATAAGACTACTTTTGCAGACTGTGAAACAGATCATCATGTTCATATGCAAATTCAGGTTGAAGCTGAAGAAAATTAAATCAAGTCCACAAGAACCAAAATATGACCTTAAACATATCCCACCTGAATTTAGAGATCATCTCAAGAAGAGATTTGATGCATTAGACACTAAAGAACAAAGACCAGAAGAGTTGTGGGATGACATCAAGAACATCATACAGCAAGGAAGTAAAAGGTCATTAACAAGACAAGAAAGAAGGAAAATACCAAAATAGATGTCAGAAGAGACTCTGAAACTTGCTCTCCAGTGTAGGAATGCTAAAGCAATAGGAAAAAATGAAGAAGAAAAAGAGCTGAATAGAAAATTTCAAAGGTCAGCTTGAGAAGACAAAGTCAATATTATAATAAAATGTTCAGAGACATGAAGTTATAAAACCAAAAGGGAAGAACACACTCCACATTTCTTAAGTGGACAGAACTGAAGGAAAAATTCAAGCCTTGGCATTCAAGACTGTAGGATTCTATGGGCAAAATATTGAATGATGCAGAAAACATCAAAGGAAGGTAAAAGGAATACACAGTAACGATACCAGTTAATAAAGAGCTCTGGTAGCATAGTGGTTACGAATCGGGCTGCCAACTGCAAGGTCAGCAGTTCGAAACCACCAGCAGTTCCATGGAAGAAAAATGAGGCATTCTGCTCCTTTAAAGACTTACAGCCTCGGAAACCCTGTGCAGGGTCACTATGAGTCAGAACTGACTCCATAGTACTTAACAACAACAAAAACAGTTAATACCACTATTATTCAAATGTACACACCAACCACTAAAGCCAGTGAGGATGAAATAGAAGAA
>NW_006408582.1:1127460-1149977 GCF_000296735.1 Chrysochloris asiatica | reverse complement strand
GCAGCCAGAGTGCTCCTTGGAGACCAGGATGGCCAAACTTCGTCTCTCATATTTTGGACATATTGTCAGGAGGAACCAATTGCTGGAGAAGGATATCATGTTTGGTAAGGTAGAGGGTCAGAGAAAAAGAGGAAGACCCCCAGAGAGATGGATTGGCAAAGTGGCAGCATCAATAGGCTTAAGCGTGCCAACAATTGTGAGATTGGCTCAGGATTGGGCAGTGTTTCATTCTGTTCTGCATAAGGTCACTATGAGTTGTTACCAACTCGATGTCACCTAGCAACAACAACATACCAAAAAGAAATGGTCGATGTTCAACCACTTCAATAGGTAGCATATGATCAATAGCCAATGATACTGAAGGAAGAAGTCCAAGTTGCATTGAAAGAATTGGCATGGAAGAAGGTGCTGAGACTGATGGATTTCAAACTGAAATATTTTAACAAAGTGATACAGCATTGGAGGTTCTCACTCATCTATACCAAGTAATTTGGAAGACAATTCAGACAACTACCTGGGTAACTGACTGGAAGATATGCATATTTAACCATTCCAAAGAGAGATAACCAAATGGAATGCAGGAATTTTCAGACAATAAAGAGAATTCAAAAACGGTTGCAACCATACATGGACAGAGAACTTTCAGAGGTTCATGCTGGATTCAGAAGAGGACATGGAATGAGGGGTATTATTGCTGATGACAGATGGATCTTGGCTGAATGCAGAGAAAACTAGAAAGACGTTTGCCTGTGCTTTAATGACCACAAAGACTTTTGATTATGTGGATTATGATTAGATATGTACAACATTTCAGAGAATGAGTTTTCCAAAATACCTAAATGTGCCTATGAGGAACCTGTACACAGACCAAGAGGCAGTTGTTTAGACAGAAGAATGGAACACTGAATGGTTTAAAATTAGGAAAGATGTGTGCCAGGGTTGTTGTATTTTTTCACCATACTAATTCAATCTGTATGCTGAGCAAATAATCTGAGAAGCTGTGTTATATGAAGAAAAACGTGGCATTAGGATTGAAAGAAGACTCATTAACAACCTGCGATATGCAGATGATACAACTTTGCTTGTTGAAGGTGAAGAGGACTTATAATACTTAGTGATGAAGATCAAAGACCACAGCCTTCAGTATGGATTGCACCTCAATGTAAAGAAAATGAAAATCCTCACCACTGGACAGATAAACACCATCCATATAAATGAGGAAAGAACGATGTTGTAAAAGGCTTGATTTAACTTGGGTGAACCATCAACACTCATGGAACCAGCAGTCAAGAAATGAAAAGACGTATTGCATTAAGCAAATTTGCTGTACAAGACCTCTTTAAAGTGAAGATGTCACTTTGAGGACTAAGGTGCACCTGACCCAACCCATGGTATTTTTAGTAACTTCATATGTATGTGGAAGTTGGACAGTGAAGAAGGAAGATTGATGAAGAATTGATGCATTTGAGTTACGATGTTCAAAGAGAACATGAAAGGTACCATGGACTGCCAAAAGAACAAAGCAGTCTGTGTTGGAAGAAGTACAGCCAGAGCACTTCTTCTAAGTCAGGATGGCCAGATTTCGTCTCTCATACTTCAGACATGTTATCTGGGGGCCCCAGTTCCTGGAGAAGTAGTGTACCGCCTTAGGATACGCACTCGACCTTAAGGTCTGTTTGAACCACAAGGTCTGTGGTTCACACTCACCAGCTGCTTCTTGGAAACCCTATACGGGGTTTCTATGAGTCAGAACTGATTTGACAGCACTAAACAAGAACAACAACAACAAGAAGTCCCTGGAGAAGGACATCATGTTTGGTAAAGTGGAATGTCAGAGAAAAACAGGAAGACCCCCAATGACATATACTGACACCGTGGGAACGGGAATGAGCTCAAACATAGCAACGATTGCGAGATTGGTGCAGGACTGGGCAGTGTTTTGTTCTGTTGGGCATATGGTCGCTATGAGTTGGTACCGACTCAATGACACCTAGCAACAACAATCTGTGACTGGCAACATATATTTTGATATTTTGTGTCTTGTATTTACAAATGATAACAATATAATCTATAAAGACTACTTTGTGCCCTTTAAAATTTTAAAATTATTTTTTATGTGTGATTGTAAACTGAGGTGTTATAAGTTTCGATGTCTACTTTTGATTGATTGATAGACATGACTGGAGATTCAGATAAGTTTTTCTTCTAACTCATTGCATTCTATTTGCTTCTTTTGTATGTTGCTATTATTGTTCAATAATTTTTATAATTTTGCTGATTGTAACAATAATTACTATCTTCACTTATTTGTTTTTATTGTGTCCTTGCTTAGGCATTGAAAGTGCCTTTAATTTAGCTCCCCAATCCTTGCACTCCTATGTAGTTTGAAACAACCTGTTATGTGGTCTCTCTCCAGTGAGACTCATAGAGACTTTGTATCAGGTTTCTAAGGAGCTGTTAGTTAGCTTGAACCACTTACCTTGCAGTGCATTAACCCTCAGCTCCACACCAGGACTCCTTGGCACTCTTAAGTGATTAATAATATGATAAACTTAAATCTGAGCACTGGAGGAGCACAATATGATATTTTTACGGAAGCTCTTGGCTGCTTCCCCCCAGTCTCATTATTGTATCATTTTGGACAACAGGGAGCAGTGTAGAACCTTTAGCAGTATCACAGGCTTATAACACTAGAGAGCAGTAGCACCCTCCCAGTTATGACAACTAAAAATGTTTCCAGCCATTGCCAGATGTCCTCTGGGTGTTGAAATTGTCCCTAGTTGATAATGGCCATATTTTCCCCATATAATCATAAAGTCGATGGTTCAAACTCATCAGCCGCTCCTTGGAAGCCCTTTGACTCTTAGTGATGACCCTCTGTAGGATTTCTGAGTAACGACTGGTGGGTTTGAACCACCAACCTTTGGTTAGCAGTCCAGTGTTTATCCTACAACACCACACCTGTACTCCATAATTAATTTAAGATAGAATGTTTTGGAATCCAGTATGCATTAATTTGATTCTCCCTCCTCTTAGTATAATTATGAAAAAAAGAACAAACTTAATCTTTCTTCCCCCCTAGAGACTCCAGGCAATACAAAGATATAGGACACATGGAATTCTAGATCAAATTCCACAAAGAATAATAACTAATGTTAAGGTTTATTAGAGAAATAGATCAATTATTTCTACTGGCTTATGAATGTCATTTCCCTAATATTGTCTGGATTTTGGAAGAACTAATTCATTAAAGCATAGTTGTAATCCTATATATATGTTAAGTACACTTCACTCCTGATATCAATATTAGTCATGTTGATTTTAGAGATTCATAAATAAACATTATAGAAACTGCAGTCATTTTAAACCTTAGAAAGATTTAACTAGTTGAAGTTTGGTAAACTCACGTTAGGATGGAGTAGTCTAGAGACCAAGCAGAGGGCTATTCTGCTATGTCTTTATTCTATACTCAAAACCATTACATGGCATTAGGTCCTTTAAAGAAAAGTACTGATTCCTGAAACTGAAATTTTCTTTGTGGAATCAAATCTCCTTGGGCACTTAATTAATTTGTTGTTAATGTGTTATTGTGAATTATGTGATAATTTACATGGGAGAACATTAGTTTTACAATCATCTTATCGTATATCGTTTCATTGCTATTTATTTATTTTTTAAGTTTTAATTGTGAATTGAATGAAGGTTTACAGACAAAAATTTACATCCAACAAATCATACACTTTGCTTCATATCAATGTTTGCAATTATCCCCTCCATGCAGCAACACAGTTTCCAATAATGTGGTTTCTATTTCTTTCTACCCATGTTTCTTTCCATCCTTCTCAACTTTGTCCTTAGGTAAAATTTGCCCTTTTGACTTTTAATGATTGACAATTTCATGGTGAGCATACCCTACTAGTGTTGTTGTCTCCCCTATATACCTATTTACTGCTTGGCTGAAAATTGGGTCACAAGGGTGAGTTCCTTTCCAGACCTGAAGGATGGTCAAAGGCCATAGTCTTAGGTTCCTTAAGTCTCTTTTTAACCAGGAAGCCTGTTATTTTCTTAACAATTTTGAGTTTTGTTCCCTATTTTCTTCCACTCTATCTGGGACCTTCTAATTAGATCCTTTTCAGAGAAGTTGTTAGTGGTAGCCGGACAACATCTAGTTCTTCTGGTCTTAGAATTATGGAGACTGGCATTCACATGTTTCATTAGTCCACTGGACTAATTGATTCAAAGTAACTTCAATTCTCATCACTCTTCTTTCTTCAGCACATAGAGAGACCAATAGCTGCACCTTAGACACCTGCTCATGAGCTTTTAAGATCTCAGATACTACTCACCCAAGTAAGATGTAGAACATTGTCTTTTTGAACTATGTCATGCCAGTTGATCATGGTGTCCTCTGAGACTATGGTCCTAAGCCCCTAGACAGAAACGCATTGCCTCAAGATGTTTGATAATATCTAAGAAGCTTTCATCATTTTTCCTTGGGCAATTTTTAATGAGCTTTGCTGAGATTGTGATAGCAGGTGCTCTGATTAAATAGAAAGAAGATAAGCAGCAAAGCAAAGAATGGAAGGTTCTAAACACCAATATCACCTACCTTGCATTTTATGATTGACTTTGAACTCACACACAAAAGGATTACAAGAATCTGGGAGTACAGATATTCCCTTGGAGTATCCTCTCCTAGAAATAAAAATAACCCTAGAGAATGATTGAGTCTTCTGTGATATTTCCCAGTTCACTTACCTCCACAATGAGTTTCTTGCCAAGTAATAAAATAACTGAATCTGGATCTAGAAGATCTCAATGGGTTGGCAAAACAAAAAACACAAACTTATTGCTGCCTAGTTGATTTTTACTCATAGTGACCAACCATGTGTCATAGAGTAGAGATGCCTCATAGGGTTTTCTTTCTTAATGTTTTATTGTGAATTATGTGATAGTTTACATGCAAGAACATTAGCTTTACATTCATCCTATTGAATATCATTTCATTGCCATGATTACAATCCCCTCCATGCATCATCAACCAACCAAAGGGTATACCCTGCAAGCCGGCCCCCCAGTAGTCAGCACACAGCCCCTCTTCCTCTCTGGGCCTAGAGTCCTCAGCCGCATCATCTCTCCATGCCATCATCTCTGCCTCTATCTCTGGCGTCACTGTTTCTCTGGGTAGGGTCCCGCACTCCACTCTTCTTCCTTGATGGTCGCAGGGACCTCCGCTCCTAGACTGCAAAGTCAATCACTCCCCTCCTTTTGCTACAAAACATCTACCTTTACATTTCCAACCCTCACAGTCAGTCCTGATAACAATTATTCACTATTGTACCACAAGGGACCTATCCCCATCTCCTTTCATCAGCCCCGCCCAGATAGATTGGATACTACTCAGTGGAGATTCTACCTTCCTCCGTGTCTTCTGGATCTAGGCTCCTTCATGAAAGCTTGTAAATCAGTCACTTCTGCCTTTGTAGGCCACCCCTCCCCCCAACTTTGGGTAGCCAATGTCCAAGTTGCCCATTCCTGTCTAGTCTGTGTATGGAGGAGGTGGGAATGATCCTCGCTGTAAAGATTTGTTTCCTCTTTTGAGTTACTGCATCTATAGGTCAAGTTCATTAAACTGTATCAGATTACTCTTTTTTTCCTCTTTTTTCTTCTAGTTGATCATCCAGTCATTGAAGCCAGGTCAAGTGGATATTATCTGCAATTGTGGGTGTTCTTATGCTTATGTTCTTATCTTCCCTCTCTTCTTATCAGCTGGATGCTTCACTCTCCACTCTAGTTGTCTGTGGCTGTGTCACTGACTCTGGGCCGAAGAGTCCCCAGGTCTTGCCACGGTGCTGGCCAACCAGGTCTCCACTGGGTTCACAGGAGTCTATTGAATGTTGTAGGGCTTAGCTGGCAGCTCCATTGCTGTTTTTCCTCATTTCCCCTTATTGGTGACAGATGTGATCACCAATCAGAGGTCATGTCTGTGTGTGTATTCCCATTGAGTCTTAGTCTTGGCAGGGGGTTTGCCCTGAAGGGACCTGACCACTTGCCTTGATGTCTCCTGGGTGAGCAACTTGCTTGTTCTTGTAGTAATCGTTCAGATTGACGTTATTGTTTTGTATTTTTTCTGTCGGTCTTTCTTTCAAGAAATATCTTCTGAAAAAAAAAAGAAATATCTTCTGTTCTTCTAGTCGCTCCAGGGTGGTCTGCTTGTCCTTTCAAGTGAAAATTTCCCACCTCAGTATTCCACCTATGGCCTTATGTAATGCAGAGGCTCCACAGGAAGCCTCCTTCCCTGGGCACGTTGAAAGTCCCATTTTAGATATTCCAATCAGTTATAGGCAGAAGCTTATAATTTGCAAGCTTTCTATGGTGATATTTCTGGCTATTCCTTTCTCTCCTCCTCAAGTGTCTGTTTTATAGTGGTATGCCATCATAGGATTTTCTTAGTTTGTAATTTTTATAGTAGTACATAGCCAGGTATCTTTTCCACAGTTGGTGGATTTGAACCACTAACTTTTAGATTAGTATTCAAGTTAAGCCATTTGTGTCACCAGGGTTCTTTGTCAACAGGTTGGCAGGACAGGCCAAATATAAATGAAGTCAGACTGAAATAAGTATAAGGGTTAGATTTAAAAAAAAGAAAAAAAAGAAATCAGTTCCTTAAATATCTGTTTTGGGAAGATAAAGATCATGCATCTGAGAAAAAGAATTAATAACTTTTGTAGACAAGAAAGTTTGCATTATTAGTCAATGATATTATTCTTCATTTGATTTTAGGCTGCAGTAATGGAACTCTGGAATCTGTAGCCAAGGAAATGAGGATCCTGCTTCCTGTGTGTTAGATTGTCCTGAAATATTATGCTCAGAACACTGTGCATTAACACAACTTATAATACAGCCAGGAAGGGGTCCTGGTAGAGCAGTGGTTAACAGCTCAGTTGCTAACCATAAGGGCAATGAGCGCTTTGTGGGAGAAAAGATCTGGTAATCTGCTCCTGTCAAGATTTTGGCCTTGGAAACATGACAGGGTAATTTTATTCTGAGCTATAGGTTGCTATGTGTCGGAATCAGTTTGAAGGCGCACAGTAATAAGAGGATAGAGACTGTGTTCTAGGGTGACGGTTTAGCAAAATGAGGACAATGGGATCATGGGAGTGATTTTGCTCTCTCACCCCCGAGAGAATTTTATCATGGACTTATTCAGATACTGATGTGTGGTGATAATATAAAATAGACTGACTTTCAGTTAGTCTTATGATTGTTTTTAAATTCTCTTCAGACAGCCTGCTCCCAGTGTAGGCTGCTCCCACTGCCCTTCTCCCCTTGGTAGGAAACTGGCCCAGGGGCACTGTATGTACCTGTGGTGCCTCCAAGCTAGTCATGAACTGGTGCTTTCTGGACTGTCTCCAGGCTGTATTCAAGACATGGTCCTCATTTGGGAGGCCATGGCACACCCACTTCCACGTCTTTGTATAGTAGATAGTTGCAGTGTTGAGTCCAAGGTCATAGAGATGGTCAGTGGATGGGTGGAAAAAGCCCAGCTCCCAGGTTCCCGGTCTGTCAGACCAGAGTTTTCTTGTTAACCACATGACTTCATTGCAGGCAGGGTGGGAGGGTTCTGAAGGAGGGGTACGTCCATGGCTTGTAGAGGCATGCTGCTACAGGAGCAACTGGACCACAGAATTCTTCTCTCCAGTGATATGTAACTCTAGGAATAGGGTATGAGTTGGAGTCTGGGAGGCTTCTGGAGGTGCTGTCCTGGACCTTGGCTAGCCCCACAACTAACAGTAGTAATAATAGCAGTAGCCGTAACAATGACTACATGTACAACAGAATGGAGTATTGCCTGGTCTTTGCCATCTTCATGATCGCTGGTCTGCTCCACTCCATTGCTGTAGCTACTATGCGTTTTGAGTGACTTACAACCTAGGGGCCTCATCTTCTAGCACTACATCAGACAATATAGTATTGTGATCCATAGGGTTTTCATTGGTTCACTTTCAGAAGTGAATTGCCAGGCCTTTCTTCCTGGTCTGTCTTAGTCTGAAAGTTCCACTGAAACCTGCTCAATGTGGATGACCTAGCTGTTAGTTGAAATCCTGGTGGAATAGCTTCCAGCCTCATAGTAATGTGCAAGCCACCATAAAACAACAAACTGACAGACAATGATAGGTTGAGTGCTTACTTATTGATCAATACTTACTGAAAAGTTCTTACGATATATGTGGACTCCATTGTTGTTGTTGTTAAGTGCCATCGAGTCGGTTCTGACCCATAGCGACCCTGTACAGGGTTTCCGAGGGTGTAAATCCTTACGGGAGTAGAAAGCCTCATCTTTCTCCCGTGGAGTGGCTGGTAGTTTCGAACCGCTGACCTTAAGGTTCGCAGCCCGATTCGTAACCACTACGCTACTTGCTTTTTAGCTCACTTTCAACAATCCTATGCAGTAATTTCTCTTATATACCCATTTTGGGGAAGATCAAATTGAGATTGAGAGTGATTAAATAAATTAACAAGTTCATTTGGCTAACAAGTCCCTTGAGAAGGACCAGGATTTAATTCTAGGCTGTATGATACCAAAGCCCCCCCCCTTTTTTTTCATCATTCAATAGTATTCACTTCTATTCCCTCTGGGTTTTTTTGTTTTTTGTTTTTTTTTGAGGGGGGGGAGATGTACACAAAAACGTTCAGAATATATAATAATTTAAAAACCAAAGGGCATGCACATTCTGTAAGCCTGCCTCCTGGCTGCCAGCACTCAGTCTTTCTCTTTCCATGAGTCTAGAGTCCTCAGCTACTCTCTCTTTCCATGTCCTCATCTCTGCCAAGGCCCAATTTTAACAAGCATACTGTCCTACTTCCACCAAAGAGCAGGGTGTCCTGGGTCTTGGATGACACCACAGGCTCCTGTTTCCCCAAGGCAGGCAGCAAGGGACCACTGGAAGCCCTATGAGCTCCTTACTGCTTGAATTGTTGCCACTGTCTCTAATGCATCCTGTCACCAGACATTTCTTGAGTCTTCTATTTCTCGAGTCGCCTATTTCTCCTACAGGCACAGATAAGAAATCACCTTCTTAAAGATAGGGGATAATAGATACATGCACACCCATGTTCGTTGCAATTGTATTTATAGAGCAGAAAGATGGAGCCAGCCCATCAGCAGAAAATGATTAAACAAACTTTGGTACAAACATACAATGTTAAAGAATAATGATAAATCTGTGAAACACCTAATAACATGGATGAGCCTTTTCATAATGAACAGAATTAATCAATCACAAAAGGATAAGATAATTCTGGTATGAAGTCTGCTATAAAAAGTTAAGAAAAGGTTTTCTTGCTAAAAGAAACATTCTTTGATGGTTACCAGGGGTGGGAGGGAAGGGAAAATTATTCACTGGCTAGATGGTAGACACAAGTTAACTTGGGTGAAGGTGAAGGCAATATACAACAAGAGAGAGTTTGACACAGGAAGATAAAGATAGCAGAAGACATGGGGATGTCTTAAAGTGAATAGAGTAAATACTGTTAACTGATAGCACATGGAGGGATTGCAGTGTATGATTTGTTGAATGTGGGACTGGTGATCAGCTCTATAAACATTCACTCAATTCACAATGAAAAGTTTTAAAAAGTTTTAACATAAGAAAAATAATTTACTACTCAAGGGAGTTCTTAAAAGCTTGTGAGTGGCCATCTAAGATGTTCTCCCTTAGTTAAGATTTATAAGATTGAGTTATTTTCCATCTTCCTCCAGAGGATATGAAAAACAGAATGAAATAACTTTGGGCTAAAATTAACATGGACAGAACATACCAAAACCAACATTTTCTTATGAGAAGGCAGTGTAAAGACTCAGAGATACACACAAATAGGGAATAAGGTCATGTGATGATGGAGGCAGAAATTGAAGTGATATTCCTTCACTCCAAGAAATGGTAAGCATTGTTAGCAACAACCAGACAGCTGGAAGAGAAGAAAAAGAATTCTTCTCTAGAGTATGACCCTATTGACATCTTGATTTTGGACTTGTAGATTCCAGAACTGTGAGAGAATACTTCTCTGTTGTTTTAAGCCACCTGTTGTTGATGTTGTTAAGTGCCATCTTAAGTCGATTCCAACCCATAGTGACCCTATATAGGGTTTCTGATGAGCAGCTGGTGAGTTTGAACTGCTGACCTTGCAATTTAAACCGACCTTGTGATTGAGTGCGTATCCTACAGTGCCACACCAGGAGATCCTTAAACCTCCTAGTATGTAATAATTTGTAATGGGAACCCTTAGAAACTGATACACAGCCAAAGCCTTAAACCTCCAACTTTGTGCCTGTCAAAATAGTTTTATTTAAGGGGTGGTTATCTGGGTCCTACTCATTGTGACCCTGTGTAGGGTTCTTGAAGAGTGATTGGTGAGTTTGAACCACAGACCTTGTGATTCAAACCGACCTTGATGTCCAGTGCTTTCTTCCATAGCACCACACCAGGACTCCTTTTTGGAATGCATAGATCCCAATAAAGAATTTCTTTTAATGGGGAAAATGAATCTCAGTCACTGAGTCAGAATCACAAGCTCCAGTCTTACTTTCCCCCTTGCAAGTCTTAAAGTGCCATTTGGCTTTTTTCTTTATTTTATTTTTTGGAAAGTGCCATTTTTCTTGGGTGGGAAACACAAGGTAAAGAGAGTCAAGCATCTGTTTTAATTACAGCTTGATGGTAGACAACTAGTATGACTATCTGGTTTCTTTCTGTCTCCTTCCCTTCATTTTCCTTCCTTGAGAAGTGAATGTGAAGATCTTGGGTGGAGGAGACTGTATTAGTCTGTTTCAAGTCCTGGCATAGGCTGAATTTCACAGTGGTCCTGATGATCATCTTTAATACTGACAAAATATAGAAATCCACTCAGTTTCCTTTGGTGTCCCAGGAAAAGCTATAAAACATATTAAATTCTTCCCTGACCTCTTCCTTCTGTCACTGACCCAGACAGAACTTTCAGATAAACTTCCATCATGTAAAGTTCTACTTTTCCTTCTACCTGTTGTTGTTGTTAAGTGCCGTCGAGTCGGTTCCGACCCATAGCGACCCTGTACAGGGTTTCCGAGGGTGTAAATCCTTACGGGAGTAGAAAGTCTCATCTTTCTCCCGCGGAGCGGCTGGTAGTTTCGAACCGCTGACCTTAAGGTTCGCAGCCCGATTCGTAACCACTACGCTACCAGAGCTCCTTGCCAATGCAATAAGGTGCTCTGAAGCTGGCTTTTCTCACATCAACGGTCAAGATGTAATTGGTATCATGGCTCCAGTGCCAAATGTAGGATCTGTGTTCCATTGAGGAAATTATTAATTAAAATGAATTCTCCAACTAAGGCTATGGGAAGGGGAACTTCTGCCTTTGTATTAAGCTTAGAGGAAAATCATGATTTAGGAAAGATGGTAAAACCAGGAGAAATAAGCAGCTAAATTTAGAGAGTCATAGAGTGTTATTGTTCTCTGAGAAAGAACAAATGTGGAGATATTTGATTCTAGCTTTCTCCCTCTCTTATCCTTACTTTAACTGTCATAGTATACCACAACAGCATTTTCTGCCATCATTCTTCATTGGCCATTTCTGCATTAGGGTAGATCAGGCTGTGGTAACAAATAGACCCAAAGGTGTAATGGCTCAACAAAATGAAACTTTAGGTTTTGCTCACATATGTCCAGGGAGGTCCCAGGCTAGTGGAGGATATTTTCTCCACATGGTTAATTCAGAAACCCAGACTGATGGGAGTTCTGCCATCTTCAACCTGAGGCCTCCAAATTTTGACTGTGGAGGAGCACACCTAGGATGATTTTTGGGACCAGGTCTGGAATCTGTTGCTTCTCAAATTCTACTGGAAAAGAACTAAATGACATAGCCACATCTAACCCCAATCTTTTGGCAAGTAGAGGAGTGCTTAACCTTTTGTGCCACTCAGAGACTCTATAGCTTAACACTAAAGGCATTGGACAAAGATTCAAAAACAATGCTAATTAACTTTTACTAACTGTGTGACCTTCAAAAAGTATCTTCATTTGCAAACTAGGAGAAATAATAGATAAATTGTGAGGATTACATGATTTAATATATGTAAATCACTTAGAAGAGAGACTGGCACATAGTAAACTATTGCTGTTCTTCTCAAAATAGTCTGCATCCTCCGTCTATGGACTCTTACCTATTGAATTTACATTTGAAATAGGAATCAGTGGTTGAAGGAAAAAGAATGAGAGATATAGTTCACCACAGCGCCCCCTTTCCAAAATGCTTCTGGAGTTTTGTGAGTGAATTAGTCAGAATCTGGTCCCCATTCAGTACCTAGGGCTCATGAATGAGCTCTCAGACCCTTACAAACAGATGAGAAATCTTGTCCTTTGAGCCATTCACATATTCTTTTAATTGGTCCACCACTCATCATTGACTTGAGGAGGATTATTTGATTTCAGTTTCACACAACAAGACAATACATTGTGACAGAATGCAACCCATTCCCATCCAGGTTTACAACCGAAGAAACATATTCCATTCTTTGCAGTACAGGTACGAACTCGCACTCCATCATTTCCATATAAACCATTGCCTGAAAGAAAGTAAACAAAAACAAAACAAAGAACACGTAAACTGTAGGAAGGAGAAATCAGTATTCAAGTGGCTGGGAGAAACCCTAGACCTTACTCTTTCCCTGGTATATGACTTGCCAATCCTCTTATCTCCTGTCACATCACAGTGAGAGTGTTTGAGTCTAAAGTTAACTGGAGGAACACGAGGAATTGGAAAGTAATATGTGTATCATAACATTGGCTTCCCTTTCTCAAGTTTTTCCAGGGAATTCAGATCCTCAAGATGTAGCAACAGGTAAGCAAGGCATGGGCAGAAGACTCTTCACCCATAGCCAGTCCCTAGCCTGCTGATCCATCTGATATTAGTGTCCCTTTCACTGGACTTGTACCCACAGGACTTAGGAGTCTCTGGTGGTGCAAAGAGTTAGGCACATGACCACTAGTTGAAAAGGTGGAACTTTGAACACATCTAGAAACACTTTCCCCCCCACCCCCAACATAATGGGTTTATATTTAATGTAGCACTTCTCATCATGGGAGTGTTAATCAGTTAATCTATTTAAAGGTTTTCTTTCCTTTTTTTTGTAAAAACAATATATCTTTTCTCCATTTCAATGTTCTACATAAAGTTTTGCAACATCAAATTATTTCCCCATTTCAATATTAGATACATTGAATAAATTTTTCAAAACTTACTTTTTCCCAAAGAAATGAAGCTTTCCATTTTGACACACCACACTTGATACATAAGTACAATATTAATTTGTCTATAACAATGCACAATTCAATAAAAGATGGAGAAAGACTCATCAATGATTCAGGAGGCAACAATTATAGCCAAACAATGGTGATTTCCCAGGATGCTGCACAGGGATTCCTGTTTCCTACAGCTTGAGCTCCAAGAGTTCTAAAGCCAATTTCAGTCATCTTGTTGCCTTCACTTTCTTTCCAATCATCAAGTACAAACTATAGTTTTGACTTTGCAGTACATTTTTAAAGCAACAAGAGCATTTCCCTCCTTTTGACATATATTAATGTGTTCCCATTTAAAGGGAAACATCTAAAGGATGAAATTTACAGTTTGATTCTTGGGAACTTTCAGACATCAAAACTCAGTTTTAACTTCAATAGTAAAAAGGGTTTCAGGGTGAGGTCTAATTCAGGAGTGCTTTCAGAGTCACATCTGTCCATTTCTCTTTCGTGCATAAACCCCTAAATGGGCACAAATGCCTGTGATGCTAAGAACCACACCTAACAAGAGAGCAATTGCATCTCCTGCTTCAACTGCTTCAACAACAGGCAGTACCAAAAGCAATGAAATCAGGACCAACAGCAACTGTGTTGAAACTGAAATCAGGATGCTGGATTCTCGAGGTGAATGGATCTCAAGGGCTGATGGTCCCAAAATAAAAGGGGTGTATATAGAAGTCTATCTGATTTTAAAATTCTCTGTTGTTAGAGCTCCAGATGCTGAGGTTACGAGGTTCCTCGCGACACTACCTTTCACAAAGCAGCCATTACAGGAATGGCGAGGAGAGTGGAGTATCCAAACTACCTAGAAACACTTTCAAGGAGCTCTGGTAGCATAGTGATTATGAATTGGGCTGCTAATCTCAAGGTCAGCAGTTTGAAACTTCCAACTGTTCCACGGGAGAAAGATGAGGCATTTTGCTCCCATAAAGATTTACAACCTCGGAAACCCTGTACAGTGTTGCTGTGAATTGGAACTGACTCCATGGTACATAACCACCCACCACCACCAGAAACACTTTTGAACACAGGCCTTGTGATCTGCCTCTAAAAGGTCACAGCCTTGAAAGCCCTAAGGAGCAGCTGTAGTTTGCACACATGACAGCAACAGTCCTCAGAGACTACACCTTTCTTGTTCAGACCTGTATTCACCATCTTACCTGAAGGTAATGAGATCAGCAGCAGGAAAAGTGCTGATCCAGAGAAGCAGAGGTTCATTGCTGAGGAAGGCACAAAACCTAAAACTTCCTGGGGATGGCTGTCAGGGAGGCTCCTTTATAGAACTGGGCTAGGATGGGTGGGGCTGCACAACGTCTTCATTTTGCCTGGAAGGGCAGACAAAGGAGATCACAGAGTTAGAGGAAGAAGAGTCTCTGGGTGTCATTCAATGCTGCCTCTTCTTTTTCAAACCATGAGAGAGGAAGGGACTTGTCCAAAGTGAAAAGTTTACCGTTGGCAGAACATTTGGAGGCTGCAATGCTTTCCTCTCTAATGTCAGATGTATTATATATATATAAATGGAAGAAAAACAGTCTGCTATGTTTTTCCTTTCCTTTGGAAGCCCACTGAGAGTATAGGAGCACAGAGAAACTGTGTTATTTAATACACACTGGATTCAAAGCTGAAACGTTCTCAGTAGGATCTAAGCAGAAACTTCTTGTGACAATTGTTTGCCTGACCATCATCAGTAGGTAGGTGCTCAGAAATCACAGGGAAAGGATAACTTCCTCTTCTGATCAACTTATTCATGAGGTTGAAGGCAGATATTTCAGGCAATGGCTTACCCAGGAAAGTTCACTGGTGAACTTCATTTTCCAGATGGCTGCTATAAAATGTGTACCTGAGTTTTGAGATCTTGAGGGTTGTGGGCGAGGGTCTGTCTTTGAAGTGGATAGCTGGTAACTGGCCTCTGGTCTCAGAAGAGCCAGTTCAGTGCTGATTCAAGGTTGGATGCCCATGGGTCATTAGTGGAACTGAACAATGTTTCCACAGGGGGCTACAGGGAGATAGTTTTTGGGAAGGGTCATTAGGCCTGTCCCCATTAAGGTAGTTGTGGAGAACTGAGGGTGAAGAAGACACTAACTTTGGTTTCCTCCTGCCCCCTGAGGCAGGTTTGTACCCAAGTGGTCCATGACCATGGGATCCTGAGGCTGTAATGGGACAGTAGAACAAAGTCTTGGTGGTTACGCTCTGCTCTTTGTTCTTGGATAAATTGTTTCGCATCTCTGAGCCTCAGCTTCCTCTTCTGAAAAAGTGGATTGTTTGAGGGTACTTTGCTGGCAGCATGAGGGGACTTCTAAATGATACTAGGGGCTTAAAAGAGTTTGCAAAAATTTTTATTCTTTCAATTGCATCTTTTAATGAATTTTCTAACGTCCCCTCATAGTATTATTAACTAGCACCACTATAACTGCTTCTTTCTCTTTTACAGCCCCTCTTCAAGTGCCTTTTTAGTGAATGAGAAATATCTCTGGGAGAGTATATTCTGTGCTCCAAGAATGTGCCAACAGTTGTGGGCTGGAGAGAAGGTGAAGCAGAAATGGTGGGAAATTAGTGTGGTGGTTAGTGTTAGGTCAAACTTGAAGATTCTCATACATGACTCAATGGAAGGGTCCCATGATTCCTAGAGTTCAGACCTTATCCTGACTGCTTGTACTCTCAATATGACGTAGGACTCAACAGGTTTGTTTCCTTCTTTTGGAGTTGGAGAAATCAAGGTCCAGAGAGCTGAATGGGTTTGCACAAACTGAAGTAAGCTCTGGGCTGTGCTGGGTCTAGCATTCAGGTCTCTTGATTCTCAGAACTGAACTCGCTTCTCCATATGCACGGATTTTTTCAATCATATATTAATGAATATGGGAAGTATTCACTTAAACATTTTCTAAATATGTCTGAGTCCCTTTCTATACACAATTCTAGAAAGGCAGATCTAAGATGCACCTGGAGATCAATATGCTTCAGGATAGAGCAGTTCCCTCCCACCCACACGTGTCCTTATTAGCGAACCACTGACCCAATTTCTTAGCAGATGCTTCTCCTAATTGTGCTGAGTGTTCCCAACACCTGTCAAGATCTTACTGAGCAAAGGTTCACGGAAAGAAAAACTGTTTCATGTTCTTTTCTTTAGTGTTCCTTTGTTGTTGCTCTCTTCCTTTATCTTTGTTTTGTTGTTAATTGCTGTTGAGTCAGTTTTGACCCTTAGCAAACCTGTGTAGTATTTCCAAGGAGCAGCTGATGGGTTTGAACTGCTAACCTTGTGGTCAGCAGTCATGTTTATCCTACAGCACCGTACCAGGAGTCCATATCTTTAGTTTCCTAGAATTATTATGATTTTCTTCTCATGTGCATATTCAAGAAAAGATATTCAGTACAAATCATTTACTACATTAGTGACTTATCTTGTTGAAGGAGAGTCCTCCCTTTTTGCTTTTTCATCCACTAGTTTGATTTGTAAGAATCCCTGGTAGCATAGTGGATTATAAACTGGGCTACTAACTGCAAGGTCAGTAGTTTGAATCTTCAAGTTGCTCCATGGGAGAAAGATGAGGTTGTCTGCTCCCGTCAAGATATATAGCCTTAGAAACCCTATCCAGGTTCACTACAAGTCAGAACTGACTCGATGGCACACAACCATCAGTCTGGATATAGTACCTTGAGTACAATGACTTTATCTTTGCTTTTTTACCCCAAGTACAATTGTGCCTTTATGATTTTACACTTTAAAAATTAAGTCAGTAATAAAATGTAAAACTTAATGCATATAAAGAAATAAATTGTATATATAACTTAATGACTAAGTATAAATAAGACACTATGTTAAAACTTTCCAGACCCCAAAAGGCCTCCTCCTGTGTGCCCCTTAATGATCATAATTCCTTTGCCCATTTTCCTGTTGGTTAGGGTTAGAAATTCTTTAAATTTTCCTTACAAGTCTTCTGTTATTTATATATACAGCAAATATCTTCTCCCACTCTCGGATCATTTTATTTTTGAATGATATCTGCACTCTCCAATGATGTCCACATCCTAATCCCTGAAACCTGTGACTACACTAGTATTGCCTAAAATGACAAAATGGGCTTTGTGAATGTGGTGACGTATTTGATAATACTTGCTGGATTCATGTTGCTAATGTTTTAAGAACATTTGTACCTATGTCCTTGAGTGATATTGGCCCGTCGTTTTCCTTTCTTGCATCGTCCTTGCCAGGTTTCCATATCATGGCTATGTTAACCTCATTTTTTCCCTTTATCCTAGATATTACAAACATGTATCCTTGACTTTTCAAAATCTAAAGTTAAGTTGAGCCTGTGCCTCCAGCTTGTAGCTCTCATGTCCCTTGATCAGAGTGACACCTGAGTCTGATGGGGGGTGGGGACATGTGTTGAAAAGCAGTGATTGTCAGAGTTGATCGAACTCTTCTGCCTCCACTGCCACCACCTTAAGGGTGAAAGACAGAGATTAATAGGCCTTTGCTGCTTTTAGGATGTTTGAGAAATATAAATTAAAAAAAAAACCCCAGCTATTTTGGATTTCTTCAGTGGATGGTTACTCCAAATTACCCAGTCGTTACTTAATTTTCCATCATTGCAAATGGGCATCCTCCTGAGTTTGGGTTCTATAATGTTGCATTATTGATTTTTAGCACAATGCCAGACCCTACACAAACTATAACTTTTTTTCTTCTTCTTAAGAACATAGAGCCTCTTCGATTAAAATAAATATTCTGTTAAAATAGCAAATTGTAGAAGGGCTTACAAAATTAGAAAATCATCATTTGATGAACACCAAAGCAATAATTGTCCAGTCACAAATTATTAATGGATGCTAAAACTTGCTAGTGATAGTTTAGTGAGACTACTAGGTTTACTGTTGTTGCTAAGTATTGTTGTCTCAATTCTGACTCATAGCAATTCTGTATAGGGTTTCTGGGGCTGTAAATCTTTGCAGGAGCAGAAAACCTCATCTTTCTCCTGCAGGGCAGCTAGTGAGCTTGAACAACCAACCTTGTGGTTAGCAGTCCAACAGAACCACAGTGCATATCCTACAGAACCACAGAGCTCCGCTACGTATATATTTTAGAGAAATAAGAGCCGGGATATGAATAGATATATGGGCATCATGTTAATTGCAATATTATTCTCAATATCAGAGATGGAAACAAACTAAGTACCCAACAACTGATGAATGGATAAACAAAGTTGGTGCACACATACAATGGAATACTATTCAACATTAAAGAGTAATGATGAATCTGCAAAATGTCCTTAATGAATGAACCTGAAGGACATTATGCTCAGTGACATAAGTCAATCACAAAGGGACAAATACCTGTAAGTCCACGATTATATATTTATTTAATGTTTTATTGTGAATTATGTGATAGTTTACATTCATTCTATCGTATATTGTCTCATTGCCATGGTTACAATCCCTTCCATGCATCATCAGCCAACCAAAGGATATACCCTGCAAGCCTGTCCCCTACACCCCCCGAGTCTTCAGCACACAGTCTCTCTCCCTCTGTGGATCTAAAGTCCCCAGCTGATTCATGGTTCCACATCATCGTCTCTGCCTCCATTTCAAGCATCACTGCTTCTCTGGGTAGGGTCCCGCTCTCTGCCCTTCTCCCTTGATGGTCCTAGGGACCTCTGCTCCTAGACTGGAAAGTCAGTCACTCCCCTCCTTGCTATGAAACGTCTACCTTTACATTTCTGACCCTCACAATAAGTCCTGATAACAATTATTCACTATTGTATCACAAGAGACCCATCTGCATTTCATTGCATCAGCCCCACCTAGTCAGATTGAATAATACTCACTGGAGATTCTACCTTCCTCCAGGCCCTCTGGATCTAGGTTCCCTCTTAAAAGCTTGTAAGCCAGTCCCTTCTTGCTTTTGTAGCCCCCCACCCCCCATTTTGGGTAGCCAATGTCCAAGTTGCTCATCCCTGTCTACTCTGTGTGTGGAGGGGGTGGGAATGAGTCTTGCTGTAAGGATTTGTTCCCTCTTTTGAGCTACTGCTTCCATAGGTGTAGGTCAAGTTCATCAAATTGTATCAGAATACTTTTTTTCCTCTTCTTTTTACTTCTGGTTGAGCTCTGATCATCCAGTCATTGAAGCCAGGTCAAATGGATATTATCTGCAAGTGTGGGTGTTCTTATGCATATGCCCTCTCTTCTTATCAGCTGGATGCTTCACTCTAGTCCTCTGTGGCTATGTCACTGTCTCTGGGCCCAAAGGTCAACTATTATTAAGGTCAAGGTAAGATTTTTATGCAGAAAGAAACATTCTTTGATGGTTACTTTTTCAGTCTGAAATTGACCAAATATGTAATCAAGGTGTACTGATAATTACTCGTGACTTGAATGCAGATTGGAAACAAAGAAGACGGATCAATAGTTGGAAAATATGGCTTTGGTGATAGAAATGAAGCTGGAGATCTGGAGATTGCATGATAGAATTTTGTAAGACCAATGACTTCTTTGCAAATACTTAAAAAAAAATCAAACAGCATAAAACATACACATGGACTTCACCAGATGGAGTACACAGAAATCAAGTTGACTACATTTGTGCAAAGAGATGATGGGAAAGTTCCATGTCATCAGTTAAAAGCCAGGGGCAGACTGTTTAACAGATTATCAATTGCTCATATGCAAGTTCAGGCTGAAGCTTAAGGAAACAAATACAAGTCCACAAGAGCCAAAATATGACCTTGAACATATCTCACCTGAATTTAGAGATCATATGAAGAACAGCTTTTATGAATTAGACACAAATGATCAAAAACAAAAGAGTTGTAGGATGGCATCAAGAACATCATACAAGAAGAAAGCAAAAGGTCATTAAGTAGATAAGAAAGAAAGAAAAGGTCAAAATGGATGTCAGAAGAGACCCTGAAATTTGCTCTCCAGTGCAGGCCATCAGTTCAAACCTGCCAGTCACTTCTTGGAAACCTAGTGCAGGGTTGCTAGGAGTCAGAACTGACCCCATGACCCTTAACAACAACAGAATTAATTATTTTGAAGTTCAAATTCTTCCAGATTTGGCCAAAGGCACCCACTTATAGATGGTTCTGTGCCATTTGATATTTCCCCATTATTCTTTTAGCATTTCCTTATTTTCTCAGACAAGATTTTCTTATGTTCTAGGCCTGAATCAGCTCCCACTCCATGGAAGCATGGTTCTTTTTAGTGTAGAACAATATTTAAAATTAAATAGCTGGGTGCCAGCTTAGTGACGTTTGACATGTGTATGTTGTTAAAGTGCTGTGAAGTTGGTTCTGACTCATAATGACCCTTTCTTTATAGGGTTTCCAAGGAGCAGCTGGTGGGCTCGAATTGCTGACTTTGTGGTTAGCAGTCCAGTACTTACTCTATAGTGTTACACCAGGACACTTGACATGTGTATGTTGTTGTTGTTAAGTGCCTTCGAGTTGGTTCCGACCCATAGCGACCCTCTAGAGGATTTCCAAGGAGCGATTGGTGAGCTTGAACCAACTGTTCAAACTGACTTTGCAGTCTAGCGCATTAACCCACAGTGCCACACCAGGACTCCTGACACGTGTATGTTGTTGTTATGTGTTATGGAGTCAGTTTCGACTCATAGCGACCCTGTACAGGGTTTCTGAGGCTGTAAATCTTTATGGGAGCAGAAAGCCTCATCTTTCTACTGTGGAACAGCTGGTAGTTTCGAACTGCTGACCTTGTGGTTCGCAGCCCGATTCATACCCACTATGCTACCAGAGTACCACTTAATCAAGATACGAGACATCCTTATCTACCCAGAACATTTCCTGTGTTCTTTAGCAGTCAGTTTCCCTTTTGACCCCTGCTGCAGGCAACCGCTAAACAGTTTCATATACATAAAATTATACAGTTTCATATAAATAAAATTAAACAGTTTCATACAAATAAACATATAAATAAAATTAAACAGTTTCATACAAATAAACATATAAATAAAATTAAACAGTTTCATACAAATAAAATTATACAGCATGTATTCTTTTGTGTCTGACTATTTTCCCACTCAGTGTAATGTTTGTGAGATTCATCCACTTGGTTACATAAATCAATTGTTCTTTCTTATTGTTGAGTAATATTCTATTACATGAAAATGCCAGAAGTATTGATGGACATCTGAAAAATTAGCTATTGAAAACCCTGTTGAGCACAGCTCTACTCTGATACACATGAGATTACCATGCTTGAGTTTATCAGACAGTAGTTGGTATATTTGTATTATATTTTGGATATTTGAACCAAGATTCTTTTTATTCATCTCCATATCTAGTTTTTTCAGCAACATCTGTTGAAAGACTTTCCCCATTGATTTACTTTAGAATCTTTGTAGAAAATCAGTTGACTGTATGTATGAGACGCTTGTGTTTTATTCATCTATCAGTCAATCTTTATGCCAATATCACATTGTAGCTTTATAGTAAGCCTTGAAGTCAGAGTTTTCCAGCATTGTTTTGCTCTTTAAAGATTGTTGTGTTTATTCTAGTGTTCTTACATTCCCATATAGATTTTAGAATAATTTTGTCAATTTCTACAAAAATCTTGCTGAGATTCTGATTTGAATTACATTGAATCAATAAATGAATTTTAGGGAAAATTGACAAACTAGCAATACTGTAGCTTCAAATTAATGAATCAGTTGTATTTTCTCCACTTATTTTGCTATTGTTATTGTTAAGTGCCATCGAGTCGAGTCTGACTCATTGTGATCCTATATAGGATTTCTCAAGATCAGTTAGTGAGTTTGAATGCCGACCTTGTGGTTCAGATCAATATTGCAGTCTAGTGCATTATCCCACAGCATCACACCAGGACTCCTCTCCACTTATTTAGGTCTTCCTTAATTTCTGTCTGCCATGTTTCATAGTTTTCAGTATAGATGTTTTACACATTCTCAGTTAAATTTATTCTTAAGTATAAGTATTTTGATACTACTATAAATAGAAAGAAAACAATTTCCAACTTTGGCTGCCAGTATGTAGAAATAAATTGCTTTTGGTCTATTAAGTTTTTATCCTACAATTTTGTTGAATTTATTAGTTCAGATATTTTTACTTGTCAATTCGTTATGATTTTCCATGCAAACTTCTGCTATGTATTATCTGTAAACCTTCTTGTAAAATTCTTATAATTTTATATTTATTATTGAATAGAAGAAGTGGT
>NW_006408582.1:1124242-1125954 GCF_000296735.1 Chrysochloris asiatica | reverse complement strand
TATTTACTGTCCAGCTTTCTTATGTATATGAGATGGCTGAAAATGCCATGGCTTGGGTCAGGGGTACCTTAGTCCTCAGAGTAATGTATTTTACTTTTTAACACTTTAAAGAGGTCTTTTGCAATAGATTTTCCCAGCACAGTATTTGATTCTAGACTGCTATTTCCATGGTTGTTGATTGTTGCTTTTTCTAGACTCTATTAATCTACATTTCACACTGATCTCTCCAATCTCAATTCAACAGAGTTTATTCTAGTTTCCCCCTCTCCATTTTGTATGAAATGGGTGCATTTTATTTTATTGGTTAGAGGTAAGAAATTTTGGCTAAATGACGTGTCATTGAAATAGCTATGATTTGAACTAAGTTGACCTGAATCTAAAATGCTCACTCTTACCCATTGCTTGCTATTATTGTCTGCTACAGAGTTTTCCTTCTATTAGAAATAGATTTTATGGGGTTTGCAACAGGTTTAACAGTAAGCTTTTTCAAGACAGTTACTGGTAAAGGGTTAAAAAAAAAAAAAAAAAGACCGAACAAAAAAGGATGAAGTCATCTTTTCCTTAGAGATATGAGGGCTATGGCATTATAGTGACTGACTTCCAGGCACCCAGAGATGTGAGAATCTGAGTCTCATTTGGTGGGAAACCCCAACGACAATTCACTCTGTACATAAATCCATGCTTAAGTTGTTAAACCCAAGGCTCCCAATGAGGGAAAAAATGAGAGAATTATTTATTTGTTTACCTTTTTATTGTGATCTGGGTGAAAGTACATAGAGCAAATTGGTTCTTCATTCAACAATTCATTCACATTTTGTTTTGTGACAACGATTGCAAATCCTATCTTCCCACTTCCTTCCTGTATTTACTGCTTTGATTTGCCCTTCTTTCCTATCTCTTCCTGCCTTCTGAGCTTTATCCCTGGGAAAAATCTGCTCTTTTGATCTTGTATGGCAGATTGTTCTAAGGAATCAACACCCTCTAGTGTTATTGTTCACTTTATAGGACTGTCTATTGCTTGGCTGAAAGTCAAGCCTTCAGGGTGAGGTCAGATCCAAGCTTGAAAGGTGACTAAAGTTCACAGACTTGAGGGTTCTGTCTCTATCAGACCAGTGAGCCTGAAACTGATTTTTTTTTTTTTTTTTAATGATTTTGAGTTTTGTTCCATATTTTTCTTTCACTCTATCACTTCTAGTTCTTCTGGCCTAAGAATCATGGAGGCTGGGAAGAATTGCTATCTATCTTTTATGAATTCTAAAACTTTCTTACCATTGACCCTTTGTGGGAAGCCACATGGTACAGTGGAAAGACCACAATCCTTTGTTACTGCTAGATCTGGGTTGGAGCCTGAACTCTGTTACTTATGAGCATACAATTTTGGTTAAACTAATTTTATTTTATGTATCGATGAAATAAAAATTAATATATTTTATAAGTAAACTATTCACTGAAACAAAGATTGCATTGTTGTTGTTGTTGTTAGGTGCCGTTGAGTTGGTACAGACTCATAGCGACCTCATGCACAGAAGAACGAAACACTGCCTGATCCTGGGCCACGTTTGAGGCCACGTTTGAGGCCATTGATGCTGGCACTTGGCCAATCCATCTCACAGGGGAACTTCCTCTTTTTCTCTGACCCTGCACCTTACCAAACATGATATCCTTCTCCAGGAACTGGTCCCTCCTGACAATATGTCCAAAGTATGAGAGAT
>NW_006408582.1:1120383-1123166 GCF_000296735.1 Chrysochloris asiatica | reverse complement strand
ACTTGCATGGAGTATCAAAGACATTTCCCGATAATTTCCACATTCCGTTGGGTCACCTCTCTTTGGAATGGGCACAAATATAGATCTCTTCCAATCAGTCGGCCAGATAGTCGTCTTCCAAATTTCTTGGCAGAGATGAGTGAGTGCATCTCATCTATTGTACCACCTCACTTTCTTGAAAGATTTCAATTTTTATTCCATCAATTTCTGGTGCCTTGTTCTTTGCCAATTCTTTCAATGCACCTTGGACTTCTTCAGTATCATTACCTCTTGAAATGGTTGAACATCAACCATTTCCTGTTGGTACAGTGACTCTGTTTATTCCTTCAATCTTCTTTTAATGCTTTTTGCATCATTCAATAATTTCCCCAGAGATTCTTTCAATAATGAAAGTTGAGGCTTGAATTTCTTTCTTCAGTTTCCCCAGCTTCAGAAATGCTGGGTGTGTTCTTCCCTTTGGGTTTTCTGATTCCAAATCTTTGCACATTTTTGTTGTAATATTTGGCTTTATCTTCTTGAGCTGACCTTTGAAATTTTCTGTTCAGCTCTTGTACCTCCTAATTTCTTCTATTTGCTTTAGCATCTCTACACTGGAGAGCTAGTTTCAGTGTCTCTTCTGACATCCATTTTGACCTTTTCCTTCTTTCTTTTCTCCTCAATGACTTTTTGCTTTCTTCCTATATGATGTTCTTGATGTCATGCTGGGTAAGATGGAGGGTCAGAGAAAAAGAGGAAGACCCCCAACGTGATGGATCAGCCAGGTGGCATCATTGATGGCGTCAAGTGTGGCATTGGTAGTGAGGTTGGCCCAGGATCGGACATTGTTTTGTTCTGCTGTGCATGGGGTCGCTATGAGTTGGTTCTGACTTGATGGCACCTGACAACAACAAAACATCCATAAATATAGATCAAGTTCATAAAATTGTAGTGGATTACACTTTTTTCCCTCTTCTTTCTTCCTCTATTTGAGTTTAGATCATCCAGCCATTGAAGCTAGGTCAAGTGGGTACTATCTGCAAGTATGGGCATTCTTGTGCATCTCCCCTCACTTCACATCAGCTGGACACTTCACTCTCCACGCTAGTCTTCTGTGACTATGTCACTGTCCATGGGCTCAGAAATCCCAAGGTCTCCCTATACTGCTGGTCACCCTGGTCGCGATAAAGGTTGACAGGAGTCTACTGAATGTTGTTGGACTCAGCTCACAGCTTCATTGCTGTTTTTCCCCCACTTCCCCTTATTGGTAGACCAACGTGGTCACCAGCAAGATTACATGCCTGCCCGTGTATTTCCTTTGAGTTTCAGTCTTGGAAGGGGGTTTGCTCTGAAGGACTTGATTGCTTGCCTTAATGGCTCCCTTGTGAACAACTTGCTTGTTCTTGTAGTAGTCGATCAGACTGCCGTTAATTTTAAAAACTTTTTCCTACTGTTCTTTCTTTCAAGAAGTATCTTCTGTTCCTGTAGCTGCTCCAGGTTGGTCTGCTTGTCTTTTCAAGTGGAAATTTACCAACTCAGATGATTCTGGATGGGGATCAGGAGTCCACCTACTGTCTTATGCATTGCAAAGGTTCTGAGGAAGCCTCCTTCATTGGGCAAGTTCTAGCCCCATTTTAGGTATTCCAGTCAGTTATAGGCTAAAGATGGGTTTACAAGCTTTCTATCGTGATGTTTCTAGCTATTCCTTTCTCTCCCCCTCCAGTGTCTATTTTATAATAGTAGGCGAGGGGAACCAAGATTCATAAGACAGTCAAGTATCTTAACATTATTTCTCCTCTTTTACCCATTCAACCCATGCCTCAATCCCTGTATCCCAGAGCCCTGTTGTTCCAAGGTTGAGCATACATCACTATTTACCTCTGTCCCACTTAGCCCATACAAACGTGCCTAAATGTTCTCCCATTTGCCTTGTTCTTCCATCCCCCCCTTCTTGTGTATTGCCCCCCAACACCCAAACTATCATGTATCTATTCCCTACCCTGTGCTCCACCTTCCCCTCCCTTCCCTGGCCCTATCTCTTACACCCCAGTAACCAACAAATAATTTTTCTTTTTCTTTTTCTTTTTTTTACCTTTTAGTGTGAGTATTTTTTCTTAATATTTTAAAATAATGGTCCTCAAGGTTCACCCATGTTATGCGTTGACTTGCAGCTTCTTTGTTATTCTTCAAGGTAGCATAATATTTCATTGTGTGTATGTACCAAATTTTGTCTATCTGTTCTTCCATTGATGGGCACTTAGGCTAGCTCCATCTTTTTGCTATTGTAAATAGTGCTGCTATGAACATTGGTGTGCATATATCTGCTCGTGTTATGGCTCGTATTTCTTGTGGATGAATACCAAGTAGAGGAACTGCTGGATCATAATGTATTTCTATTTCCAACTTTCTGAGGAAGTGCCATATGTTTTCCAGAGTGATTGAACCATTTTGCAACCCCACTAGCAATGCAGGAGGGTCCCAGTCTCTCCACATCCGTGCCAGCATTTATTGTCCTCTTCTTTTATGAACTTCATTCTTACTGCTGGTGTGAGATGATGTCTCATTGTTGTATTGATTTACATCTTTCTAATGGCTAGTGATCATGAACATTTCTTCATATTTTTGTTGGCTGCTTGAATCCCTTCCTTGGTGAAGTGTCTGTTCATGTCCTGTGCCCATTTTTTAATTGGGTTATTTGTCTTTTTCTTATAGAGGTTGCATCGTTGCAAAAGATTTTTTCCCATTCTGTGGGCTTTCTTTTTACTCTTTTGGTGAAATATTTTGATGCACATAAGTTTTTAATTTTT
>NW_006408582.1:1118427-1120283 GCF_000296735.1 Chrysochloris asiatica | reverse complement strand
TTTTTCTTTTTCTTTTTTTTACCTTTTAGTGTGAGTATTTTTTCTTAATATTTTAAAATAATGGTCCTCAAGGTTCACCCATGTTATGCGTTGACTTGCAGCTTCTTTGTTATTCTTCAAGGTAGCATAATATTTCATTGTGTGTATGTACCAAATTTTGTCTATCTGTTCTTCCATTGATGGGCACTTAGGCTAGCTCCATCTTTTTGCTATTGTAAATAGTGCTGCTATGAACATTGGTGTGCATATATCTGCTCGTGTTATGGCTCGTATTTCTTGTGGATGAATACCAAGTAGAGGAACTGCTGGATCATAATGTATTTCTATTTCCAACTTTCTGAGGAAGTGCCATATGTTTTCCAGAGTGATTGAACCATTTTGCAACCCCACTAGCAATGCAGGAGGGTCCCAGTCTCTCCACATCCGTGCCAGCATTTATTGTCCTCTTCTTTTATGAACTTCATTCTTACTGCTGGTGTGAGATGATGTCTCATTGTTGTATTGATTTACATCTTTCTAATGGCTAGTGATCATGAACATTTCTTCATATTTTTGTTGGCTGCTTGAATCCCTTCCTTGGTGAAGTGTCTGTTCATGTCCTGTGCCCATTTTTTAATTGGGTTATTTGTCTTTTTCTTATAGAGGTTGCATCGTTGCAAAAGATTTTTTCCCATTCTGTGGGCTTTCTTTTTACTCTTTTGGTGAAATATTTTGATGCACATAAGTTTTTAATTTTTAGTAGGGCTCAATCATCTATTTTGTCTTCTTTTGTTTGTACAATTTTCACAATGTTTGGTACTCTGTATTGGAGCCCTCAAATTTGTCCCTGTTTTTTCATTGATGGCCTTTACAATTCCGGGATTCACATTTAGGTCTTTAATTGATGCTGAGTTGGTTTCTGTACGTATATGGTGTGAGGTAAAGGTTTTGTTTCAATCTTTTGCATATTGCTTTCCAGTTCTGACAGCACCATCTGGTGAAGAGACTATCTCCTTCCCAAGCAATATACTTAGGTTCTTTGTCAAAAATCAGTTGGCTGTATGTGGATGGGTTAATTTCTGGATTCTCGATTGTATTCCATTGATCTATGTATCTTTCATTGTACCAGTACCAGACTGTTTTGACCATGGTAGCCATGTAATAAAATTTGAAATCAGGGAGTGAGAGGCTTCCAACTTTATTCTTTTTCTTAAGCAGTGCTTTGCTTATCCTGGGTCTGCTTCTTTTCCATATAAAGTTTGTAATAGTTTTTTCCATCTCTTTGAAGATTGTCATTGGAATTTTGATTGGAATTGCATTATATGTGTAGAATGCTTTGGGCAGTATTGACATTTTCACATTGTTAAGTCTTCCTATCCAGGAACTTGGTATATTCTTTCATGTTTGTAAGTCTCTTTTGGTTTCTTGTAATAATGCTTTGTAGTTTTCTTTGTATAGGTTCTTTGTTTCTCTGGTTACATTTATTCTTAGATATTTCATCCTTTGGGTGGCTATTGTAAATGGTACTACTGTCCTAATATACTTTTCAGCGCTTTTCAGGGGTTTTCTATGCATAGGATCATATTGTCTGCAAATACAGAGAGAGTTTTACTTCCTCTTTGTCAATTTGGATGCCTTTAATTTCCCTATCTTGCCATATAGCTCTGGCTAAGACTTCCAACACAATATTGAATAGGAGTGGTTGCTGTTCGAAAAGGGAAGACTTTCATTTCTCTCCATTGAGAGTAATGTAGGCCATTGGTTTTTTATGTATGCTCTTAATTATGTTGAGAAATTTTCCTTCAATTCCTATTTTGTTGAGTGTTTTTATCAGGAATGGATGTTGGATTTTGCCGAATGCCTTTTCTGCATCAATC
>NW_006408582.1:1068513-1117107 GCF_000296735.1 Chrysochloris asiatica | reverse complement strand
TCCCTGAATGTTTGGTAGAACTCACTAGTGAAGTCATCTGGGTCTAGACTTTTTTTGGTTCGGAGTTTTTTGATGACCTGATCAATTTCTTCTTTTGTTATCCATCTGTTCAAGTTTTCTGCTTCATTCTGTGTAAATTTAGGTAGGTCGTGTTTATCTAAAAATGTATCCATCTCTTCTAAGTTTTCAAATTTGTTGGAGTACAAGTCTTCATAGTCTGTTATTATCCTTTTTATTTCCTTCGGTTCCATTGTGACATCGCCCAGGTGGTTTTAATGAATACTATTTGTGTCTTCTCCCTCTTTTCTTTTGTTAGCTTTGTCAATTTTATTAATCCTTTCAAAGAACTAGCTTCTTGTCCTGTTGATTCTTTCTAGTTTTTCTGTTTTCTATCTCATTTATTTCTGCTCTAATCTTTATTATTTCTTTTCTTTAGGTTCCCTCTGTTGTTCTGTTTCTACTTGTTGGAGATGCTGTGCTACTGTGTTAATTTTGGTTCTTTCTTCTTTTTGGATATGTGCATTTATCACAACAAATTGTCCTCTCAGCACTGCTTTTGCAATGTCCCAAAGATTATGGCAAGTTGTGTTTTCGTTTTCATTTGTTTTTACGAACTCTGTGAGTTCACATTTAATTTCTTCTACTACCCAGTAGCTTTTCATCAGGGTGTTATTCAATTTCCATGTATTTAACTTGATTTCCTTGGTCTTCCTAGTGTTGATTTCTAGTTTTATAGTGTTGTGGTCTGAAAAGATGCTTTGTAGTATTTTGATGTTTGTAAATGCATGAAGGCTTGTTTTGTGGCCTAACACATAGTCAATTCTGGAGAATGTTTCATGTGCACTAAAAATGAGTATTGTGCTGTTGTTATGTTGAATGCTCTGTACACATCTATGAGGCCAAGTTGGTTGATTGTGCTGTTTAGTTCCTCTGTATCTTTGTCGAGTTTCTTTCTGGTTGTTCTGTCCCTTTTTTAATGTGGTGTATTAAAATCTCCCACTATAATTGTAAATTTGTCTCTTTCTTTAATTCTAGTAGGATTTGCTTTATATATCTTGGTGCTCTTTCATTGGGAAGGTAGATATTTATTATGGTTATATCATCTTGCTCAATTGACTCTTTAATCATGAGATAGTGTCCTTCTTTATTGCTTATGCTGGGTTTTACCTTGAAGTTTATTTTATCAGAGATTAATATTGCCATTCCTGCTCATTTTTTTTATTGCAATTATATTGGTATATGTTTTCTTATCCTTTAAATTTTAGTCTGTTTTTGTCTTTTTGTGTAAGGTGTGTCTCTTGCAGGCAGCATATTGAAGGGTCTTGTTTTTTTATCCATTCTGTCTCTTCACTGGTGCATTTAATCCATTCACATTCAGTGTATTTATTGGTAGATACAAATTAATTGCTACCATCATGTTAGTTTTTTGTGATGCTGCTTGTTCCTTGTTCTGCATGCCTTCTTTGCTGAGTTTATGTATTTTTGTGCTATTTGTTGTCAGTTTCTTCTTAGTTCTAATGTTTCCATGTTCTACTTGGATCTTCATTTTCCTGGTATGTTTTGAAGTATTAATTTTCTTTGAGGCTACTCTATAGTCTACTAACTTTCCCTCCATTTAAGACAGTCTATTGTATCCTGTAATATACCTGACCTCTTTATCACCTGGATCTCTGTTCCTATATGTTTCCCTTCATTGACATTGTTATTATTTTGATCTTTGACCTCCCAGGTCCTCTGAATTCTTTGTTGTAATTTTGTTCTTTTCTGGACTCTCCTATCTGTCCACTGAGTTCCACGTGGGTATGCCACATCTGTCAATCTTTGGTTGTTGTCTGTTCTTGTTGATTTTCAATCCAAAGAATTCCCTTTAGGATGTTCTGAAGTGCTGGGTTGCTTTTGACAAAATTTCTTAGCTTCTGTTTATCTGGAATGTTTTGATTGCACCATTGTATTTAATTGAAAGCTTTGCTGGGTAGACAATTCTTGGTTGGCAGTTTTTTTCTTTTAGGGTTTTATATATGTCTCCTCATTGCCTTCTTGTCTGCATGGTTTTTGTTGAGAGGTCAGAGCTTAATCTGATTTGCTTACCTTTGTATGTAACACTTCTCTTTTCCCTGGCTGCTTTTAGGATTTTCTCCTTGTCTTTGATTTTGGAGAGTTTGATTATGATATGTTTTGGTGATTTTCTTTTGGGGTCTATCCTTCCTGGGGTTCATTCAGCTTTTGGAATGCTTATTTTCTCATCCTGTAAGATGCTAGGAAAATTTTCTTCCAGAATCTCCTCAATTGTTTCTTCTATGGACTTTTTTGATTCATCCTGTTCCAAAATGCCAATAATTCTGAAGTTATTCCTCTTCATGTTATCCAACATGAGTCTTAGACTCTCTTTAGATTTTTTAATCCTTTTTTCTGCTTGCTCTTTTATCTTAGCAGTATTGAGAGATATGTCTTCCAGCTCGCTGGTTCTGGCTTCCATCTCTTCAATTCTATTCTTTTGCCCTTTCAGTGTATTGTCCATTTCTGATAGTTTATTATTAATCATCTTACCTGTTTTTGCAGGTTTTGAATTGTTTCCAATGCTATATCTATCTTGTTTGATTGCTCTTGTAGCACTTTCCTGACTTCTTCCTTATTTTCCTCCACCCCTCTGTGGAGCATTTGGATTTGTCTCCATATCATTCTTCCTAATTCCTTCTCAGGCAGATCCAAAGCTTACTCTGCTTCTAATGGGAAGTTCATGTTTGCTTCCAGCTCATTTGCCTCAGTTACTCTTTTCTGTTTCTGAACATGTGGTGAGTTTTGTTTTGTTTTGTTTTTTTTTGGACATTTTCAATAATTAGATGTGTGTTCAACAGTTAAATGCATGTATGTTGCTGTATTGTTAAGCTTACTGAGTGTCTCCTGGTAGATGTAATCTGGAAATAGGCTTTCCCATTCACATATCTTAATACACTGCTGTGAGCTGTCTTAGTAGGTGTTGGCTATCTATGTAATGCATAGCAGCTGGTATTGGCTCCTGTCCAGATGGTGTATACTTTGCGATATGGCCATGATTTCTGTCTCTTCTTGAGTAGTGTAGGAAGAGAAAGCTCCCACCCCCAGGAAAAAAGTGAGACCAAAAGGACCCAAAACAGAAACAATATAAAATCAGGGACAAAAAACCAGCACATAAAAACAAAAGCAAACCAAAACCATAGCAGACTGTCCAGTATCCTTTGCTGTGCAGGTCAGTGTGTGTGCACGGTAGAAACCTCTAGTGGTGGATGGGGGTGTCCACTTGCTCAGGCTCCCCCTCTAGTCACCGCCATGGAGGTGCACAGATAGATACTGAGAAATGAATGGAAGAAAGATTGTTCACAATTTTTATCTCTGAATGTCAGTTAGGTATCTGCATATGCACAGCATAATTCTTAAAATGACTGCATCCTTGTATAAAGTAGTGGGTGTTGGCTTTTGCTTTTTATGTTGGGGTTTTACAAGGTGCAAATATGGTTTGGCTGTATGGCCAGAACTGCTGTCTCCTGTTACGTAGGGCAGGAGTAAAGGATCCTGACCAAGTAAGAGAGTCAACTTTAGGACTAAGTCCCAGGGCCAGACATCATAAGAAGCAGCCAAAGGATTAGTTTGTGGTACCACTGTGGTTTCAGGGATTTCCTCTTTGCTTGGTGGGAAAATTGTATCCTGTGGGCGCAATGCTGGACGCTTTTAGTGGTGCACTCCCACCTACCTGGAAATGTCTGGGCTGGGCAGGGAGGGTGCGATAGGGAAGAAGAGGAAGGAAAAGTAATAAAAGTCTTCATACCTCTTTTTCCACGAGTCTCTCTGTGGTTTTAGCGCGGTATCAGCCTGGCTTTGGCCCCACCTTCTGATCTTCATCCAGGCTATGGGCCACAGGGAATATCCTGGTTAATTCCAAAATATTTCTGCCACAGTCAGATTTCTCCACCAGTGGGTACGAAAAACTGATGTCCCCACTTTATATCATATCCAAAGCTCTGGAACTGTTCCAGCAAAGCGCCTTCTCTGTTTTTTTTTCATGCCTCCACTGAGAAACCTCCACTGCCTGTCTCTGCTTCGCCTGCCTCCAAACTGGAAGTCTCCTTAGGATTTCTTTTAGTACTAGTATACCCTGTGGTTAAAGTCAATGGTAAGCTACAGCAACCCAATTCCAACATGACTACTAATAATAGCCCAGACCCTTCAGGAATGAAGATTTGAGTTTGAGTCACCCCACCAGTCAAAGAACTACAGTCAGCTGAAACGGTTGCCGAGGGCAAAGGTAATACAGAATGGGTAGTGGAAGAAGGTAGTTTTAAGTCCCAGCTGTAGCCACATGACCCCTTTCAGAAACATGGACTTAAGTTGTTATGGATATATGTATATATTGTATGTGTGCATCAGATAGTTTTCTTTTTGCATTTGTAAAATATAAGATGTAACTGTGTCCAGGGCGTTTTCAGTTGTATGCATTTTAGGCGCAAGTATGACTTTACAATTGTTCTTGTCTAGCGATTATTTATATGATCTAAGGAGATATGTACAGGTGCCAAGTTGACAAGAAGAGGACTGTGATAGTTTAGGTTTTATGTCAACTTGAGTGGGTCAGGATTCTCAGTGGTTTGGCAGTTGAGATATAAGTATCTCCATAAAGAAATCTGATACAAAGCAATCAATTCTATGATGAGTTCAGCTATGGGCAGCCAATCAATTGAAAGGATGATTCCTTGGGGATGTGGCCTGCTTCCAATATATTAGACATTCAGGTAAAGCTTGTTTACTTTCTGCTGTGTGTGGATCTTGCGTCTGGCTCATCCTTTGATTTCCAATTCTTTGGGCTTGTGCCAGTGCCTTGATCTATTTACCTGCCAGTCTTTGGAGCCATCAGTAGCCTGCCTTCTTCCTTGCTGGACCTGCCTGTTTGCCTGCCAGAGCTGCCTGCTTTTCTGCCTGTCTGCCTACCAGACCTGTTTGCTTGCCTGCTGATCTTGATTCATCTGACCTGGAGTTTGGGGCTCTCTCACCTCTATAATTGTGAGCCATTTCTTTGATATAAACTTCTCTTTGTATGTATACTATATAAGTTTCATTGGTTTTGCTTCTCTTGAGAACCCAGCCTAAGACACATATATAAAACAAAGAGACTGGTTTCTCAGTGATAGTTCTTTCTTTCTCTTTCTCTATCAGGAAGTGAGGAAATAGACGTGGAAAATAGCTTTCCTTTACACAGGGTTCCTATGACTTAGAACCAACTCAATGGCACATAACAGAATAAACAAACATTTAAAGAAGTGTGAGGCACAGCAATAAGAAGCTAAATAAGACAGATGTTGGAAGGTGGCACCTCCCTAATACAGTATGGCTTTACTTCTTCAATAAGGCTTGCAATAAGGCTTATCTGCCAATTGTATCCATTCTCTATCATTTCTATGACCTCCACTTCTTAAGCTCTGATGGAATAGTGAAAATCTGGTTGTTCTAGAAGACACAAAGCTTTTTAGTTGGAGAGCTATCAGTTATGGTTCCATGTCATGGATTAAACTGTGTCTCTCCAAAATATTTTTCAACTTGACTAGGCCATGATTCCTAGAATTATGTAGTTGTCCTCCATTTTGTGATGTGTTGTAACTCCATATGCTAATGAGACAGGCTTTGTATGGTGTATATCTTGAGTCACAACTTTACAAGAGGGTGTGACTCAAGTCCCACACTTACTCAAGTTCTATCCTTACTCAAGTCTTCTCCCTTATCCACTTTACTCAAGTCACTACCCTTATTATTGACACCTAAGTCACCATCCTTACTTATCACACACTTTCTTGAGCCACTACTTTTGCCTCATAAGGAGAGAGTAGTGAACACAGAGGAGAAGGATTTGACTACCACCAAGAACGAAGAGCCAGGAGCAGAGCATGTCCTTAAATCTAGATTTCCTGTGCTGAGAATCTCCTACACCCCGGGAAAGATTGATGCCAAGACCTATGAAGATTTCTAAGGAACACTGGCAATTGTTGAGAGGAGACAAGGACCTTCCTCCAAAGTCTACAGAAAGAGAAAGCCTTCCTTTACAGGGTACCTTGAATCTGGATTTCTAGTCTCCTAAGTTGTGAGAAAATAAATCTCTGTTTGTTCAAGCCATCCACTTGTGGTATTTATGTTATGTTGTTGTTGAGTGCCGTGGAGTCGGTTCCGACTCATGGTGACCCTGCACAGGGTTTCCGAGGCTGTAAATCTTTACGGGAGCAGAACACCTCATCTTTCTCCCACGGAACCGCTGGTAGTTTCGAACTGCTGACCTTGCGGTTCACAGCCCGATTCGTAACCACCACGCTACCAGAGCTCCTTATGTTATAGCAGCACTAAATCACTAAGATAGTTAGCAACAGATGCTCAAGAGATAGGCTTCTCAGGTATGTTTGCTGGGGGTAACGTCTTGCCAGGGCTCCCTGAGTGACCCCTACAGTTGCACACTAATGCCTTTTTCTTTTGACAAAAGAATCATTATGTTGTTACAACTTTGATTATCCTCTTTTGTGATGTAGAACCTGTTGCACACCTGCCTTGATGGCCTGCATAATGCTCATTGAATTCATTTTTTAATTAACACTTACCCCAAAGTAATATCAGAAAGGGAATTTTTCCCCTAGATCTCAGTGGAAATCCTTGATGGAAAGTTGGTTCCCACTAATCCCAGAAGATGCCAGTGGGCACACAGAGCCCCTACTTATCTTTCCTGGTTAATCATCTGACACTCAGAGAGTTTGAGAGTGGAGAGGGAGGAATAGTGTTGTGGGATTTGAACAGGAGTCCAAAATTTCACAATGGAGCATTGGAGAATAAGGCAGAGGGTCCTGGTGTAGTGCTGTCGGATACACACTGGACTGTTAACCACAAGGTCAGTGGTTCAAACCTACTAGGTGCTGCTTGGAAACCCTAGACAGTGTCACTATGAGTTAGATCCAACTTGACACATAACAACACCACTGCACTGCATTTGTATAGGCCAATCTCTACCTAGAGGAAGACCTATGTTCCCACATGTAATCCTAGGGAATCCATCCCATCAGCCCTGGGGAAGACCTGGAACATATTCCTGTTGCCTACCTCTTCCTATCTTCTTAACTGGAAGCAAGCATATCAAATAAAGACAAGGATCAATTCAAGGAGCTAACCTCTCATGTCAGATGATGAGATTACAAAGTCCAGCATTTCTAGGAGCAAGTGGGGAGTCTTCTCTCATAGAGTGGTTGGGATCATAGTATGGTCACATTCTACAGTCCTGATGAAAGGACTCATGGAAGTTAGAGGCCCAGAGGCAGGGTGGATACTTCATCTACTATTGCTTGCTCTTTTAAAAACAAGTAAACCACAGTCCAGAGGACCTGAGATAAACTGCTCCTATTGTTATTGGAAAAACCAGAACCCAAATTGTGGATCTTTGGATGTCTAGTTGAGAGCTCTCCATTCTTTTATCACACTCTTCTGTGTATTAAGAGCAGGGTTAGAGTTAAGGTTAAAATAATAGGTTTTTTCATACTGATAACATGCAGGTTTTGAGTGATGATTTCAAATCAAAACTCAAGTCCAAACCCAAGCAGGAAGAATCCAGCTGGTCATACATGAGGTTAATAGAGAAATGACTCTCTGTACCTGAAGAAATTAATAAATAGAAGTGAGATCTGATTGTCCCAAGCGATCAAGAGACACACTTGTGTGGAAGGCACTGTGTAACCAGGTGAATCACTTTATTAACTTTAATAAGATTTGGTTATATTCAGGGCCTAAGGACATTCTGTGGAGATTGGCTTAGAGCTGGTTCCTGATCACATGCAGGGAAGAAAGGCCTCAATGGTTTCTTTCAAGATTCAGTGTCTTTTTGCTACTTAAACAAGTGCCCAGAAGCCTCTAGGGCTGCTTTGCAGTCTTCTTTAGCTTTTGCCAGATTGTCTACAACAAATGATTCTGTTTGTTGGGCATTAAGTCTCTTTCATTTCCTCAAATTCTGTATCGTAATTACAGCAAACAAGGTATCCTTATCTCTATAGATTCTTGGGAATGACTAAAGGATTGGGGAGAAAGGAAGTTCTGAAACACTGGTCACAACTCTAATGTGTGACAAGCTTTCCATCTTACTTGGAACTGTGAGAAAAACCTAAGCCTACCCTTTCTTAGTGAGATCATATGTGAATGAAGCAAGTCATAGACCCAATGGGGGAACATTTACAAGGACCAGATCGCTATGGATGAGGAGTAGAAATCTAGTGGGGCCCTGGAGATAGAAGGCTCTAGAGAGCTGGAGTCCTGGTGTGGTGATACAGGATAAACACTGAACCTCAAAATCGGTTTAAATCACAAGGTTGGTGGATTAAATTCACCAGTTACTCCTTGGAAACCCTATGCAGGCTTGCTATGAGTTGGAATCTGACTCGACGGCACTTAACAACAAGAGCGCTGGAGAAGGGGAAGTAGATTCTGTTCATTCAGCATGGCCAACATTTGTTGACTTCCTGTTTAAACCACATGGGAGGAAAGAAGCTCATAAGGCTATAATTTTGACATAATGTTATTATTAGGTTCCATCAAGTTTGTTCTGACTCAAAATGACCCTATGTCCAATAAATGAACAACCCCCTAGCCTGTGTCAGCCTCACAATCATTTCTATGTTTGAGTTCATTGCCGCAGCCACTGTGTCAATCCTTTTTTTACTGACCCTGTACTTTATCGAACATGAATTCTTTCTCCAGGGATAGGCCCCTCCTGATGACATGTCCAAAGTAAGTGAGATGAAATCTTGCTATCTTCACTTATAAGGAGCATTCTGGCTGTAATTCTTCTAAGATTTATTATTTAATATAATAAGGTAATAGTTATGGTAGTTTTATGTATAGGATGCTCTAAGAACTTGGGGCACCAAATTGAAACAAGAGAAGATATCTAAAAGGGATGATGCCTGGAGAAGAATCTTTAGTGGCAAATCAGAGCTAGCCAGGAAGTCCAGGAAGGGTAGCCTCCAGCATTAGAAAGGGCACACAGCCTCAGAAGTGTATGGCTTCTGCAGGTAAGTATGCATATATCTGTATCACTAGAATACGGGAAATGATTACAGATAAGACTAGAAAAGGAGATAGAGTGAAGTTACAAGGGTCAAGAATGAAATTCTAACAGATGTAGACTGAATGTGTTATAGAGATACTACTGAAGGACTTTATGATAGGAAGTGATAAGATCTGATTTACATTTTGAATTGATCAATTAAGCAGTTCTGTGGAGAACTGTGCTAGGTTAAGACTAGAGTTAAGAAGAGTAGTTACAAGGTTCTTTCAACAGACCAAACAATATTTTGCTAGTTATTCATTCATTGACGTAACTGCAAATAGCAAAAACACAAACTAGAAATAGATGGAGTCTTGTTTCTCTTTTATATAAAAAGAATCCAGGATTAGGCAATCAAGGGTTTGTCAAAGATGTAGGCTCCTTCTGTCTTTCTGCGCTGTCACCCTCAGTGTTGACCTTACATTGTCATGTTTATCTTGGCTCAAAACCATTGCTGGCACTACAGCATGCCAATTCACATTCTAGCCTGGTTGTTGTTGTTGTTTGGTACCGTGGAGTCAGTTCCGACTCATGGTGACCCTGCACAGGGTTTCCGAGGCTGTAAATCTTTACGGGAGCAGAACGCCTCATCTTTCTCCCGTGGAACAGCTGGTAGTTTCGAATTGCTGACCTTGAGGTTGGCAGCCCAACTCATAACCACTACGCTAAGGAGGCAAAACTATGTTTATCTTCTTCCTTATAAAGAATCTTCCCATAAGTCACACTTCAGATGACATCTCACTTGGTCAGCATTTTGTTACATGCCCATGCCTAGATACAATAGAAGCGAAGAAAAATAGTCTTAATCTGTGTGAGAATGTGCCCAGCTCAAAATCGGAATTACAGTTTTACGAAAAGAGGAATGGATTTTTTGGAGACAACCAGCAGTCTCTGTCACTCTGGTTTGTAATTGTAGATTTATTTTCATTATTATTTGATTTCCATTGCAAGAATAGATTGTGACTTATCCATTTTCCTCTTGACAGCCTTTTGTGTTGTTTCCTGTTATTTGCTACTTTAAACCTTGCGGCTGTGAATATTTTTGAATGTCTCTTAGACTAGTTTCCTCTAGGGAAATATCAAATCATTTTTCAAACTGGTTCAATCAGTGTCTAGTAGTATTATCAGCTTTAGCTTATTTATCTTCTACATCATCAGCATTTGATATTCAGACTTGCAAATTTTAGGAGTCAAGTTTTCCATGGATTCATTCCCTACTTTCAACATTCCAGGTTCTTTGGGCCTTTTTGACTTAACTCTGTTTCTGCTCATAGTAAAGGACCTTAATCAGTGACTTTAATCAGTAAATTATAATGAGAAAGGAGAATGTCCTTATCTTTTAAGCAGGGAGTAGAAGCTTTAAACTTTGGGATCATTAAAAGAGCCTATGTTTTTAATATCAGGCATGTACATATGTGTGTGCTTGTGTGTGTTTGTGCCTGTTTATATGTGTGCCTTTTTGGGAATTAGCAGCAGTTTGATATGACTAAAATCACATCATTTATGCAGGCTGCTCTCTTCTTTGCTTCACCATACCTTGGCACTTTTTGCTTTAAATATTAAATAAAAAGATTATGACAAAATTCATATACCATGAAATTCACTTTTTTAAAGTGTATGCAATTTAGTGGTCATGTATTTAAAAGGTTGTACAATATCAAAAGTTTTTCAGTTGAGAATAAATAGAAGCTTTAGACTTTGTTATTGCTTTCCAGACGTCTTCTGGGAAAGGTAAGGAACACACAGAATGCAGCAGTTAGATTCCGAGTCAGGGCAGACTGTGAACTTCTGAAATGTCAAAGCAGGAAAAAGTTTGGGAGTCTCTTACTCTTCTTGATTTCCTTATAGGTGAGGCATAGAGAGAACATATGGATTATCCAAGGTTTCACAGAGAAGCAAATGAACTTCAGAGTAACAACTTCAGGTCACAAGTGCTGCTTTACTGTCCTCCTGCTCTCCTCATGTGCGTCTACCATTCCTTAGAGTTGGGCGATCACTGCTAAGGAAGGTGTGAAGAACTTTCAGATATTAATTAAGGATAGTGCTTCAAGTGACGGCACATTTTTTCTAGAGTTGGCAGGGTTAAGTTGGTAATATAGATGTGTAGTGGATACAAGCATACTCCATTTAAGATCACTCTATTTTTTTTTTTTTAACTTTTTATTGTAAATTGGGTGAAGGTTTACAGAGCATATCAGTTTTCCATTGAACAATTTGTACATATTTTGTTGCAGTCTTCACAAATGTAACATCTCTTGTCCCACGTTTGTCCTGTGTTTCCCTTCCATATCTCTTTCTTTCCAAACACTACTGAACTTTGTTCTTTGGTAAATGCTGTCATTTTGACTTCAAATGGTTGATTATTCTAAGGAGTACTTACCCTCATAATATTGTTATTTCCCTTATAGACCTCTCTGTTGTTTGGCTGAAAATTGAGCCATTGGATCAGTTCAGTTACAGACCTGAAGGGTGGCTTATGATGCATTCATTAGTCCATTGGATTAGTTGCTTTCATGCAACTTTTATTGTCTTTACTCCTCTTTGCTCTTGACGGGTAGAGACCAATAGCTGAATCTTAGATGGTTGCTCATGAGCTTTTAAGATTTCAGTCGGTACTCACCAAAGTAGGATGTAGAACATTGTCATACCATGGTGTACCCAGAGACCAAGGACATGATCCTCCAGGTCCAATGACTTACACCCTTAGGGTGTTTGGTTATGTCTAAGAAGCTTTCATAGTTTTGCCTCTGGTATGTTCCACCACAGTCATTAATATATTTGCAGTCTAGGTAATTACATGGGCAGAAATATCATCTGCCAAACCTATATATCTACTTTTGGGTGCAATCCCACTATCCCTCTCACCTCCATTCAGCCGGCTTGTTTATCCATGCAGCGACTTGTAGATTACCATATTGGAGGATAATGTATGTAACTTCTGTTGCCTTTAACTCTTGTACTCCTCCTAGTGTTGTTGTTGTTGTTGTTAAGTGCCGTCGAGTCGGTTCCGACCCATAGCGACCCTGTACAGGGCTTCCGAGGGTGTAAATCTTTACGGGAGTAGAAAGCCTCATCTTTCTCCCGCGGAGCGGCTGGTAGTTTCGAACCGCTGACCTTAAGGTTCGCAGCCCGATTCGTAACCACTACGCTACCAGAGCGGGTCATTTAAAATGGCATAATGTTTGCTAGAGCAAGCAGCAGGAAGAACAGGTTTTGACTTTTAGTATGATTGATTAACTAAGAAAGAAGGTTCTCTGGACCCTCCATCACTCCTTTCTCCCAAGGAAGTACTGGTTCAAATCAGGTAGTTCAGATTTAGCTGTTTATCTAAGACTAGGGAATAGTGGTACCTAGACAAGCCAGCGGCACAGTTGAGTGGGTGTCTCTACAGGACAAATTAGGTTAATGGAACCTGAGGTCTTTAGCCAACACAATTAACATATTAGCTTGTATTCTCACATGATCCAAACAATCTTCTGCTAAAGTTTGGCTTTCATTGTAGCTGTCTGTGCTGCATGTCTTTTGTTCCTTAATATCTACTCTCCTCTTTAATCCACTCTACTCTATGCCCCTGCATGGACTATATCTATGGATTCCCTTGTATCCAGATTTCCAGGTGATTTTAGCCAGTGAAGAACACTGGCAAAAGTTGGGCGAGAAGGAGGGAAATGAGGTTGGGGTATTTATTTTCTTCCTGCAGGGATGGCAATGACTGAAATTCAAAGCTCCTATAAGGTGGCCCTCTTATAGTTTCTGAAAACCTCATTAACATCATTCCTTAAAGCCTGGCATGTTTATACTTGCTATAATAGTAATGTTTGAGGTATGGGAAGATTGAATGCAAATCAGAGCAATAGGAAGACTGGAGACATTGAAAGATTTGTTATACTCAGTCCTGCATGCCATGATGCAGTGTCAGTCAAAGGGTTGCACACAGGACAGGATAACAAGAAGCTTGAATTGTAGGTGCTGACAAATGTATGGTAAGCAGGGTGGGGTTAACTAGATTTCCAGGCTTTCTGGAAGTTAGGTCTTTTGAATAGTTTTGCAGATTCTGAAGCCTAGTGGGTGTTTCTAGATATTTGGTACCTGGCACCAGGTGATTAGTGCAGGTGCAGTAGTTTAGGAGTGTGAAAAACAATATAGGGAGTGTTTAGAGAGTGAATGTAATCAACTGCTCAAGAAGAGGAACTTCTGACTTCTACTGAAAGCCTCAAAACTGGATGAAGACAGCATTTATAAAAAATACTGCATAAAGGTGGTCACATGCCCTGCAGAAACTCTAATTGAGAATGTCTTATAGAGGGAGACTTTGGTTTTGCTAACAAAAGTTAATTTAATTTGCCCTTCTTAAGCTTTACCTCAAACTTTTTTTTGTGAGTTAATACTTTGGTATTATGAAAGTATAAACCTTTCAAATATGTATAAGCATTTTGTCCTTCTTGAATATTTATTCCTTCTTCACTCTTCATCTAATTTATCCCACAATTTGTAGTAAGTTTGATGTATAAGAATCAATGCTTCTCTGGGACCATGACACTATTTAGATTCTGAGGCTGCAAAACTGATTACACCATCTTGAATGTTTGAAAGACGACATGCAAGTTACAATAATATGTTCCCATACACTTGTGGTGCGGTAGGGTAAGCATTAAACAGCAAAGTTGGCAGTTCAAATTTACCAGCTATTGGAAACCCTATATGTGTCATTATGAGTTGGAACTGACTCAACTCTACTAAACAACAACAATACATGTGAAGTAACAAAGGAAAAGGGAATTGCATGTTTGGTTACCTCTAGGAGCAACTGTCTCGTTTGTCATGAGACTATGAAACTTGGTGGAACCCAGCTACTCTTACCAATTGTTTTAATCACAGATTGTATAGAAGAATGTGGACCAGAATTTCAAATTCTCAATGGAACCAAGTCTTTCTGGAACCAGTGAGACTGGATGAACCCCTGAAATGATCATCTTGAGATATTCTTTAAACTTTAAACCTGAAACTACTCCCTGAAATCTTCTTTGAACCAAAAAATAGTTTATCTTAATAAGCATGTCAACCTTGAGCATTGTGCCCTTTTAAAGAATGATTTATGTGAGATCAAACTGATAACTAAAATTTGAAAGGTTGGATGGGACGCTTAGGGGACAGTAAGTCTAAGTCAATGGTGATAGAAGAATTTGCAGAAGAATGGTGAGGATGTTTATATAACTCAAGGAATGTAATCAATGCAATGAGTTGAACATGTAGAAATTATTGAAATGTTATATGACTTTGTACTTTCACACACACACACACACACACAAACACACACACAAAAAAAACTGACCGTGTCAAGAAGGACCTTTCTTTAAGTCTCTGTCTAGGTAGTTTTGAGTAGGTTTTATAGTAAGACTTAAAGTTATTTGGTGGTGGTGGTTATGTGCCATGGAGTTGGTTCTGACGCATAGCGACCCTGTATAGGGTTTCTGAGGCTGTAAATCTTTATGGGAGCAGAAAACCTCATCTTTCTCCCACAGAACAGCTGGTAGTTTTGAACTGCTGACTGTGAGATTTGCAGCCCAACTAGTAACCACTACGCTACCAGAGCTCCTCACACATATATATTTCTTCATTATCCAAGTTTTCACACTTCCCTGTCATTTTATGTCTTTCTAAGGATGGCACTCATTTCTGGGTCTGTTTTATATTTAATTTCTGCAGAATGAGTGCTGGACCTTTTTGTCCATCAGAGTTCATCAACCAATGACCAGGAGGAACATACCTGGAGTCAACAAAGATTAAGTTTGTTATTTCCTGCAGCAGAGACTGCACAGTATGGGAAACAGTGGGGCATCTCAAGATGGGAGTTAAGTGAGGAAAGGGTGTTTATAGTGTTTTGTGAAACAGAGTTTGTCATAGGATGACCTTGACAGGCATTGGTAAGACTTTGTAAAGTAGGGAGTTTCTGGAAGAAGCACAGGTTTTCTCTTACAAAATGGAGTCTGTGAGGAGTTACTATAAGATCAGCGTGTGTGTGACCTCATCTTGGAACATATGAGTATAGACAAGCTGGTGTTAAAAAGAGTTTGAGATAGAGGAGATTGTGCTGAATATCTCATGGTTTGACTTGATACAGTAAGTAAACTGTTTTGTGAATTAAGGCATATTTTGCCAGTCTGGTTTTTATTTCAGTTCTCAGTCACTTCAACAACCTAACTATTATCAGGTAAAAAAAAAAAAAATCAGTTTATCAAATATCTTTTCTTCTTGATGTCCTTTTCGTTTTTAGAGCTCCACCTTTAATATTACACTCCACCTCTCCTGAAATCACTAGCCCCACAGAGTAAAGGTTTCTTTAAAGTCAGGGATTTGGCTATAAAAGAATCTCATACAATTATTAAAGATAAAAAACGTTTTCTTAAAAATGTAATTTTGTTAGAATAGTTTTAGGTTTACAGAAAAATTATGGAGACAGGTGAAGAGTTCCAGTATACTCTAATTAAGGCTTGAAATTAGTTGTTTATTTGTTAATTTAAATATTTTAGTTTAGAGTAGTTTTAGAGTTACAGAAAACTGACAAAGATAGTACAGAGAATTCTCACTTATTTATTTTGAACAAATATTTCTTGAACTTTTATCAGGTGTCAGCAATGAGATTAGAGAGATATGACAGGCAGATGTGATAAATGTTGTTGTTAAGCACTGTTGAATCAGTTCTGACTCATAGTGACTCTGAACAGAGTTTCCAAGGTGCGAGTAGTGGATTTGAACCACTACCTTGAGGATCAAATCAACTTTGTGGTCCATTGCTTATCCTATAGTACCACACCAGTGGGTCCTTTAAGCCTATTAAAAAAAAAAAAGAAATATCCAAATTTCTGTGGAAGAAGGAGCCTTGGAGGAGCAGGAAGGTATGGAAAGGCATCAAAAGATTTTGACAGGCCAAGTGGTGTGAAGGGGTAGGGCAGAAAGGACTTAAAGACAAAGGGGTCCTTTATGTGTAAACTCAAAAGGAGTGAGAGAGAAGGCAAGGTATATTTGGATGGGAACAGATGAGGCAAGGATAGGTAAATGATTTTCTTTATCCTTCTAAGGAATATCCTTCTAAGTTTCGTTGTACCATGTAGGCAGTGGGATATAATTTTTGGGCAGGAGAGAAAAGTATTCCAGATTGTTTTAGAAAGGTTATTGAATCTGAAACATGGTGGCTACTTTGAGGAAGTTAAGAATGGAGTTAGAGAAGTTTATCAAAGACCATAATCCAGAAAGTGCTGGTGACTTGGACTAGGGTAAGGCACAGTGAGAATAACCAACCAACAGACTAACCAAACACCAAAAACCCAAAGCAAACAAACAAAAATCAAGGTAGAAATAGTTCAGATAAATTTAGAAAACAAAATAGGAAGGACTTGGACTTCAAATTAGTAAATAGATGGGAGAATGAGGAAGAGGAAAAAGTCAAGAACAGTATTAAGGTTTGGGGGAATGTTGGTGCCATTTACTGATGTGGTGAGATTTTGAGCAGATAATTGGTTCTGCTTTGTGCCTCATCCTAATAATGGTTGTCATAATAAAAATCCACTACCTTCGAATTGATTCTGATTCATAGTAACCCTGTATAGGGGTTTCAAGGTTGTAAATCTTTATGGGAGCAGAAAACCTCATATTTTTTCTTTGGAGCCACTGGTAGGTATATGCCTATTGGGTAGCAGTCCAGTGTTTATCTTACAATGTCATTAGAGCTTCTGGATTATCATAATTTTTGTTGTTAAGTGCCATTAAGTTGGTTCTGACTATAGTGACCCTGTATAATTGTTGTTGTTGTTGTATGTGCCGTGGAGTTGGTTCCGACTCATAGCGACCCTGTACAGGGTTTCCGAGGCTGTAAATCTTTATGGGAGCAGAAAGCCTCATCTTTCTCCCGCGGAACAGCTGATAGTTTCAAACTGCTAACCTTGCGGTTTGCAGCCTGATTCATAACCACTATGCTACCAAAGCTCCTTAAGTGCCATTAAGTTGGTTCTGACTATAGTGACCCTGTATAATAGCTAACACTAATGAGCACTGACAAAGTGCCTGGCACTTTCTTTCAACAGCAGGATCTTGCTTAACTTTGTAGGAAATTTATTTCTGCTGTAATGGATAGAATATTTTATCTTTTCAATCAGTTCACATATTTGTATACATAAAAGAGATTTTGAAGTTAATTATACTCTTATTTTGTATAGATGACAATCATAAAATATGTTAATAGAACTGACATGACTTTGGTTATAGCACACCTATCTCTCAATTCTTTGAATTCTGAGTTATGTGCTCAAAAAGTACTAAGTTATCTCTCTTAACAAACTAGTAATTATGTTCTCCTTCAATTTTTTGGATACTAAATAATTATAAACATCTGGCTCACAAAAAAATTATTACTCAGTCTTTAGAGTCATTGTTGTCTTCATTTCTGAGTTTACCAAAAATGCTTTAGAGGCATGTCATTCAACCTTGTACACTTATAAAAAGTTAGAAAATGAAAATATGGTTTATTTCTTTTCCAATTATATATATATATATAAAACCCCAAATATTACAATTTAGCTCATTTAATTTATGGAAAGTATCCACCATATAAGGAGTCCTGGAGAGTCCTGGTGTTGTGCTGTAGGATAAGAACTTGACCACAAGATCAGTTTGAACTGTAAGGTTGGTGGTTCAAATTCACCAGGCGCTCCTCAGAAACCCTATATAGACTCACTATGAGTTGGAACTGACTTGATGACACTTAACTACAAGTAACAACAAAAGGAGTTCTGATGGCTCTGTGGGCTCGGCATTGGCCTGCTAACAGCAAGGCGGTGGTTCAGATTTACCAGTGGAGAAAGATATAACAGTTTTGGGAACCCCATATAGGGTTGCTATGAATCAGCTCAGAGGCAGTGGATTTGTTGTTTTTTGTTTTGTTTATCTACCATATAGATGAATCAAAGAAACCAGTTTAATCGACTTACTTACTTCCCATTGGAAAACACTTGATTTAATTTTCCCTTTCAAATAAACAAGTCTGGTTCCAAGAAATATAAGCAGACAAGCATGGATCCCTGCTAGGATTTTGTTGCCTAGGTAAAAAAAAAATTATCACTAACTTCAGATTTTTATTCCTAGTTCATTATTTGCTCAGCTTTCATGGGATTTTCCTTCAGGAATGCATATCCTCAAGTAGGTGGTGTATGAAAGAGATAAGTAGTTAAATGAAAGTTATTATGAATTTTGCCACTAGGAGTTAAAGTGCTTCACTGCTAAATGAAAGGTGAAGAGTTCAAACCCACCAGTTGTTCTTTGTTTTATGAAACAGAGTTTGTCATAGGATGACCTTAAAAGGCATTGGTAAGACAGGCATTGGAGAAAGATGCAGCAATCTGTTTCCATAAATATTTACAGCTTTGGGAACTCTTTGGGGACAGTTTTATTCTGTCCTATAATAAGATCTAAAATATACTTTAATTTGGAGCACACTGATGGGACAAAGTATCCATTCTCAGGAAGCTTAACCTAGTGTTTTGAACCTGTATTAAACAGAATCACCAAAACAAAGCTTGAGATGTAATTTTTTTGCCACTTATAATTTTACAATGGTAACAATCAGAGAAAACCCCATACTTAAAACCCTCAGAACTGCAAGACAATGCATTTCGGTTCTTCTAAGCCAAAATAATGGTAATAAAAAAGTTCACCATATCAAAAATTTGGATTGTGATTCTGTGACTAGGAAATTTTTTATATCTTAAGTTGTTGCAGCACAGCAAGATTTGATATGCTTGTAAATTGGGAGAGGTGTGCTTTTCATTTGTATTGTGGGAATTTGACAAGAAGAACTGCAATGTTGTCTCAACTGCAGTTCAATTATTGTTGGTTGCTGTTGACTCTGATCTGACTAATGGAGACCTTAAATATCAGTGTAGAGGAATGGACAGAATAAATACTGAAATTGAGAAAATAGTATTCTTTATTTCTGTCTTCATTTCCCTTGGAAAAATTTTCTTAATCCCCAAGGATGTGCACAAACCCATTTGAAACTACTGACCTAGACCCTAGTTGAATAGAGTAACCTCTTCCAATGTTCCAAGGAAGAAGAAAAGAAAGGATGCAGATAGAAGTGAGCGTGTAATTTGATGCTAGGATGTTGAAAGACTTCCCATATGTTGGGATACAACCAACTGAGAAAGAGAGATGAGATGGTGATGTGAAGGTGTAAAGAGTGCCAGGATTTTGAAATAGCTACAGTGGAGTTTGAGAAACAGTGCAGACCAGGAAACCAGAATGTTGTCAGGCAGCTGTGGGCACTATGCTGATATGACAATGGTGCTCATTTACCTTGTTCTGTGATTTACTCTGGTTCTCCAGTAGTAGTGCAGAGTCCTAATGATTACATTCATGTAATCATTTAAGGCACTGAGTACAGATAGGATCACCCATAAGGAGTTTATAAAGTGTATTGAAATAAGGGCACAAGAAGAAGAAGACAGAACCTGAGGAACTTCAGTATAAAGAGTGGGTGGAAGAGGAACCCAAGGAGACTAAGAAGGAGTATAGTATCTCCATTTCATATCAAGATAAAAGTTTATAAAAATAATAGTGACTAAATTTAGAGATTATCTCATAAAATCTAAGAATTTTTTTGCATTGTAAACATTAAATGCCTCCCAAGGGATTTTCAGATTTTGAGAATTGATAGATTTTACCATTGGATGAAAATATCCTTATCTCCTCTGCTACACTCATTCCCTTGACCTCTTCTGCCAATATTTCCACACAACATCCATATGAATCTCATGTGTCACTGATTGTCGATGTGTGTGTGAATGTATGTGTGTATGTGACGATAACATCATATCATGAAATAGATATGACTGGAGACACTCTAGAACTGCTTACAAAGGTAGAACATAGAATATAACAGCTCTTGGAGTTGAGAGATCTAGATTCTAGATTCACCTGTCTCATGATCAGTTAGGTGACTTTGACACAGTTCTTAGCCTTTTTTGGCTTTAATCTCATAGGATATAAATTAAAGAAACTGGGAAAAGTGAGCACTAAGATCCTTCTTCCTTATGTAGAAGTAAAAGTTGTCTTGTTTAAATCTTTAGCCTTCATATACCCACCCTCCCTCCATACATTACCATGGGAGAACAACAGGGAAACCAAGCTGATGTTTGATGAGTCACATACAATTGGATACACAGCAACTATGACTAATTCTAACACATACAGTGAGTTTTTTAGTAAATTCTTCCTAAGCCAATTTGAGTCACTGGTAAATGATTTAACTTGGTAGTGTGAGGTGTTGGAAGCTATAGTTTTTCCTGTCTGACAGAGGGTCATGTTTAACTATTTACTGGAGAAATTCAGAACTTTCTTGCCACCAACAACCCTTCTATTACTTCTCCTCCTATTCATTGCAGGAGGAAGGAGCTAGGTTTCCTTCTGATCTCTTTTTTCCCCATCAGAGAATTAAGATTGACTAGGAAATGAAAGAGAGACTCAGGTTTCAGAAGTCCTGGTAGCAAGGACTAGTTTATGCTTGTCAATATTATACTTCTCCTTTTCTTTTACATTATCTTTTTTTTTTTTTTTTTTAACTTTATTGTGAATTGAGTGAAGGTTTACAAATAAGATAATCAGCTTTACAGTCAAGAAATCATACACTTTGTTTCATCTCAGTAATTACAATCCTATCCCTGCAACAACAGTTATCCTGCTTCTTCCCTTTGGCTCCCCTTTTACATTTTATATTTCACAAATGAACTAAGCAAAAATATTTGATGTACATGTACAAACAAACAAAAAGATGTATTCATTTATGTGTCCAAAAGGCATGCTGTGAAAGCCAGCCTCTTGCCCACAGAGGCTGTTCTGGTCAGTTAGCCATCCAAGCTAGGTCAAATAGGTAGTAGCTTCAAATCTGGGAGCTCACAAACACCTAATTCCCTATACTTCAGAACAGTTGGCAAATTCACCCTCAAGCCTTACTCAGTCCATGGACCTAGAACCTGGAGCTGTTCTGTCACTCCATGTCACCAACTCTACCACAGTCTTTGCTGTCATCACTTTTCTAGGTAGGATCTCACACTCCACTCATGCTCTTCCTTTTTTGATGCTCCTGAGATTGTTCATTCCTGAAATGAAAGATTAACTGCTCCCTTGTTTTAATTACACATCTTCAACAATTACAGTTGTGATAATCACAATTAATCCTGATAACAATTATTTACAATTAAATCATAAAATTTTATCCGCATCATTCCCCATTCTCTTTAACCAAATCCATCTGGAAAAGATGGAAACTATTCAGTAGGGATTCTAACTTACCTCCCTCATTCTGAAGTTAAGTACACTCACGAAAGCTTATAAGCTAACCACTTCATGCCTTTAGAGCCCTCCCCCTTTTTGATAGCCTAAATTACCCTTTTTGATAGCCTAAATTACTAAATAATGTAATGTATAAATTATCCATCCTTATCAACCCACTGTGCTGTGGGCTAATGCACCAGACTGCAAAGCTGTTTGAACTGCAAGGTGGGCGGTTCAAGCTCACCACCTGCTCCTCAGAAACCCTATACAAGGTCACTATGGGTTACAATAGATTTGATGGCACTTAATAACAACATCAACCTAGTGAGATGGATTGGCACAGTGGCAGCAGCAATGAGCTTAAATGTAGCAGTCATTGTGAGTTGGCACAGGACCAAGTAGTGTTTTGTTCTGTTGTGCATACTGTTGTTGTGAGTTGCTATTGACCTAACAATGGCACCTAACAACTACAATAACAATCAACCCAGTAAACTGAAGAAAAAAGCTCATTCTATGATATGAATAATCCTTCAATTCTGGTAGAAATTTTGAGCAAAAAGTTTGGAAGTTCACGCACACCTACTTCCCTATACTTAAGAACAGTTGGAAAATTCACTCTCAGCCCTAGCCCCTATGGACTAAGTCAGTGTGCATGGACTTGGGAGTTCACATATCTCCCTAAACTTCAGACCAAGCAGCCTTACCTCTTCTCTCAGGACTTTTCTTTCTCTGATTACATTTATTCCTAAGTATTTCATCCTTCAGTTGGCTATTGTAAATAGTATTGTTTTCTTAATTTCCTTTTCAGAGCTGTCTTTATTAGTATAGAGCACACAAAAGTATAGTATATCAGTATACAAAAACTGTTTTTGTTTTTTGTGTATATTCATCTTGTACCCAGTCACTTTGCTGAATTTTTCAATAAGTTTCAATTATTTTCTTGTTGAAAAAAATATTTTTTATAATGTACAGAATAGAAAATCCCAAGGATTTTCTATGTACAGAATGGAGTACTGGTGTGGTGCTGTAGGATAAGCACTGGACAACAAGATCAGTTAGAACTGCAAGGTCAGTTGTTCATAATCACCAGCTGTTCTTCAGAAATCCTAAACTGGGTTTCTATGAGTTTGAATGGACTCAAAAGCACTTAACAACAGCAACAACAACATGTATAGGACCATATAATTTGCAAATAAAGAGAGTTTTTCTTCTTCTTTGCCAGTTTGGAAGCCTTTAATTTCCCTTTCTTGCCTTAGAACTCTGGATAAGTCTTCCAACACAATATTGAATAGGAGTGGTGATGGTGATAAAGGGCCTCCTTGTGTAGTTCCCGTTCTCAAAGAGAATGCTTTCAGTTTCTCTCTGTTGAGAGTGACATTAGCTCTTGGTTTTATATAAATGTTCTTAATTATGTTGAAGAATTTCCTTTCAATTCCAACTTTGTTGAGTTTTTATCAAGAATGGGTGTTGGCAATGGAAGAATGGATAACCAAACTTTGATACATACACACAATGGAATAGTATGCCACCTTGCAGAATAATGATGAAGCTGCGAAACACCTCATGATGAACTTTCAAGACATTATGCTGAGTGAAATTGGTCAGTCACAAAAGGACAAATATTGCATAGGACCATTATTGTAAAAGCTTAAGAAAAGATGTCCATACTAAAAGAAAAAAAATTCTTTGTTGGTTACCAGGGATGGGAGGAAAAGGACAGACAGTAAGGCACAAGTTAGGGATAGTCACATTATAGTTCAGGTGATGGGGAGGGCAATATAAAAGAAAGGCGAGAGAGGTGGAAGAACAAGGAACATAGGGGAACACTTAAGTAGGTTTCCATTAACTAAATGGGGCAGAGGTAAATAATGACATATACTCAACTTTGGAATAAACAACAAGGCTCTGATAGAGGGATCAAGGTGTAGTCTGAATAGGTAAACAGGGGAAATAATGTTAAGGTGCTTGACTGTCTTATGGATATTGGTTTTCCTACTACTGTAAAATAGACATTTGAGTGGGATAGAAAGGAGTATCAGAAAATCTGATTACAAATTTTTCAGCCTATAACTGATTGGAATACCCAAAAGGGGTTCTAGAACTTTCCCAGTGAACTAGGCTTTTTATTAAACCTTTGTAAAGTATAGGGCCTTAGGTGGAACCCTGAACCCCATCCAGCACTTTCTGAGGTGGGACATTTCCGCTTGAAAGGACATGCAGACCAACCCTGAGAGATTAGAGGAACAGAAGATACTTCTTGAAAGAAAGACCAACAGGAAAAAAAAAACAATGTAAAAAACAACAACATCAGTCTGCTTATCTATTACAAGAGCTTGCAAGATGTTCACAGGGGAACTATCAAGGTCCTTCAGGACAAACCCCCATCCAAGACTGAAACTCAGAGGGAACACACAAGCAGGCTTGTAAGCTCACTGGTGACTGCGTAGGTTTACTTGTAAGTGGAAGTGGAGGAAAGGCTGTAATAAAGACATGACCCAAGTTTGACCATGTTCCATAGATTTCTGTCGACCTTGAGATGAGAGCGAGAAGAGGAAGAGCAGGTTGGTCCGAAGTTTGGGGGAGACTTGGGAACTCCTAAGTCCATGGACACTGACTTAGCCAATGGGAGCTAGAGCTGAGAGTAAAGCTTCCAGCAAGGAGGGGAGTGATTAACTTTTCAGTCTAGGAGCAGAGGTCCCTGGGACTATCAACGGAGAAGAGCAGAGAGCGGGACCCTACCCACAGAAGCAGTGATGCCTGAAATGGAGCCAGAGATGATGACGTGGAGCGATGGAGCAAGTGGAGACTTTAGATCCAGAGAGGGAGAGCGACTGTGTGCTGAAGACCTGGGGAGTACAGGGGAAGGATTGCATGGAGGGGACTGTAACCATGGCAATGAGACGATATACGATAGAATGAATGTAAAACTAATGTTCTCCCATGTAAACTATCACATAATTCACAATAAAACACTTAAAAAAAAAGAATCTATGGTTGTAGTATATGTGAACACTGGGCTGGGTAACAAGAGATTTGGGATCTAGGCCATACTATTGTTTTAGCTCTTTGTGTGATTGAAAGATAATTTCTGGAGTTTTTTTTTTTTTCATGTTTTATTGTGAATTATATGACAGTTTACATGAGAGACCGTTAGTTTTACATTCATTCCACCATATATCGTTTCATTGCCATGGTTCCAATCCCCTCCATGCATCATCAACTGACCAAAGGGTATACCCTATAAACCCACACCCTACACTCCCCACCCCCCATTCTTCAGCACACAGTCCCTCTCCCTCTTTGGATCCAAAGTCCCCAGCCGCTTCATCACTCCACGTCATTATCTCTGCCTTTATCTCAGGCATTGCTGCTTCTCTGGGTAGGGTTGCTCTCAGCTCTTCTCCGTTGATAGTCCTAGAGACCTCTGCTCCTAGACTGGAGAGTTAATCACTCCCTTCCTTGCTACAAAACATCTACCTTTACATTTCCAACCCTCACAATCAGTCCTGATAATAATTATTCACTATAGTATCACAAGTGACCCATCTGCATTTCATTTCATCAGCTCCGCCTAGACAGATTGGATAGTACTCACTGGAGATTCTGCCTTCCTCCATGCCCCCTAGCTCTAGGTTCCCTCTTGAAAGCTTGTAAGCCAGTCACTTCTTGCCTTTGTAGTCTCTTACCCCCTTCCCCGCCCCCCCCCCCCACATTTGGGTATCCAATGTCCAAGTTGCCCATCTCTGTCTACTCTGTGTGTGGAGGGGGTGGGTTTCTTGCTGTAAGTATTTGTTCCTTCTTTTGGGTTACTGCATCCATAGGTGTAGGTCAAGTTCATCAAATTGTATCAGATCACTCTTTTTTTTTTCCTCTTCTTTCTTCTCCTGGTTGAGTTTTGATCATCCATTCATCGGGGCTAGGTCACGTGGGTACCATCTACAAGTGTGGGTGTTCTTGTGCATATGCCCTCTCTTCCTATCAGCTGGTAGCTTCACTCTCCACTCTAGTCCTCTGTGGCCATGCCTCTGACTCTGGGTCCAGGAGTCCGCAGGTCTCCCCATACTGCTGGCCAACCAGGTCCCCATCTAGGTCCACAGAAGCCCACCAAACATTGTAGGGCTTACCTTGCCGCTTCATTGCTGCTTTTACTCCACTTCCCCCTATAGACGATACATGTGGTCACCAATCAGAGCGTGTATTTCTGTTGAGTCTTAGTCTTGGAAGGGGGTTTGCATTAAGGGGATCTGACCACTTACCTTGATGTTTCCTAGGCAAGCAATTTGTTTGCTCTGGTAGTAACAGTCCATCTGCCTCTATTGTTTTGTATGTTTCCTGTAGGTCTTTCTTTCAAGAAGTATCTTCTGTTCTTCTAGCCGCTCCAGGCTGTTTTGCTCGTCCTTTCAAGTGGGAATTTCCCATCTCTGGAGATCTGGATGTAGTTCAGGCTTCTACCTATAGTCTTATGTATTGCAAAGGCTCCGCAGGAAACCTCCTTCCCTAGGCACTTTGTAGCTCCATTTTAGGTATTCCAATCAGTTATAGGCAGAAGACGGACTTACAAGCTTTCTATGGTGATGTTTCTGACTATTCCTTTCTCTCTCTCTCTCTGGTGTCTATTTTATATTATAATGCAAGGAAAACCAAGATTCAAAAGACTGCCGGGCATCTTAACATTATTCCCCCCCTTTTCCCCATTCCAACCATGAGTCAATCTCTGTATCCCAGAGCCCTGTAGTTCCAAGGTTGTGCATACATCATTCTTTATCTCTGTCCCACTTATCCCATTCAAACATGCTTAATTGTTCTCCCATCTGCGTTGTTCTTCCGTCTGGACTTTTTTTGATCTCCAGTTCTTAATCTGTAAAATGAAGAGGTTGGATTCTATTGTCTTCTCAGGTACCTCTTAGATTAAATAGAATGAGTAAATGTATTTGCATGAGTGATATAACTTTCATTCTGCAAACATGTTGTGGAGGCCATGTCTGATCTCTGGTCTCACAAGGTGGAAGGAGAATCAAGGTTGATTCGTATGAGGCAGAAGTCAGGCACACCTTCACCCTCCAACTTTATCCTATTCTGACAAAAATTTAACCATTGCACCTTTTTTTTTTTTCTGCTTATTTTTATAGCCCGTTGCAATGCCATACAGAACTCACAGACAGTATTTGTGATTATGGGGTTTCTTAGTGAAGTTGACAGAGCACAACTCAGGATCAGAAACAACTCAGATATAGCAGTTCTTGGTCAAGAACAGCTCTTCTCAGCCATATTGCAGGCACTCCTCTCTCTGGTCTTCAGCTTTTCAGCCATGTGGTCCCTTGCCTCATTCCATGAGCTGGGAAGCTCACTGCTCTGTCTTTCTGTGTGGCTGCTGCCTCTACAACTTTTCTGTGCAGGGATCTAGAGCTCTGCTTGTGGTTCTTCATTCTTGATGGTCTTGGGATTGTCTGTTTCTGCTTCTGAGATGGCTCTTTTTAAACCTACAAGGATGGTAAATTAACTGATCCCTGTATTAGAGTCCTGTACACCCTATTGCATAGTCTCACTCATGACTGAAAAGAGACATATTAAGTGAATTCACATTGCCACACAACCATTTTAATGTTCATTTCAAGCACACAATTCAGGCCCCTGTCTCCCTTCAAACATGACTCAAAAATGCATACTCTGAAAGTGTTTGGCAACAAATTTTATTCTCTATTACTAGATTATTTGAATCTCCCCTGACTCATGGTGACTCAAGACAAAATAGGATTGGACTGTTGTGATCCATAGGACTTATTATATTGGCTGATTTTCAGAAGTAGATTGCCAGGACTTTCTTCCTACTCCATCTTATTCTGGAAGCTCCACTGAAAAATTTTCAACATCGTAGCAACATTTAAGTCTCATTGACAGATGAGTAGTAACTGTTTATAAGGTACCATGACTTCATCTATCATACTTCGGACATATTGTCAGGTGGGACCAGTCGCTGGAGAAGAATATCATGTTTGGTAAGGTGGATGGTCAGAGAAAAAGAGGAAGACCCCCAACAAGATGGATTGGCCAAATGGCAGCATCAATGGACTCAAGTGTGGCAGCAGTAGTGAGGTTAACCCAGGATCGGGCAGCTTTTTGTTCTGCTGTACATAAGGTCGCTATAGGTTGGTACTGACTCAATGGCACCTAACAACAACAACAACAACAACACAGGCCAAAAATGGGATCAATTGAGCTTTAATAAGGATAATTGTAATGGGGCAGAAATTCACCAATATATATAAATCACTGATTTCATAATGATATTAAAAATAAAATTGGTCAATTTTGAATAAAAAGTCAATACATAACTTTGAAAAAATCATGGGATAGAGAGATAGACTAATTGGTTTCTACTTCTGGCTGTTGTAGTACCTAATTATGGGAGAATGGATGGATCTTTTCTATCTCAAGTTTTTTATGTTTTTATATACTTTATGCATCTAGCTGTTGTTGTTAAGTGCCATTGAGTTGGTTCTGACCCATAGTGACCCTGTATAGGGTTTCCAAGAAACAGCTTGCAAGTTTGAGCTACCAACCTTGCAGTTCAAACGGCTTTGCAGTCTGTCGCATTAACCCACAGCACCACTAGCAGTCTTTTTAAATTACATCTTATAAAGGATTTTTCACAAGAGTTTCTTCAGTTGACCACACTATTAAAATTTGTGGTAGGTAGGACTGATGCTGTACAATATACTTTATAGGTGGGAAAACTGGCATTCAGAGAAGCAAAGTAAGTCCACTATTAAAAGCTCATCAATTACAAGTATGCAGAGTCTAGAAAGAAACTAAGGCTTTCTGATTCCAGCTTCCTTGTTCTTTATAGCACATTATATAAGGTTGGTGTTAAGCTTAAAACACTTTGTAAATCTTCAAGCACTGCTGAGCTTTAGTCTGCCAAAGCAGTGGTTTACTCATACCTTGTCTAAGACTCAGTGCCTAGGACATAACATGTGCTTACCAGGGAGAATTAGCATGCTCTCCAGTCTTATGTTATTAGTGAGATGGGAATTTGCTCATGCTATTTGGAAAGCTCTTATTTTCCTAAATATATTGCAACTATACTAGGACTGTAGCTTTTAAAAATACATATATTGGTTGAATCCATGTCAAATATAGTTTCAAAGAGAAAGGACAGGTACCTTTGTATAGAATATAAAGACATAACATCATATAATAGGGATCACCTGAGGAGGAAGAGACACTTTTCCTGGGAATAGCAGCTCTAATCACAGGGATTGTTGTTGTTAAGTGCCGTCGAGTCGGTTCCGACCCATAGCGACCCTGTACAGGGTTTCCGAGGGTGTAAATCCTTATGGGAGCAGAAAGCCTCATCTTTCTCCCGCGGAGTGGCTGGTAGTTTCGAACCGCTGACCTTAAGGTTTGCAGCCCGATTCGTAACCACTACGCTACCAGAGCTCCTTAATCACAGGGATAGTTCTTGGCAAAAGATTGGTCAGCCAGGAACACTCTCATCCAGTCCCAAGGTCAGCCCCTGATACTGATAAAGAGTCCCATGAACTAGACTAAGGAGAGGATCATGTCCCTTCAGGAATGCACCCATATCTGGGAGAAGAAATATATAACCACTTAACACCACACACATGGGAGAGGGAGGGTCTAGCCAGCAGCTAGCTCTGAAGGGGGCACTTCTATATGTAAGAATCAGGAAATCTGTGTATGAATTCAGTTGCTGTCATTTATGATCTGTATCAATTTGGGATCTTCATTTATCTTACTTGAGTCTCATGTTCCTTGATTTTAAAATAGGGAGAACAATATCTGCTTGCTTCTGTTCCCTTGTGAGATTGAAAATACTTTGTTAATTCTATAGGTAATATTGCAGTTGTGTGCACACAGTCTACAAACTGTAGGCATTTGTTACATGGGTATACCACGAAGATATGAAGACACTTGCAGAGCATACTACCATGGCCTAGACTAGGACTGTTCCCACAATATAAATTAAGTTTCCAACACACAAGTGGCACCTAGTAAGTAGACTAGGAGGTGTCACATTCAAAGTCAGAACTTCAGTTCATTGGACTGATCAGTGGAGCAAACAAATGTTCCTGCTCCTGAATGGTTCACTAGCTACTAAGCTCCCCATCTCTTGAGAACTATATATTGAGTGACTTTCCTGAGACTCTCTGTGCTTCTTTGCTGATTGGTTCCACCATGAGGAGCTTGCTCTTGGTCTTTGTGATTCTTGTTTTGCTCTCCCATATTCCACCAGGTAAAATGGAATACTTTTTCTGTGGAATTTTGAACAATAAAGGGAAAGGGTGTGTAAGAATGAAAAAAGAGGGGCTTGGGCAAATTAAGCAGAATTGGGAGGAATAGGAATAGGGAGGAGTATATGCTCTGGGCTGCTGGAGGATATGAAGAAAAGATGCTTAAGACACATAACACGAAGCGATGCTCTTTGGCGCATACTAGTTTTGGATTTGAATGGGGGAAACTGAATTTTCAGGGAAGTTGGATGAATGGAATTGGCATAAATGTGACAGAGCAAAAGGTAATGTGAGGATGAGACCTGTACAGGAGAGAAGACTTTGGGATTCTTAGAACTTGCCCTAACCATGAGACTGATTTTGCATGCATTTAGAGGCCAAGGCAAATTCGATGCTGAGTAGATCCCTCAACCTAAACTTGAAGTATTTATTAAATTCACATTCAGCATGATGGGCTTCTATGGAACACCACTTTGAGGGGTTAGAATTTATGCTTTCTGACCAAAAGCCAGCATCTCAATAATACAGCAGCAGTAAACTTAAATCAACAATGAAAAGGTTCTCACAATTGTTCAACTTACAGTTTTTGGGGATCTACATAAAACTCCTTGAGTCCTGATGTGGAGCTGGTTAATGAGCTGGACTGCAAGGTCATTTGAACTGCAATGTCAGTGGTTCAAGCTCACCAGCTGCTCCTTGGAAACCCTATACAGGGTTGCTATGGGTCAGAACCAACTCAATGGCACTTCACAACAACAACAACAGAAAACTCACTGCCTCTTATCATTCCTCCCCAGCCCTTAGCTTCCAGAATCTCCCAGGTTTTAAGATTGGGAAAAATATTAGAAGTAGATTTAAATATGTGTTCCAGGTATTTAAATCTGTTTCACACACATTGTCTCATGGAATGCTTTTGATTACCGTGTGATAAGGCATAGTAGGCAGTAAGGCACTTGCAAAAAACTATATACTATGTTTTTACAAATGCAGGACTAGTACTGTGGACTTCAAAAATTCTAGTTCATTTCTCTTTTTCTTCAAACTGAGGCTTTGATAACACAAATTGCCTTGGATAGACTCTGAATGTCCCCTGATACGTGGCCTCTGCAGACTTTTGGAATCATTCTGAGTTCTGGATGTTTTTCCCATAGAACATAGTCCCAATCTGAATCTGCTGGACACTGTTACATGCATACAGTTGACTGCTGACTCACTTAGGTGGAGACCATGTTAGTTGGGCCTCTGAAAAATAAACTAAGAGAAGCTGGAAAAGGGGCATCCAGTTATCAAGTTTTGGGATATCTTTGTTCTGTCTAATTCACACTCAAAACATTATAAAGTATATCCTTAAATCTAATGTATGCAATGCAACATACCCTGTGGGACACTCACTAACTGGGCTTCATTTTTCAATTCTGCTCTCAGTTAGAAGTGGACCAAATGCTTACATAAGAAAATTCTTTAACACATGCTGGCGAATGAAAGGTATTTGCAGGAGATCTTGTTTGTCAAAGGAGATCTATCATCGTTTGTGCGATACTGAACGAGTGTGCTGCTTCCTTGAAAAGTATATGCCTATACTCATCGAGACAGTGGCATGAAGAGTCCTGCTGATTCCCTCCAGAAACCCATATCCTTCTTGGTGTATTATCCCATTAAAACAATGTCTGCTGCCTAACTATTAGTGTTTCTAGTAATTGAAAAACCTTTGTTGTCTCTAATATAGAAAGAATCTAACTAATTACTTTATCTTCAGGATTTTTCATCTTTGTTTATTGTTTCTTTCTAATATTTTATTTTAAAACTTTTGTTGAAGTATGATATCCAAATCAACAAAGTATACTAATCAGAAGCAAACAGCTTGATGAATTTCGTAAATTGTTCACACCCATATTGCTTGCACAGACAACATTACAACATCCCAGTTAATTCCAGTCACTGTCCCATGAAGGATAGTCCCTAGCCTGCCTTCCAAGAGCATAGTGGCACCTGCTTTTTATTTTCCTATGTGACATATTACTAAGAATGGAATTGCTAGGTTATGCATAGGCGTCCCTTGGTGGCACAGATGTGTAAGTACTCAATTACTAGCTGAAAGATTGGCAGTTCAAACACATCCAGAGTTGCCTCAGAACACAGGCCTGGTGACCTCTTTTCAAAAGGTCACAGTTTTAAAAGCCCCATGGAGCAGTTCCTCTGCACACACAGATCACTGAGTCAGAATTGATGTCACAACAACCACCAATAACAGTGAACCTTTATGTGGTCTCTCAGTAAGAATTTAGCAATATCATCTGTCTATTTTTGGTCATGAGTCATTTCCAAGGTGATCCCTGAACCTTTCTTTTAGTAGCTATCCACCGTCATTGAGTGAATTCCAACTCACAGTGACCCTGTAGGACATTGTAGAGGGTGTGTATCACTGGCTGCCCAGTGGGTGAGGGTGGGGACTGACTGCTTCTGGTCACCTGGAGACTATGGGCAACAAGGGGAGTTTCACACCTTTCTGGTCATCAGTGTGGGCACTTGTGCTGGTTCTGGGCAAGTGGAGCTGATTATCAGGTACCTGTCTTGATTGAGCACTACTTACAAAAGCTCAAAATGGTCACATTGTGGCAGGATAGCTGACAATTCTTCCATTCTGTCTGTCTCCTCTCTGTCAGTGTATACAGATTAATTTTTTTTTAAATTCCTGATCTCCTGATGAATATGTGCTAGATAACTTTTAACTTTTGGTATATTTCAAGGGAGCAGGGTGAGACTTTCTCCTCCAATAAAGATTTACAGCCTCAGAAACCCTACACAGGGTCGATATAAGTCCTAACTGACTCAACACTACACAACCACCACCACCACTATTGCTAGGTTGCAGAGAATGAAAATTTAATTTTTACTGGATAATGTCAAATTGTTTTCTATAATTAAAATTTTATGTATTTGCTTAATCATAGGCTTAATTATCTATCCATTCAGCAAGTCACCTCACTTTTTTGAAGCATTTCAAAATCACTTATAGATATCACTTGTTCCTAAATACTTTAACTTTAGTATTATAATACTAAATACTTACCATTGACTGGTGGTGGTGGTGGTGGTTATGTGTTGTGCAGTCAGTTCCGACTCATAACAACCCTGCATAGTGTTTCTGAAGCTGTAAATTTTTATGGGAGCAGAAAACCTCATCTTTCTCCTACAGAATGGCTGGTAGTTTTGAACTGCTGACCGTGAGATTAGCAACATAACTCATAACCACTATGTTACCAGAGCTCCTTGTATCATTGACTAGAGGTCAATATTTGTTTACAATGATTTCTTGTTTTGAAATAAAATTCTTATACAATGCATATACAAATCTGAATTTTATCATTATGAAAGTTTTAACAATTGCATACACTTTTGTATGCTAAACCTTATCAAGACATAGAACATTTCCATTATGCTAGAAAGTTCCATCATGTCCTTTTCTAGTTGATACCTGGCATGGTGCTATGGAATAAGTACTGGACTTCTAATTATAAGGTCTGTGGTTCAAACCTACCAGCTCCTCTTTGGAAATCCTATACAGGGTTGCTAGGAGTCAAAACCAACTCGACAGCAATTAGCACTACCACCACCACCAACAATCACCTACTTTCTGAGTGCCAACTGTCAGTCTGGTTTTCTTTCACCATATTCACCATTTATATTCACCTAGTCCAGAATTTAATATATATGGAATCATTTGAGTAAGAGCTCTATCATGTAAGACCTTTCCCCTCCACTTCAATAATGCTTTCGAGATTCATTCATGATGTTGTATGTACCTGTAACCTATTCCTTTTCCTTGTTGTTTGCTATGTGGAACTGTGGGATAAGCACTGGACCACAAGGTCATTTGTAACAAGGTTAGAGGGTCAAGCTTATCAGTAGCTCCTCAGAAACCTTATAGAGGTTCGCCAAGAGTTGGAATCAACTGGATGGCACTCAACAACAACAATATATGTATATATCTCATATATATTAAGTATGGAGTCCTGGTGGTGCTGTAGGATAAGCTCTAGACTACAAACCACAAGGCTATTATTGTTAGGTGCCATTGAGTCAGTACTGACTCATAGCGACCCTAGGCACAACAGAACAAAACACTGCCCGATCCTGGGCCAATCTCACAATTGTTGCCACGCTTGAGCCCATTGATACTGCCACTTGGCCAACCTTGCATTTCAAACTGAGGTTGTGGTCCACTGCTTATCTTACAGTGCCACACCAGGACTCCAATTCTAGGCAACAATTAATCTAATTTTTGTCTTTATTGATTTGCTTATTTTAGAAATTTCATATGAATGTTTTTATTATTGTTAGGTGCTGTTGAGTTGATTTAAACACACAGTGATCCTATGGACAATAGAATAAACAATTCCCTGTCCTGCATCATCATCACAATTGTTATGTTTGAGCCCATTGGTTTTGCCACTGTGACGGTTCATTTCCTTGAAGTCTTCTTATTTTTCACTTGACCCTCCACTTCATCAAGCATGATGTCCTTTTATAGGAACTACATCTTCCTAACAACATAGGATCTTTGCTTTTAAGGAGCGTTCTGGCTGTACTTCATCCAACACAGATTTGTTTGATTTTCTAGCAGTCCATGGTACTTTCAATATTCTTTGCTAATACTATAATTAAAATGCCCGTTTATTTTATAGTCTTCCTTATTCATTGCCCAACTTTCATATGTTTTTGAGGAAAATGAAACTATAATGGCTTGGGTCAGGCAAACCTTGGTCTTTACATTGACATCTTTGCTCCAGAAATGATGCTGTCTGCTCCAGTAGAGGTTTACAGTTTGGGAAACCCTATGGAGAGCTCTATTCTGCCCTATAGGATTGCTATGAGTCAGAATCAATGCCCAGTGACACGTGCTGAGGACTTGTAGGCCAGTGCAGACCAGCAGCACTTCTTATGCCTTCAGCCACCTGCACTAGGAGCCAGTGGACCAATTACATACCCATTCCTAAGGTGTATTCTAATGGACAGGGTCACAACCTTCTATCAGTCACCTGTAGACTGGCAACATCCTCATTGCTTCCGTGCCCACATCATCATCTACAATCAGACATGTGCTTGCTCCAACCAACCCTGAGCATCTTTACTCACTCAGGGCCAATTGTGAGAGTTTCTGTATCATCCACCCTGTGATGGATGACCCTCACCCAAGCTCCTGGAAACCAGAAGTACACATACACAACACCCAACCCAATGACCAGTAAAAATGCTACCTGTATCCATGCTCAGGTGACCAGTCAGATAGACACTTCACCTTACCAGCACTACTCATAGCAGTAGGGCTTATTTGATAACTTATCCAAAGTTCCCTCTTGGTGGTGCTAATAAACTGGATTATCATAAAGAGAATGTAGGGAAGTTTTCCTAGTGGCTGAGGAGCCCTCAGAATAGAGAAATCCCATCAAAACATGTTTTGAAAAAGAATATTATTTGACAGTAATGACTGTGAAGTAGGATTATCAGATCCTTGGAGGTCCCTCAGTGAGCCCTCTAGGTTTCAATATGAGAGCATGGGAGCACTGAAGATAAATGTGATATGCTGTGTAGATTGGGCTACAATATGGTCACATTTTTCCTATCTTAAGTTTTTAAACTACCAAGCACAAAAACTTTCTCTTGAAGTCTTCTTCTCCAACACACATCACTGAAGCAAGGTCTTGGTCCTCTAAGACATGGTACTTACCTGCTTAGCTACTGTCTATCTTCCTAAGACATGATATCAACATATATGATATTTACCTGCTTAGCTATTGTCTATATTTCTACAGTCAAGAGATATTCACTGAAGATGTGCCACTCATGTACAATTGGGCTTATAGTCCTATTTGCTGTAGTTTCTTTAGAGAATAAAATGACCTAAGCAATTGAACTCACATTTTAAACTTGAAGGAAGTTTAGGAAGTCTAAGTGATGTAGAAAAGAAAACAAACTCTTTGGAGTAAATATCTCATGATCATTGTCTCAGAAGAACACAAATTCAAAATTCCAACAACTGCACAAATGAATAACGGTTCCCAATATTCATATAGGCTAACAAGATTTGAGAATACAAATCCTGGAGAATGAAAGAACATCTTAATAAATATCATCAGAAAACCGAAATCCTACTTTTTTTGAGATCTAACTAAAAATCCATGTAAGACCAACCTTCTATTACTGCTCATTACTAGACAAATTCAAAGCATAGAGACCACCCAATCATCCTGTCAGATATGACAAGGGATGTCTCTGTCTTTTTAGCTTATGATTGCAGGAAGAAAATGAAGTCCCTGAGAATACTAAGGAAAGCAGAGGATTTTCTTTCTCTTCACATCTTGGCTCACTCCACATAAGTTTAGGAAAAGTAGAAGGCTGAGTTAAATTCTAGTTCTTGGGTGATGCAATTTGTTTGTTCTTGTCTGCTAATATAAAGATTAGCTGTTAGAATCTACCCAGCTGTGCAACAGAAGAAAGTCCGGAGATCAGCTTCCATAAAAATCATAGCTAACAAATCCTTGGGAGCGGTCCTATGCTGTAATGTATGGGGTCACCATAAGTTGGGATTGACTTGATGACAACAGGTTTGGTTTTTTTTTTTTTTTTTCAATTCATGCTGTGATCTCTGAATTTTAAAAATATTGGTTCTACTTGGTTAGCAATTTGACCACACCAGTGACATGAATATCACCTTTTACTTAAATTGGTTCTGAGTAAAAGTCAGTTTCCTTAAAGACAGAGGCTTTTCTTGCCTTTGAAGCATCTCAGAACCTCTACTACAAATTCTACACAATGTATTTTCCACTACCTTATTGGCATATTTTCTGGATAACAGAAAGGGAAGCATGTTCCTAAATGAATAGGATGTCATGTACAGATATATAGGAAGAATTTTTTTAAAGTTTTGCTTTATATTGTGACAAAATCCTTTCCTATTACATGCCTTACTGAGAGATTTGATAAGTACTTACATGACTTCTTAAAGGCTTTTGGATACTGGATTTAAGTTTCTTTTGGATGTGTCATTACTGGGAATGACCGAAGTTAGCCACATTTTGTTCAGATTACGTATTTAAAGAAACCTAGATGAAATAGAGGGTGATCATGTAACTCACACACTTTCTATCAAAGAATAAAGTGCTTTGCAACTACTATTGTTATATCAGTTCTGGTAAATGTGCTCATTTCCTGACAGGGTATATGAATGCAGAGATTTGGGCTTGTGGGAAGGTAAGGTAGAGACAGTGCAGGGCTGACATTTCCATTTTATTGTAACTTGTGCCAGCAGTGGGGAGTTCTGTCTATGCAGACCTTAACCTGCTTTCAGAGAATTACCAATTTTTTCAGCAGCGTGAGCTCAGATTCTCTATCTGTCTTTAGGGCTCAGCTCTCTAATGATTTCTCATGATGTCCCTTTATCCAGTTGGAAATTAAAATACTTCAGACACTTAGCAGGTTGAATTGTTTTCAGGTTTCTGTTTGTCTGTGTGTATAGAGAGTTCACATCCAAAATGGAAGAGTGAAATGAAAAATAAGCTTAAGGCAGTCTGAGATGTTATGAGTCCACAGTTCCAGAAAAGTCATGAGCTTCAGATAAAGTTCCCTCTGCCTCTTTCAGATGCTGATAATTTTCCTGGGCCCAGACTAGATTCATTCCTTATTCTGCATAGTAAGCCTTGGTTACAATTTCAGGCTTTCTGTGCCCCCAACTCCTTTTACACTCTACAGAAGAGTTTAGGTCTCGAAAGGGAGGACACACTCCACCAGACTTTTGTGTCTTCCTCCTCACAGACACCAAAAGCTGTTCAAAAGCTGGACAATATCTGGGAATACAGGATCCCTTCATTATAACCCTTTATCTTCTTTTTTCATCCCAGGAACTTAGCTATTGCTTCTCAGCCCTGCACCATATCAACAATTGACTGTTTGCATCCGGAGCCTTACCTGCTCAGGTAGTCCAAGCTGTAGCCAGTTTTCCTCAAGCTGAGGAAAACTACTCCACAATCAGAATCCCTCCTGCCCCATCACCACCTCTTCTTGAGTGGTACATGCAGACTCACACATTCAAGCACCTGTATGTGATTCATGGTGATGAGCAATCAGCAGTCAACATGGTAACCAGTAGGACCATCAGTATGACTACAGATGTATCTAGATGTGGTTGCCATGTCTTCATAAGGTCAATTAGTAAAAAGAAACAAACAAATAAAACCAATGAGACAAAAAAGATTCAGACAGTTTATTACTTATACAGAAATAAAAACAAGAACAACATGATGATAGCTTTCTGTGTTTCTAATCTCATAGGATAACAGCACATCAAAGGGTCAGGTGACAGATAGCTGCATGAGTAATTTCTTTAAGTATTACAATAAGTACAAAGCTAGTCTTTATGAATTAGAGGTGAAAGATGTCCCCAATATTCAACTTTATAGAAATGTTGAACCACTCCATCATTTCTGGTATTGACTACTACCCCCTACTCAATATTTTTTTCTTATATCTTTGTTGTTGTTGTTGTTGTTGTTAGGTGCTGTGAACTCATAGCAATCCTGTATAGGATTTTTGAGGAGCAGCTGGTGGATCTGAACTGCTGACTTTGCAGTTCAAACTGATCTTGCAGTTGAGTACGAACCCTGCAGTGCCATACCAGGTCTCCTCCTTATATCTTGTTGTTGTTGTTGTTAAGTGCCGTCGAGTCGGTTCCAACCCATAGCGACCCTAAACAGGGTTTCCAAGGCTGTAAATCTTTACGGGAGCAGAAAGCCTCATCTTTCTCCCGCAGAGCAGCTGATAGTTTTGAACTGCTGACCTTGCGGTTCACAGCCCGATTTGTAACCACTACGCTACCAGAGCTCCTTTCCTTATATCTTAAGGTTCCATAATTCACTGCAATATCTCACATAACTCACAGACTATCAAGAAATGCCTTCCATGGTTGTGGAGGCTGGAAAGTTATGAATCTGTGGTTCAGATGTCAGTCTGAAGGATTTCTCTTCACTTATATGGTTGCAGGTACTGATAAAACCAAATTGGTAGGTCAGATGACACGCTGTTGACTCACAAGGGCTGTAGAAGCTGGTGAATTAGGTCAGGTGATAAGCTACTGGCTCAACTCCCCAGAACTGGAGGTCAGACAGACAAACTAGATACAAATTCAGAGTAAGAGAGTGAACTTTGCCAAAGTGCTACCAGAGTCTTCCAGGTCTCGTTTGGTATGGCTACAGAGATGCAAAAGTGAAAGAAGCAACTCTTATTTGACTGACCAGACATCAGAACTCGCATCACCACGATGGCTTCCCAATTCCTGGACCAGTGAACCACCTTGAGTCTTTTATTAGGGTCTGATTGTTTTCATCAATATGGTTCATCACAAGAACTAGTCTTCTGCATATCTTCAGTCAGGATGGTGGAACACAAAAATAGTATTTTGTCCATGTCCAGGGTATTGATGAAGGTGTATTTTTAGTTTTGTGATGTCAAAAGGTAAGGCTGAGGACCCGCTGGGCATTACTGTGAATGTTAGGTAGGCCAGATCTGATCTTAGATAGTTTTGCTACCCCGGCCTCCTGCTTTTCTTAATTAAGCAGGAAGCTAGTAGTTTGTCTATTAAGGGGACAGCTTAAAATAGGAAATGAGTTCTTATTTTAACACAAATATGAAAGATGGTGGCTAATTTGCAGACCACACCTCCAAGGAAACTAAGGAGGGTGACTTGAGTCACACTCTCTAATAAGATGAGGACTCAAGATACATCTCACCTTTATTACAAAAAATACTAAAGGGAGTTCTTTGGGCAGAGAACTAACAATAGCAGACAACTTGAGACTAACATACATGACAATATCACCTAGACTCAACCCAAATATAAAAGTATTCAAAGTAAACCAGACCTATAAGACTAAAGGCAGAGAACCGAGATATAATTGCAGCAGCAGCAGCAACTAAACATAAAGTAAAAAAAGGGAATAATGTAGTTATGTCGTTGTTGTTAAGTGCTGTCTAATTGGTTTCTACTCATAGTGGTCTTATATAGGGTTTCTGAGGAACGGCTAGTGAGTTTGAACCACCAACCTTGATGTTCAAATCGACCTTGCCATTGAGTGCTTATCCTATGGCACCACACCAGAACTTCCAAATGAAGGGGAAATAAAAAAAGATTTCAAGAATAAATAAATAAATAAATGTAAATATAGACCTGAAAACAAGACTCCTAGCCCTAACCCAACACTTACCCCAACCCTAGTTATAACCCTAACCCTAACGCTAAACAAAGTCCTATACCTAGCTATAGTCCCAACTCTAACCCTCATTCCTTTCTCCTACCCACCCCTCAATCAAAAGATACAACCCAACTTGATCTGATCTCATTAACATAGCAGACAACTCATTCCAAAATGGGACCACAACCACAGGCATAAAGCCTAAGATTTACAATACACAGATGGAGGACTGTGGCTGGAAGGGCCATACTAATGTACCACAGCCATACTGTACCACAGCAAACTAACTATCAAATTTTAAACTATAAGTAAAGGGCTTTATAGCCTGTAGTGGAGCTCTATGGAGAGGGTGAGGTGGAATATCGTTGTTCACACTAGTGAAGTGAATAACAAACTGCCTCATGGCAGTGCCTCATATTATGGTCTATTTCTTCTATTTGAAAGAACTTCAGAGTCAGACTTGGTTGAGATTCACATCAGATTGTAGTTAAGTCATGCCTATAAGGCTTGTGTGAGAGGCATGCAAGGTTTCTGGGGTACCAGGGCAGATCTGTTCCTCTGTATAATGGAGGTTCGTGCCAAAGGTAAACAGGGAGCTAAAGAGACATTACAGTAAAACATGAAGTAAAAAAAAAAAAAAAAAAAGAGGTTTCTAAAATTTAAGACTTCCAAAATGATTAAGACTTTTTTTCTTAGACTAGAGAAAGAAACAATCTCTGAGGAGAGAGTGTGGATGTCTTTGAAGTGAGAAAATATATCGAAAGGCTTCAGAAAGGTGGCCCAAGATAGTGATGTAGGCAGACACCTCATAACATTCCTTCTACAACAGTGAATGGAGGAAACGAGTGTATCTGATATAGATGACAACTTTGGAACCCTGAGCATCAATCAAAGGCAAAGCTGGAGAATCAGACCAAGTGTCAAGTGGAAGGATAGACTACAAAAACAGTGGAACCTTCATAGGATGGCTACATTAAGACAAAGCAAGCAACTCTACCAACTGAAGACATCATCTGATGCACCCATGTTCAAAGCCAGGCAGAACTGTTCCTCACTCTGTAAACTTTAAGTGCGTTATCACCCACTATGACTCCAGCATCCTGTTCCAGAGACACATAGACCTGTGGTGCTTCCCCCACTTGGGATCCAGTGGCACCCACCATAGCTGTCCTAAGCTGGGGGCCCATGGTGTAATTTTAGAACATTCTTATGGAGAGGAAGTCAAGATGACATCAAGAAATAAAAGACTACTTTAAACTTAGAAACATAAAAGTAAATTTTGAAGCAATCCCAAAATAGTTAAGAATGCTAACAAATCTACCCATCAAAATTAAAAAGAAAACCAGAAAGGCTCAGTAAACACAAAATAAAAAATGAAAAGAAAATACACAAAAATAACTCAGCATAGAAAATTAAATGGAACAAAGAAACCATCAACACCATGCACACACAACACAACACAACAAAATGTCAGGAATAAACTCATATTGCTAAGCCAACTCAATGTAATTCACTTATATGCAACTGCAACTAAAAGCATATGGCCCATTAATATATGATCTATAAGAGACACACCTTAGACACAAAGACATAAATAATCTAAACATCAAAGGATGGAAAAATAATATAAAACAAACAATAATCCAAAGTGAGCAGAAGTAGCAATATTAACCTAAGGAAAAAAACAGACATTAAGACAAAATCCAGGATAAAAGATAAGGAAAGACATTTATAGTGATTAAAGGGTAAATCCACCAAGAGGATATAACCGTAATAAATATAAACACAACATCTGATTTGGCTCCAAAATATATGAAAGAAACTACCATCGTTGAAAAGAAAAATTGACAGTTTCATAATAATGATTCACCACTCATCTGTCAATTTGTCATATTGTGGTGACTATGTTTTGCTGTGATACTGGACTCTATGCCACTGGTATTTTGAATAGCAGCAGGGTAACCCATAGTGAACAGGTTTCAGAGGTGCTTCCAGACTAAGACAGTCTAGGAAGAAAGACAGATGCACTACTTCTGAAAGGTTAACAACTGAAAACCTTAAGAATAGCAGCAGAACATTGTCTGATATAGTGCTGGAAGATGAACCCCTTAGGTTGGGAGGCACTCAGATACTGCTGGTGGAGAGCTGCCTCCTAAAAGTAGAGCTGGCCTTAATGATGTGGTGGAGATAAGCTTTTGGGATGTTCATTTGCTTACATAGCACAAATCAAAATAAGAAGAAACAGCTGCAAACATCCATTAATAACTGGAACATGGAACATAAAAGTATTAATCTAGGAAAATTGTAAATCATAAAAAATGAATATATGACCTTGAGAGTATCCCACCTGAGTTTAGAGACCATCTCAAGAACAGATTTGATGCATCAGACACTAATGACCGAAGAACAGAGAAGCTGTGTGATGACATCAAGAACATCATACAGACAGGGTTGATAGGGACGGGCAACCTAGACATTGGCTACCTAAAATGGGAGGATGGGGGGAAGCTAGAAAGGCATGAAGTGACTGGCTTACATGTTTTTAAGGGGGAGTTCAGTTTCAGAGTGTGTGGGGAAGGTAGAATCCCCACTGAATAGTTTTGGTCTTTTCTAGATGGGTCTGATGAAAGGAGATGGGGATACTATTCTTTTGATTCAATAGTGAGTAATTGTTATCATAACTAATTACAACTGTTACAACTGTAAAGGTAGAAGTTTTGTAACAAAAAGCGGGGAGTTAATCTTACATTCCAGGAACAGAGAACCCTAAGACCATCAAGGGAGAAGAGCATGAGAGAAATGTGGGATGCTATGCAGACAAGCAGTGACACCAGAGATGGAGGCAGAGATGAGGACATGGAGAAATAGAGAAGCTGAGGACTCTAGACTCATGGAAAGAGAAAGGCTGTGTGCTGGTGGCCAGGAGGCAGGTTTGCAAAATATGCCCATTGGTTGTTTAAATTGTTATATGTACCTGAGTGTTTCTGTGTACACCTGCCTCCTCCCCCCCCCCCCCCCCCAAAAAAAAAAATCAGGAGAAATAGAAGCAAATACTATTGAATGATGATGCATGGGAGAGATTATAACCATTGCAATGGAACAATTAGTGCAAAACCGATATTCTCCCATATAAACTATCACTCAATTCACAATAAAAAATTTACAAAAAATCATACAAGAAGAAAGTGAAATATCATTAAAATACAGGAAAGAAAGAAAAGACAAAAATGATGTCAGATGAGACTCTGAAACTTGCTGTTGAACATAAAGCAGCTAAAGTGACTGGAAGAAATGATGCAGTAAAAGAACTGAACAGAAAATTTCAAAGGAGCACTGGAGAAGACAAAGTCAATTATTATAATGAAATGTGCGAAGACCTGGAGTCAGAAAACAAAGAGTAGACATGCTCATCCAAAAGAAAGGTGACTCAACAAATTGAATAATATCATTAATATCACATGCAAGAAAAACTTTGTTGGAGATAATTCACAAATGGTTGTAGCAGTACATCAACAAGGAGCTGCCAGAAACTCAAGCTGGATTCAGAAGAGGATGTGAAATGAGTGATATAATTGGTGACATCGGATAAATATTGATTGAAAGTAGAGAATACAGTAAGGAAATTTACTTGTGTTTATTAACTATGCAAAGGCATTCAATTCTGTGGGTCATAATAAACTATGGGTAGCATTGCAAGGAATGAGAATTCCACAATACTTAATTCCTCTCAGGAGGAACTTGTGCATAGACCAAGAGGCAGTCATTTAAGCAGAGCGAGGGAATACTGAATGGTTTGAAATTAGGTGCACTTCAGGCTTTTATCCTTTCATCATGCTTATTTAATGTATATGCTAAGCAAATAATCTGAAAAACTGGATTATATGAAGAAGAATGTGGCATCAGGATTTAAGGAAATCTCATTAATAATCTCTGATATGCAGATGGCATAATTTTGCTTACTAGAAGTGAAGAGGACTTGAAGCATTTATTGATGAGATCAAAGAACACAGCCTTCAGTATGGATTATAACTCAATGTAAAGAAAACAAAAATCTTCACAACTGGACCAATAAACAATATCATTATAAATGAAGTAAAGATTGAAGTTGTTAAGGACTTCATTTTATTGGGTCCACAATCAATTCCTCATGGGAGCAGCAGTCAAGAAATAAAGGACCTGTTACATTAGGCAAATCAGCTGCAAAAAAACTATTTAAAGTATTAAAGAGCAAAAACATCACTTTGAGGACTAAGGTGTGAGGGACACAAACCTTAGTATTTTCATTGCCTCTTTTGTATCAAAACCTGTCTGTGAATACGAACGACCATAGAAGAATTAATGAATTGAATGATAATGTTGACAAAGAATATTGAATATAACATTGACGGTCAGAACAAACAAATCTGTTTTGGAATAAGTCTGGCCAGTTTGCCTTTTGAAAGTGGCAATGGTGACTATTGGTCTTTCTTACTTTGGACACTTTGTCAGGAATGACCAGTGTTTGAAAAAAGACATTATGCTTGGTAAAGTGGAGGGTCAGCAAAAAAGAGGAAGATTCCCCAATGAGATGGACTGTCACAGTGGCAACAACAATGGGCTCAAGCATAGCAATGATTGTGAGGAAGACACAGGACTGGGCAGTGTTTCATTCTGTGTATAGAGGTTCACTCAATGGAAACTAGCACAATACAATAATTACTATAACAATTGTATGAAAAACCAATCATTTACAAATGGATATGTAGATGCCCAGGTACCACTACCAACTCCTCTGACAGGATCACAACACAGGATCCCAGACAGAGTGAAAGAAAAATATAGGATAAAACAATCAAACTCACTAATAACAGACAACCTCTGTCCCCTCCAAAAAAGCCAAATCCATGGCCATTAAGTTGATTCTGATTAATAGGGAGAAGCTTATAAAATAAGCAATAATACCAGAGAGGAACATGATCCATGGAACAATTATAGGAGACCAAAAGGACAAGATTTTCTCAAAAGTAAAGATGAGAGGCCAGGAAGGGGTAGAAAATTTAGATGAAAGGAAACGGTATAAATGAGAGCATTGGTACACTGAGGGAATGCAGCCGATAGCATGGAACATGTCATTGCTTTATTGAATGGGAAACTAGTTTGCTGTGTAAACTTTTATCTAAAGTACAATTAAAAAAAAAAGTCCAAGATGTCCATAAGAAAAAGAATATTAGATCAGGATTGTTTCTGGCATGTATGTGACCCCAAAACCAAAGGTGCTTTGGTGCTCTACCACATCTAAACAAAATTCCATTTTTAAATCAAGCTATGTCTGAAATCTTGGTTGCTACTCTAAAGAGGCAATTCAGCTTTTAGTCAAAGTAACACAAAAGGAGTAAGAGTCAGGATGTTATTTTAGTTTATGCTAGGAGCTATTTGTTAAAAAAATACTTGTTAAGGATATGTCCCATAAGCACCAGTTGATCTTGAAATGAGAGAGAAAAGAGGAAGGACTGGCTGGATTGAAGTTCAGGGAGATGTGTGAACTCCCGAGCCTATGGACACTGACCTAGACACTAGGGGCTACAGTTGAGAGTGAAGTGGCCAGTTCATCTGAAGTGGGTGGAAGCCGATGAGAATTCCAAAACTTGCAGATCATACCCATGGGATCTAGCTTGAATGGTTTGCTAACCAAAACTAGACAAGGTGAAGATAAAGAAGTTTGCTACGGGGAACAAGCATACATTGCTATAATCTGATGAGCTGGACCTTTGCTTATGGATGTAGTTGCTCAAAACTTCAACCAAAGGGGAAGGATTCTTTTTATCAAGGACCAAGCTTGCCTCCTCAGTACACTGGATTGATATGGATGGGCAAATTAGACATTGGCTATCCATAATAGAGGGCTATAAAGGCATGAACTGTCTGACTTACAGGCTTTCATGAGTCTGCTTAGTTTCAGAATGAGAGGAGTAAGGTAGAATCCCCACTGAATCATTTTCCTTTTGTCCAAATGGGTATGGTGAAAGAGGATAGGGATAGAAATTTATGATTCAGTTGTAATTGTTAGCAGAACTAATTGTGATTGTCACAACTGTAAATGTAGAAGATAAGTAACTAAAAAGTGGGAGTAGTAGTTTCATTAATAGAGGACCCTAGGATCATCAAGAGGGAAGAGCATGAGTGGCAGCAGAGACTGTGGAAGTGGTGATGGCATAGAGAGATAGAGCAACTGAAGACTATAAGTCCATGGAACAAGAAAGGCTATGTACCTGCGGTCAGGAGGCTGGCGTGCAAAGTATGCTATGCCCTCTGGAAATTTAAATTAATATATATTTTGTTTGTGGCATCATAAAAAAAAAGAGAATAAAGATAAATACTGTTATTGCAGGATATACCCTTTGGGTGGTTGATGATGCATGGAGGGGATTGTAACCATGGCAATGAAACGATATACGATAGAATGAATGTAAAACAAATGTTCTCCCATGTAAACTATCACATAATTCACAATAAAACATTTATTAAAAAAAGATAAATACTGTTAAATGATGGTTCATGGAGGGAATTGTAATCAAGCAAAATATGATTTGTTGAATGTAAAACTGATGATCTGCCCTGTAAACTTAAAATAAACAATAAAAGCTCTTAAAATTTTTTTTTTTTTAAAAAAGGGTATTTATATAGCTTTCCTGGAAAAATACTATGATCAGCATGAAATTAGAACGTAGAATTGGTAAAGTTAAGTAAGGATGAAGCCCTGGGATTGTCTTGTAAGATGGGTTAAAATAAAAAAGGATCAATAGTCTGAAAATATTGCCCTGGTATTAGAAATAGTGCTGGAAATCACAATATAGAATTGTGCAAGACCAATGACTTATTCGTTGTAAATGCCTTTTTAAAATAACATAAAGTGTGACTATACATATGGACCTCAATAGATGGAATGCATAGGAATCAAATTGATTTCATCTGTAAAAAGAATTGGTAGAAAAGCTCATGAGCTTTTGGCTGATGAGCCAAAACAAGGCCAGGGGCAGACTGTGGAACAGACCATCAATTTCTTATATGCAAGTTCATGCTGAATCTGAAGAAATTTAAAATAAGTCCACAAGAGCCATGACCTTAAATACATCTCACTTGAATTTAGAGACCATCTAAAGAATAGATTTGATGCATTAGACACTAATGACTGAAGACCAGAAGAGTTATAGAATGACATCAAGGACATCATACATGAAGAAAGCCAAAGGTGATTAAAAAGACAGGAAATAAATAAAATATAAAAAATGGATGTCAGAAGAGACTCTGAACTTGCTCTTGAGTGTACAGAAGCTAAAGTGAATAAAGAAATGACAAAGTAAAAGAACTGAACATAAAATTTCAAAGGGCAGCTCGAGAAAACAAATTCAAGTATTATAATGAACTGTGCAAAGACCTAGAGTTAGAAAACCAAAAGTGAAGAACACATTCTCAAGCTGAAAGAACTGAAGAAAAAATTCAAGCCTCAGCTGGAAATACTGAAGGATTGAATAGACAAAATATTGAATGATGCAGAAAGCATCATAATTAGATATAAGGAATACATAGAGTCACTGTAATCAAAAAACCTGGTCAATATTCAACCATTTCAAATGGTAGCATATGATTAAGAATCGATGGTATTGAAGGAAGAAGTTCAAAATGTACTTAAGGCATTGGTGAAAAACAAAGAGCCAGAAAATGATGGCATATAAATTGTAATCTTTCAACCAACTGATGCAGCACTGGAGGTATTCAGTCATCTATGCCAGGAAATTTGAAAGACAGTTACCTGACCAAGTGATTAAAAGAGATCCATATTTGTACCCATTCCACAGAGAGGTGACCCACTGGAAATCATTGAACAATATCATTAATATCACAGGCAAATAAATTTTCTGAAGATAATTAAAAAACTGTTGCAGCAGTATATTGACAAGGAACTGTCAGAAGTTCAAGCCAGATTCAGAAGAGGATTTGGAACAAGGAATATCATTGTAATATCAGATAGATCTTGGATGAAAACTGAGATTACCAGAAATACATTTATTTGTGCTTTATTGACTATGCAAAGGCATTCGACTGTGTGGATCATGACAAATTATGGATAACTTTGCAAAGGATGGGTATTCCAGAACACTTAATTGTGCACATGAGGAACCTGTGCATAGACCAAGAGGCAGGTGTTAGAACTAAACAAGGATACTAAATGGTTTAAAATAAGGAAAGGTGTGCATCCGAGTTGTATCTTTTCACCATACTTGTTCAATCTGTATGTTCAGCAAATAATCTGAGAAACTGGATTATATGAAGAAAATCATGGCATCTGGATTAGAGGAAGACTCATTAACAACCTGCAAATGATACAAACTTGTCTGTTGAAAGTGAAGATGACTTGAAATATTTACTGATGAAGTCAAAGGCGACAACCTTCAATATGGATTGCACTTTAGTGTAAACAAAGCAAAAATCCTCACAACTCTACCAATCAACAACATCATGATAAGTGGAGAATAGATTATAGTTGTAAAAAACTTAATTTTACTTGGTGTCACAATAAACACTCATGGAAGCAGAATCAAACAATGTATTGTATAAAACAAATCTGTCACAAAAGAGCTACTTACAGTGTTCAAGAACAAAGATATCAGCTTGAGGATTTAAGGTGTGTTGGACCCAAGCC
>NW_006408582.1:1065916-1066953 GCF_000296735.1 Chrysochloris asiatica | reverse complement strand
CTATGAGTTGGAATCGACTCCATGGCACATAAGAGGAACAACAACGTTCACCTAGGACAACAGAAAAAGGAGAATCATGAATAGGTGTAGGAAATGAAATTTATGACTATTTGCCCCCATAATTGCCCCTCTGCCATCAGACCAGAGAAGTGAATCATATACAGATACCATGACGGAAATTTTTGATAAAAAGATTTTACAAAAGAATCCTGATGAAATTGGGGGAGGGGGGGAAGATGGATGGAGAACACCATTTCAAATTATCCCTTGATATTCGGAGCCAAGGAAGCTAGATAAACTCCTGAAACTATGGCCCTGAGGTAGTCTTTACACTTTTATCAAATAAGTCCCCTGAAATCTTCTTTAAACTAAGCAATAGTTTAGGTTAACTAGTAAAGAATGTCTAGCTTGAGCATTATGCTCTTCTAAGGTCTATCTAAGGAGTTCTGGTAGCGTAGCGGTTACGAATCGGGCTGCGAACCGCAAGGTCAGCAGTTTGAAACTACCAGCGGTTCCGCGGGAGAAAGATGAGGCGGTCTGCTCCCGTAAAGATTTACAGCCTCGGAAACCCTGTACACAGGGTTGCTATGAGTCGGAACCGACTCCACGGCACATAACAACAACAACAAGATTTATCTATATGGGACACAATTGACAACACAACATGAAAGTATAAAATTGACAATACAACAATTAGAAATTTAGGGAATAGTGAGTTTATGTTGATTGGGGAGGAAAATCTCAGAAAAGTAGGGTGAGAATGGTTGTACAACTCAAGGAATTTAATCACTATTGTATATGCAGAAATTTTTAATTGAATTATGATCTACTGTGCACAGTCTCAACACCAACAATAAATAAAATAAATTATAAAAAAAGAAAAAAGATTTGCTAGAATAACAAAAAAGTTTAGCATAGCTCTTTATAAGATAAAATTCTGGTGGTTTATAAGTAATGCTAAACTCAACAATCTTTGTTGTTGTTAGATGCCATTGTGTTGGCACTGAATCGTAGCCACACTATGTACAACATAATGA
>NW_006408582.1:1060842-1061643 GCF_000296735.1 Chrysochloris asiatica | reverse complement strand
ATGAGGGAAAGGTGATGACTTCTGAATGTTTAGTTCCTGAAAACCTAATGAATAACTTTGGAATACTGTCAGATAGTACTATAATACTGACTATTGAAACATGATTAATAGCACCAGAATATTGTTGGATATCGTGCTGGAAGATGAGTCTTCAGGTTGGAAGGCACTCAGAACACAACTAGGAAATAGATGCCTTGTCAAAGTAGAGTTGACCATTACAAAAAGAATGGAGTAAAACTTTCAGGATCCTCACTTGCTGATGGGACACAACTCAAAATGAGGAGAAACATCTGTAAACATCCATTCCATCAGAACAGGGAATGTATGAAGTATAAATCTAGGAGAACTGGAAGCTGTCAAATGAAATGGAATGCATAAACATTGATATCCTAGGTATTAGTGCACTTAAATGGACTAGAATTAGCCTTTTGAATCTGACAATCATATAGTTTACTATGCTGGGAATGACAAATTAAAGAGGAATGGCATCACAATCATTATCAAAAAGATATCTCTTGAAGTATCATGCTGTCTGTGATAGGATAATATCCATACAACTACAAGGAAGACCAGTTAATACCACTACTATTCAAGTTTACGCACTAACCACTAAAGCCAGTAATAATGAAACTGAGGAATTCTATCAAGTTCTTCAGTCTAAAATTGATCAAACATGCAATCAAGATGTAGTGATAATTACTGGTTACCAGAATGCAAGGGTTGGAAACAAAGAGGATCAATAGTTGAAAAATATGGTCTTGGTGCTAGAAACAATGCTGGAGGTCACATGATAGAATTTTT
>NW_006408582.1:1054093-1059542 GCF_000296735.1 Chrysochloris asiatica | reverse complement strand
AAGATGGAAGGAATACTCAGAGTCACTGTACCAAAAAGAAATGGTTGATGTTCAACCATTTCAATAGATAACCTATGATCAAGAGCCAATGGTACTGAAGGAAAAAGTCCAAGGTACCCTGAAGGCATTGACAAAGAACAAGTTTTAAGGAACTGATGAAATCCAAATTAAATTATTTCAACAAATTGATGGAGCACTGGAAGTATTCATCTATGCCACAAAATTTGTAAGACCTGGCTAACTGATTGGAAGAGCTCCACCCATTCCAAAGAGAGGTGACCCAACAGAATGTGGAAATCACTGGATAATATCATTAATATCACATGCAAGTAAAATTTTGCTAAAGGTAGTTAAAAAATTGTTACACTCATTAATAAGGAACTGCTAGACATTCAAGCCAGATTCAGACGAGGGCATGGAACAAGGGATATCATTGCTGATGTCAGATGAATCTTGGCTGACAGCAGAGAATACTAGAAAGTTGTTTACCTGTGCTTTACTGACTACACAAAGCTTTTCAATTGTGTGGTATGACAACCTATAGAAAACATTCCAGAGAATGAGTAATCTGGAACACTCAACTGTGCCATGAGGATGCTGAACATAGACCAAGGGGCAGTCATTAGGACAGAACAAGGGGGACACTGGATGGTTTAAAATTTGGAAAGGTGTGTACTAGGGTTGTGTTCTTTCACCATTCTTATTCATTCCTTATGCTGAGCAAATAATACGAGAAGATGACTATATGAAGATGAATGTATGAAGAAGAACATGGCATCATGATTGGAGGAAGGCTCATTAACAACATTTGATACCACCTTCCTTGCTTGCTGAAAGCAAAGAGGACTTAAAATACTTATTGATGAAGATCAAAGACCACAGACTTCAATATGGGTTCCATCTAAATGTAAAGAAAACAAAATCCTCACCACTGGACCATTAAATAACATTTTGATAAATGGAGAAAAAATTGCAGTTGTCAAATATTTCATTTTTCTTGGATCCACAATCAACGTTGATGAAAGCAACAGTCAAGAAATCAAACAACATATTGTATTAGGCAAAACTGCTGCACAAGACCTCTTTTTTTAAAAAATAGTTTTTATTGCGATTTCAGTGGTAGTTTACATGGGAGAACATAGGTTTTACACTCATCATTTCATTGCAATGATTACAGTTTTCTCCATGCACCATCATTCAACAGTATTTGCTTCTATTCCCACTGTTTGTTTTTTTTTTTGTGTGTGTGTGGGGTGGAGGAGGGGGAAGCACACAAAAACACTTAGGAATATATAATCATTTAAATATCCAAGGGGGCACATTCTGCAAGTCTGCTTCCTGGCCGCCAGCACACAGCCTTTCTCTTTCCACGAGTCTAGAGTCCTCAGCTACTCTGTTTCTCCATGTCTTCATCTCTGCCTCCATCTCTGTTGTTGCTGCTTCTCTGGATAGGGTCCCACATTCTGCTCGTGGTCTTCTCCCTTGATGGTCCTAGGGTCCCCTGTTCCTGGACTGAAAGATTAACTACTCCCCCCTTTTTGCTACAAAATGTCTACCATTACAGTTGTTACCATCCCAATTAGTTATGACAACAATTACTCTCTATTGAATCACAAGAATCTTATTCCCATCTCCTCTCACCAGACCCGGAATAAGACCTCTTTAAAGTGTTAACGAACAAAGACGTCAGTTTGCGAACTAATATGTGCCTGACCCAAGCTATTTTCAATAGCTTCATATGCATGTGAAAATTGGACAATGAGTAAAGAAGACCACAGACTAATTGATACATTTGAGCTGTGGTGATGGAGAAGAATATTAAAATCCATGGACTCCTATAGGAACAAAACTGTGTTGGAAGAAGTACAGACAAAATATTCATTAGAAGCCAGGATGGTGAGACTTCATCTCTCATGCTTCAGACATGTTATCATGGACAAGTCCCTGGAGAAATACATCATGCTAGGTAGGGTAGAGTGTCAGAGAAAAAGAGGAACATACCCAACAAAATGGATTGGCACAGTGGCCGCGGAAATGGTCTGAAGCATAACAACAGTTATGAGGATCAGGCAATATTTATTTCTGTTGTGCACAAGGTTGCTATGAGTTGGATCTGACTCCATAGCACTGAAAACCAACAAATAACATGAAAGGTGGGACAGCCCATTGCTTTTAGAATTATTGGCACTCACTGGCTTCTCATTTCATGGTCCTGGGTCTCCTTTAATACAACATTCTAGTTGATACAGACAGTAAGCAACTAACATTTCACTTGGGTAACACTCCAGTCTGCAGATACCATTTTGTCTGCATGTCTTGTAAATTTCTGATGATATTGGATTTACACCTGAAAAGAAAATGAATGGAAAGATAATTTACTACAGATCTTCATTTTTTTCGCCATTAATTGTCAGAGTCCCTTCATTTTCACCTTGTTGTTGTTAAGTGCCATCAAGTCGATTCCAACCCATAGTGACCCTGTATAGGGTTTCCAAGGAGAAGCTGGTGAGCTTGAACCACCAATCTTGCAGTTTAAACAACTTTGCAGTCTAATGTATTAACCAACAGCACCGCTTACCTTACTGTATAGTAAAGTGATTGGTCATAAAAATTGATTCTATAATTGAAGACAACTATTTATTGGGAATGAAAGTTTGCCCAAATTGTTCATTTAATATAATCCAAATAATCAAGTTTGTTATCTGCATGGTGATTCACTGTTTGTTCATTTGTTTATTTATTCCCAAACCAGTTTTTATAAATTCCACTAACAAGACTCTGCAGAGTACAAATTTGAGTATGATGTAAAACTTATCCTCATGGAATTTTCAGTCTAGACTAGAAGGGAAGAAACCAAGTACCTGTGGGCAAGAAGAGAACTGTGAAAAGTGCAATGAGATGTTTGCAGCCTGACATTGTCTTGTGAGTTCAGAGAAAGGTGGAAGTAATTTTAACTTACATTTGGGTCATCTTAGAGCTCAAGGCATTTGAACTGTGTTTACAATTTTGTAGACATTCTTCGAATAATCATGTATGAATGTTTCTGATTTCATATGCAAAAGAATCTAAAAGAGGAAAAGAGTGCTTTTTATTAGAGTCATATTGTGTAGTTGTTGTTAAGTGCCTACTCATAGCGACCCTCTATAGGGTTTCTAACTATCAGCTGGTGGGTTTGAACAGCTGACCTTGAGGTTAGCAATTCAGTGCTTATCCTACAGTGTCACATGTGTTGTTGTTGTTAAGTGATGTTGAATCAGTTCTTACTCATAGAGATTCTGAGTGTTTCCATGGAGCTGGTTCAAATTATTGGGTTTGAACCACAGACCTTGCAGTTAGTTTGTCTTGTTGTTGTTGTTAAGTGCCGTCAAGTCGGTTCCGACCCATAGTGACCCTGTACAGGGTTTCCGAGGGTGTAAATCCTTACGGGAGTAGAAAGCCTCATCTTTCTTCCGCGGAGCGGCTGGTAGTTTCGAACCGCTGACCTTAAGGTTCGCAGCCTGATTCGTAACCACTACGCTACAAGAGCTCCTTAGAGAACAATAATGATAAAAGGGGTCTAGTTTACCTACCTGGCAAGAGGAAAACTCAAGTTGATAATCTATAACACTTTTGACAAAATAAACTGTAAAGGTATAAAGAGACCAGAAATCCCCATGTATTGATAATGCATGGGAAAGTATGAAGCCATAAGGGAAGTATTGTATACTACATGAAGTGGTTTGCTGATCAGAGGCCATTGCCACACACCATAGTGGAATTGGTCCCATCAACGAGTTCAAGAGTCCTGGATACAGTGCTTTTAAAATGTAGCCTATTGATACACATGATATGAAAATTTAGTTCCTCTGCCTATTGACACTTCGGGAAATTGAGAAATTAAATGAGATATGGAAGCATATGCGTTTGAACATATGCAGTAATACAGAGTGAGGAGAATACTCAAGAAGAAATTTTTAAAGTCAGAAACAAATATGGCCAAGTTATGGTATGAGACCAGTCATTGATCTCCTTAATGTCCCTCTAGCTACTATCTCATCTGATCAGACATTTTCTTGTTATATCACAGAAAGTTCATTAATTCTTTTGAAACATGCTATATCAAACTGGGTTTCCCATGCACCGAAGAAATCCAATTATTTTGAAGCAAATTCAATATAATCGAAAGACTAACAAATTGTGTTATCACTATTTCCTACTTTTGACTATTATGCTTAGATATGTTATTGTTAATTTACAGTCTTGGTGACTCGATTTGTGCAGAGTAGAACTGACAGTTGGGTTTTTCAGGCTATAATCTTTCAGAAGCAGAGCGTCAGACCTGTCTTCTGAGGTGCCTTGGAGTGAGCTCTAAGAACAAATCTTTTGGCTATTGTTAAAGTATTTGACCACTTGAATTACCCAAGACTCCATGCTTCAATATATGTACTTAAATTCAACAACAACAACAGCAGCGAAACAGGATGAAACATCACTTACAAAAATATAATGATGGCTCTAGTGTACTAGGTACTTTACGATATATTATAAGACTTGGAGATAAGCTTTGCTATTTCCATTTTGCCAGTAAAGAAGCTCAGCACTTTGCTTCAACCTGTAGAATTTAGAAATTGAGTAGCCAACATTCAGACATTGATGACTTCAAAGCTAGTTGAAGCTCTTTTCAGTTTGAAAGTTAAATGGTCCATTGTGGTTGGATATGCATGGGATTTGCTACCTGGGATTGTCTTCTAGATGAAGGACCCCCTAGGAAGATTCCCATTTTACCTGTAAGCACTGCACCCCACAAGAAGAGAAAGATAAACACAATGAGGAGAGTCTTCATGGCCAGGCGTTTCTGTTGATGAGTCTGTTGACAGGATCTGACTAACACTGGTGGTCAGAGAACAGAGAAGAATAGAAGTTGAGTGCTTGCTCCTGTACAGCTCTCTCAGGTTATAAGATATTAGCTCCAGCAAACAACCCTGAGGCAGTGCTGTTGGCTCTGCTCATTAGAGGACAAAACTGACAGCCTTTTCCTGTTTGACAGCTTTTGCCATTGACAGAGGCATTACTCCTCCACCTGCATTTTCCAAAGATAGCATATGATCAAGAGCCAATGATACCGAAGGAAGAAGTCCAAGGTGCATTGAATGAATTGGCAAAGAATGAGGCACCAGGAATTGATGGAATAAAAACTGAAATCTTTCAAGGAAGTGAGGCACTGGAGGCATTCATTCATCTATGCCAAGAAATTTGGAAGGCAACTATCTGGTCAATTGACTGGAAGAGATTCGTATTTGTGTCCATTCCAAAGAAAGGTGATCTTATGGAATGAGGAAATGATTGGACAATAACTTTGATACCCCATGAGAGTAAAGTTTCACTAAAAGTAATACATTGACAGAGAAATTCCAGTGAATTAAGCCAGATTCAGAAGAGGATGTAGAATGAGGGATATCATTGCTGATGT
>NW_006408582.1:1052472-1053248 GCF_000296735.1 Chrysochloris asiatica | reverse complement strand
TTGGAAGAAATACAGTCAGAGTGCCAGCTCCTGCAGCCCTTGAGCCTGGTGCCTACCATCTGACCAGCCAGTTTTGAATTTCTCAGCCCCTTCAATAACTTGAGTTAAAAGAAGCTGCCAGTCTGATATCCGAGCTGCGAATTTGGGATTTGCCAGCCTCCATAACTGTGTAAGTTATTAAATCTCTTCCTATATATCTTAATATATATATTTCACTGGTTTTGCTTTTCTATAGTACCCAGTTTAAGACATGTAGTATCAAGAATGGTTCTAAAGAAACAAACCAGAAGAAACAAAACCAAGTTTGCCTAGTCTTAAATATACTGGTGACATGATGATTCTGCCTCCAATAGTAAAGAAGAAACCGATACTTCATGCATGAGATGGCCATAGAAATAGCTTAAATATCATCTGTGGATTAAGTATTTGTGATAGACAAGTTTCTGGGCTAGTGTATGCTTAACACTTTTCTACAATTTTGTCAGAATAAGCAGCACAAGGAAATTGGTTGTTTGGGGCTGATTTTGCTACAGAACATGGTGAAAAAAAGCTATAAGCTCAAAGCTTCAGAGCAGCAGCTCAAATGTCTCATAAAGACCTGAAATTTGCCACTTGTATCCTGAAGCCATGATATTTTCAATAACCTCATATGGATGCAAAAGCTGGACAGTGAATAAGGAAGATCATAGAAGAATTGAGGCCTTTGAGTTGTGGTGTTGGAGGAGAATACTAAAAGTGCCATGGACTGCCAAAATGTATCTGTTTTGGAAGAAGTG
>NW_006408582.1:1050410-1051513 GCF_000296735.1 Chrysochloris asiatica | reverse complement strand
CCAATGTCCAAGTTGCCCATCCCTGTCTACTCTGTGTGTGGAGGGGGTGGGAATGATTCTTGATGTAAAGACTTGTTCCCTCCTTTGGAAAACCTTATTTCTTGCAGTAACAGAGCTTATATCAACAAAAGCCAAACCCGAAGTGTTATCATATTAATGACTAAATTCCAATGCTAATTAAATTCTGAAGTTCAAATGGTGTCTGAAGTTAAAGTGAGTATATTATTTATTAAGAAATGGTGTTCTGAAACTTGAGGTGGTGATGTAGGGGCAGAAAATCAAGAAGCTCACCACGCGTCTCAGTTTATCATACTGTGGTGACTTTCATGTTGCTGTGATGCTGAAAGCTATGTCACTGATATTTTAAATACTAGCAGGGTAACCCATGATGGACAGGTTTCAGATGAGCTTTCAGACTAAGATAGACTGGAGAAGGAAAGGCAGACTACTCCCGAATGTTTAGCCGCTGAAAACCTTATGAACAGCAGTGAAACACTGTTAGATAGCATCAGAATACTGAATGTTGAATCGCTATGAATAGTACCAGAAAACGGTCAGATACCAAAAGATGAGGCCCTCAAGTTGGAAGGCACACTAAACATGACTGGGGAAGAGCTGCCTCCTCAAAGTATAATTGATAGTGATGAAGTGAATGGAGTACAGCTTTTAGGACCTTCATTTGCTGATGAGGCAAATTCAAAAAGTGGAGAAATTGGTGTAAATATCTTTTAATAATCAGAATGTGGAATAACATATGAATCTTGGAATATTGGAAAGTATCAAAAATACACGAAATGCATAAACATCCTAGTTGTTAGTGAGCTGAAATCGACTGGTGTTGGCTGTTTTGAATCTAACAATCACATGATTTACTATGTTGGGAATGAAAAATTGAAGATAAGTGGCATCACATTCATCATAAAAAAAGAACATTTCAAGACCCATCTTGAAGTATAATGCTGTCTGTGATGATATCTATACATCTACAAGGAAGACCAGTTAACACCACTATAATTCAAAATTAAATATCAACCACTTAAGACCATGATGATGGAATTGAAGAATTCTTCAAACTTCTTCAGTCTGAAATTGTTCAAACATGC
>NW_006408582.1:1037004-1049195 GCF_000296735.1 Chrysochloris asiatica | reverse complement strand
TATGTAAAGTCTTTTGACTTTATAGATCATGACAAGCTATGTATAACATTGTGAAGAATGAATCATGATCATGAGGAACCTATACAAAGACCAAGAGTCAGTTGTTCGAACAAGAGAACACTGGATGATTTAAAATCAGGAAATTTGTATAACATAGATCTACCAACCTAAACAAAATGAAGCTGCTTTAGTCGTTGTTGTTGTTGTTAAGTGCCATCGAGTTGATTCTGACCCATAGCGACCCTGTATAGGGTTTCCAAGGAGCAGTTGGTGAGCTTGAACCACCGATCTGGCAGTTTAAACAACTTTGCAGTTTGATGCATTAGCCCACGGCGCCACACCAGAACTCATCATTGGACCAGTCATTGGGTCTCAATAAATGAGGACCCTGAATTGAGAACATTCGTTTAAAAAATCGCTGAGATGACCTCATGGTCCTAGAAGGAGAACAGGATGTGCTTAAGCCCACCCAGGCCTTTAATATAATTATCTCAGGAACTTAGCCATTGTGACCCTAAAAGGTGGAATGTTGGAGGAAGATTGCTGCCTATTGTTTATTTTTCCAAAGAATGCTATCCTGATGTTAAAATAGATTAAGTTTACATCCAAATGTAATTTACCCTATATAAAGTGCCTGCTTTTTGTAATGGATGGGACAGTCTTGAGAGATTCTTCTTGTCCTCCAGACTGCTGGTTTTCTGTTAATAAAGCTGGGATCAGATTTCTCCCTGTCTCTGCGATTGACTACAATGACAGGTAACAAACCCTCAATTCAGTTTGGCAATATGTATGCCAGGGTTGTATTATTTCAGCATACTTATTCAATCTGTAGGCTGAGCACATAATCTGAGAAGCTGGATTGTATGAAGAAGAATGTGGCATCAGGATTGGAGGAAATCTTGTTAACAACCTGCAATATGCAGATGATACAGTCTTGCTTACTGATAGCGAATAAGACTTAAAATACTGATGAAGGTGAAACACCTTCAGTATGGGTTGCACCTCAGTATAAAGAAAACAAAAAATTCTTACCACTGGAGCAATAAATGTTAAGTGGCATCAAGTAGGTTTGCACTCATAGAGACCTTGTATAGGGTTTTCAAGGAGCAGCTAGTGAGCTTGAACCTCTAACTCTGTGGTTCAAACCAACTTTGCAGTCTGACCCATTAACCCACAGTGCCACACCAGGACTCAGAGCAATAAATAACATCATGATAAGTGGAGAAATGATTCAAGTTGTCAAACAGTTCATTTTGCTTGGACCCCATTAACACTTGAGGAAGCAGCTGACAAGAAATCAAATGACATATTACATTAAGCATAACTGCTGCACAAACCTCTTAAAAGTGTTCAAGAGTATAAATATCAGTTTAAGGATTAAAGTGTATCTTACTCAAGCTTTGTACTTTCAATAGCCTCACATGCATGTGAAAGTTGGACAATAAATAATGAAGTCTATAGAATAAGTAATGCATTTGAGTTATGGTGTTGGAGGAGAATGTTAAAGGTATCGTGGACTTCCAGAAGAACAAACACATTTGTTTTGGAATAAGTACAGCTAGAATGCATCTTAGAAACCAAGATGGCCAGACTTTGAGGCAGTAATATGTCGCTTATATTTTATATATATTACTAGGTGTCACCAGTCCCTGGAGAAAGACATCATGCTTGGAAAAGTGGAGGGTCAGTGAAAAAAAAGGGATTCCTTCAGTTATATAGATTGGCACAGTGGCAGCAGCAGTGGGCTCAAGTGTAGCAACAATTGTGAAGATGGTGCAGCATTGAGTGGTGTTTTGCTCTGTAGTCCATAGGGTCACTATGAGTCCGAACCGACTTGATGGCACATGACAACTAATTAAGAAGCTAGAGACATTGAGCGCCTGTTATTGTTGTTATGCCATCGAGTTGTTCCAACTCATAGTGGCCTTGTATAGGGTTTCTGAAGGGTGGCTGGTGAGCTTGAACCACTGACTTTGTGGTTTAAATTGACCTTGACGCCCAGCACATTAGCCTGCAGCGCCACACTAGGACCTAAATACTGCTAAATCACTCCTGACAAAAGAACCAACACTCTTAATGCCTTCTGACTAGATGACTCTTCTTTGGTTTGCTGAATCACACACCCCAGCAACACCATTATCCCTTCCCCTACCATCTGGTGTGGTGCAAAGGGTTAATGTGCTGGACTGCAAAGTCAGTTTGAACTGCAAGGTTGGTGGTTCAAACTTACCAGCTGCTCCACGGAAACCCTAGAGGATCACTATTGGTCAGAGCCGATTTGATGGCACGTAACAACAACAACCAATTGATGAGGAGTTCTGGTATGGTGCTGTGGGATAATGCACTGGGAGGTCTGTGGTTCAAATTCACCAGAAGCTCCTGGGAAACCCTATACAGCATTGCTGTAAATTGAAATGGCTGGAGCTGGAGGCCACTTAATAACAACCATATGATTTAACCCAGCTGTGTCTGGAGACCCTTAATCTGAGATATTACCTGGACATTGTCTGCATTATTTCCTGGGATATTGCCTGAAGCAGATGCCTTATAAAAGTTGCTGAATGCCCTCAGGCCCCACTCCATCCAGGAAGCCTGCTGTGCTTACTGTTTCATGTAAATTAGATTTAACTGTGATAGCTATTCCAACTGAATGAAGATACTTAACTACAATGGGACTGATTGGATCCTGAGCTGCTTCTCTCTCAGATCTTTTCTGTCTCTTGTTTATTCTTTTTCCTGGCTGGCTGGCTGGCTGGCTGGCTGGCTGAGTGTTGGTTCCAACTCAGAGCGACCCTATACAGGGTTTCCGAGGCTGTAAATCTTTACGGGAGCAGAAAGCCCATCTTGTGCCTATGTTTAAGTGTTCAGATGTCAGTTTTTCTTTAGTACTTCATGCACCTCTAGTGACCAAACTGCCAGAGTTAGAAGCAGAGTATACTTAAAAGTGTGTTTTGGGCTACTTCCCACAGCAGGTCCTTGTTGGAGCTTTCCTGGGCATGCTCTTTAATGGCTGCATTAATAGTCACCTGGTTGTGATGTCATACCCTGAAAGCTTCAGAAGCCATCTGTAGGCTTTCCTATCTGTAATAGCCCCCTCTCTTCTTCTGTAGGCCTGTCACTTGTAGGTGACTCATTGCTGCTGTCAGCCATGGTTGTGGGAAGAGACTCCTTTATTTTCTTTGTCCTATAAAAGATCACCTTATGATGGTAGAACTTTGGAAATTCATCATAGTGTCTATGATGAATTTCCTCATCTGCGTGACCTGTATTTGCCTTATCTTGTTTTCACTCCTATTTAGATTTAATAAAGAGTCCATGGATTTCTAAGCTCTAGGTTGGTAGTTCAAGCCCCCCAATTGTTCCTCAGAAACTGTATACAGGATCGCTATGAGTGAAGATGGGTCTCTTTCCCCCTTACACTAGAGAAAAGGAGTAACACTCCTCAGCTATGGGTGAGGAATGTTCTTGGAGTAGCTTTATTTAGTGTAAGCTGCTTATCAGTGGTTCTAGGAACACAGAAAAAGCAATGGTTATTATTGAGGAAATAGTTCTGTGAAGTTGACATGGGAGTCATTTTAATAGACATGTGCTCATGGGAGCAGCCCATCTCCCCTGATTGATTGATATAGACTTTGTGGTTAAGAGATCAATAACCTTGTGAATTTTATTTGTGAGGCAACCTATTTTTACTCTAGAAGATTCTACCATTGTTGCCATTCTAATACCACTCCTGTTCTCTTTCTGGCCCTTCAATTTTCTTAGCTCAAGAAAAAGTAATAACTGGATAGTGCATATGGGAAGAATTACCTGCATGTGCTCAGTTTTCATTTCCACTGTTTTTTCTTCCTGGGAATAAGTTATTTGTAGGGAGCAGGCATTCTATTCTACTTCTCCTACAGATTAGTACAGGGAGCAGAGTAGAGGGTGGAAGAATGGAGTGGAAAATTGAGACCTGCCCTAGTTCAGTGTTGGCATGATGAGTGAGTTGTTATTGTTGTTAAGTGCCATTGAGTTGGTTCCAATCCATAGAGACCCTATATAGGATTTCCAAGGAGCAGCTGTTGAGCTTGAACCGCCAACCTTGCAGTTCAAACAGACCTTGCAGTCTAGTGCATTAACCTACAGTGGCACATTCAGATGCAATATTAGAAGACTATTATTTTATATCCTGTGATTTATATCCTTATTAGTAATAAACATTATAGCCTCCAATTACTACTACTATTATTGTTTTCTTTTCAGAACCAGATGTGAAAGGAAATTGCTATTCCATTTCAAATAACTGAACACTACCTACTGATTTTTTATACCCTTATTATTTTTCACATATACATTTTTATCTTTATCTCTTTTCTTATACAATCATATTTTGTATAACGATTTTTAGGGTATGAGGTTCCTCCATTATGTTGTCTGCTCTGGTAGTTTTGTGTATCAAGAAAAAATGCCCTGAGGAGCAAACATCCAGAATTAAGACAACATTTATTTTTAGTCAAGGTAGACACATAACCGGATTAAGCTGGATTCTTCAAAATTGCATCCATGAGTTCTTGAATTCAAAGAGCTTACAGTTTGTACCCATCTAAGAAGATTTTGCTTTGGGAACCGGCGTTGCATAGGGTTCTAATATCCACCATTTCCTGCAGCACTTTTTGTCATGACTACACACACCGATGGTATCGTCTGTGGAGGTGCATCCATGGAGTTTACATGCTCCTTTCAACTTAACACATTGCTTTTGCCCTGCCATAAGGCCAGTCCTTGCTGCACAGGAAGAAATTTCATAACATCATTAATCTAGTATCAAATTATTGAAAATACACATCAAACAATAAACTCATTAATTTCAAAATATGACTTGGGGCTAGAAGAGATTATAGATAAACGAAATGATTTAACACTTAAGCAGAAGAAGTTCTTTTTAAGTTTTTTTTTGGTGAAGAATGTGGTACCATACATAACTTGGAGGGGGCTGGCTGACTTCTAGAATCCTTGGTAGACGTTGTTTTCACTTGGGGTGACACATTTAGAAATAAGGGGATTATTTGTTGTCACCATAAGTGGGGAGATGTGTTCTTGTCATTTATTGGGTTAGGCACAAGGTTGCTAGATTTCTGCCATCTATAAGACACTTCAATCCAATTAAATTGTCCTGCCCCAAATGCCAGTATTACCTCCACTGAGAAGCAGTGTTTCAAATCATCCATTGTCTTGGCACAACTGATCTGTTCTTCCACTTACTGTTTGTGCTTACATCATCCTTATCATATGGTATATGTTCTCATCTCCATCTCTTGTTATAGAAAGACTATAAATACATCAGATAGCACCTTATCCAATTTCTCTGTTTCAGGACCAGGCAAGAAATACTTTTCTTAAGTTGCTTAAAAACTCACTGCCAATCCAACTATATAGGAATTCCATGTAGGATAATGTTGAACTGCGTCTTAGGGTTTGAGACAGTAATTTTTAAAAAAACTTTTTACTATAAATTGAGTGAAGATTTATAGAGCAGATTAGTTTCACATTCAACAATTCATATGCATCTTGTTTCATCCCACTGATTGCAATCCCTACAAGGTAACATCACTTACCTCACAAGCTGTCTGTTGTTTCCAATTACCATTCCTCCTTCTTTCTTAACCTTTCTAAACTTTGTTCTTGGATAAATACTACTCCTTTAATCTCAAATGGATGGTTATTCTAAGGTGTGCATTCTAGTGTTATTGTTCCCCTTAATGTTGTTGTTGTTGTTAAGTGCCATTGAGTCGACTCTGACCCATAGCGACCCTGTATAGGGTTTCCAAGGAGCAGCTGGTGAGCTTGAACCACCAACCTTGCAGTTCAAACAGCTTTGCAGTCTGGTGCATTAACCCACAGTGCCACACCAGGACTCTTTCCCTTTATAGACCTGTCTACTATTTGGATGAAAAATGAACGCATGGTAGTGAGTTCATTCCCAGATCTCAAGAGTGACTAAGTACTGTAGTCTTGGGGGTTCCAACAGAGACTGTAAATCTTTCAAAGAGCATTTGTGCTCCTTTTATATGTTTCTTATATGTAGATTCATAGACTTCCTCTCAGAGCTATAAGGTAGGACATTGGCATTTTTCCTGAAATGTGTCCACATTTTCTTAATTCATTAAACTGCTGAGAAGCACATAACTGTTTGTACCAATATAGTAGCTTCTTTTAGATTCAGTATCCATTCTCTAGCATCTCCAGTACAAACAGGGGCCATTACTAATCCTGTGGCTCACAGTGGATGACAAAAGAGAGAACTTGGCTTAAGTTCTACAATGGAAATTAGTTCCTGAATAATCCTATTAACCCAGCTATGTCTCATTTTGTCTTTTATATCCTGTGGTATACTTTGATAAGCTTCTTCTCTATCTAACTCCTACAGCTTGATTGACAACATGACCATTTTTTGGCTCTAAATATTGATTCTTTTTGTATTTAAATTAGGCTATTGTTATTACTTCCCATCTGTGTGGAAAAAAGATGCATAACCAGAGAAGCCAGTACAGTCTTTTGGAATTGGAGTTATCAGAACCTGCTTCTCCTGTAGCGTCACACCAAGACCAACAGTCCCTAAACTCAGTATCTGTGCAGCAAAAAAAAAAAAAAAAGGCATAATGGGAGAGATGGATAATATCTTGCATTACCTTTTTTTTGCCAAAGCAAGTCTGAAAGAGAAGCTGTTGTTCTTTCAGGGAAATTAAATTGAATCTCACGCCATTTGTGGGAAGGACTGTCTCAGCTCCCTTGTCTACACATAGCACAGGCTTCAATCAGTCCTGTTGCCAGCTGCTGGTGCTTCCCCTGATAATTTCATATGGGGAACTCATTAGGTTTTCTTATGGCACTAAAATCAAGGGTTCTTAGTACTGGATGAGACATAGTGAGAGGCAGAGTCAGGTATCAAGGAAACCTCTGGATATGGACTTAAATGTATCCTATGTAGATCTAGGTGAATGTGTGATTCTGAGTATTTAGCCAGCAGAGTTAACCTCTCCCCAGCTGTACAGTCTCATGGCTCACTATGTTAAATTCAATTTCTTGTTATTATACATGACTTGTAATGGTATCATTCTCCACTTGGGAGGAAATTCTAGTTTGAATCGAAAGGGCATAGAACCGCTGTTGGGCTCTCTGCGAAGTGAGTCACATATGGAGGTATCTTCTGAAGAGGAAGTAAAACATTTATAATCTCCATCTATGCCTATCTTCAGTGACTGATATTTCTCCATGCCTAGAACACTGATTTAAGTGCAGTAGCATTTCCTGCTAGATATTAACACTTGTTTCCAGATTTGTTGATACAAGAGTAGATAGACATAGAAAGCAGCATGACTTTCTAGTAGACTTCAGAATTTATACAACATTAAGAGCTTATAGTGGTTGTATTACGTGACAACGGGAGAAAGAACACATATTAGTAACTGTTACTGAGAAAATACAGGAGAAAGATGAGTCTTTGTGCTCCCATAGAGATTTACCATCCCAGAAACCCTATACAGGGATGATATGAGTTGAAACTGACTTGACAACACCTAATAACAACATTGAGAAAATAATTTAAATGCTCAATTTATAGTATATTAAAACATCAATTTCTTTGAATGAAATAAGGAAATATTGGACTCACACTAAATAAAAGACCAAACAATGAAACATTTATCTACTCTCTGAAAGGATATGGCTTTCTCAGCATTATAATTCATTAAACTTTTCTTTTCTATTATCTGTGATGGTGGTAATGGGTAGAGATTGGATGAGGATAGATTATTTTCTTAAATTTTGTCAAATTTGTAAGGATTTTAGACTAGCAGTTCTCTTTTTTCTAGTTGCCTTCTATTCATCTCTATTTAAATAGTATGTAGTCCTTCAAAGCCAGCCCAAGAAGAATACTATTATTTTCTTAGTTCTCAGAGAGGGCTAGTGAATCAGTTGAACAGTGTAACATTCTAATGCCTATAAAAATTATGTATAGCAAAATATATTTATGTGTGTGTGTATCTGTGTATATATATATATAGCTATACACATACATACACACATGAGAGTGACTCAAACATTATTTGCACTCCGGTTATATTATAATGCCCATCCATGTCCATGGCTGATGACAACATTGAGCATGCACGTGAAATGATTCTATTGAAAAGATGAGTGACAGTGGATTATGTGGCAATCCATTTGCAAATCAGCCCTGGGTCTGCCTAGGAAATAATCCATGACAGACTTGGATTTCCAAAAGTTTGTGTGAGATGGGTACCAGATCATCTCATGAAAGAGCATAAACAGAAGCGTTAGGACATCTGCAAACAAATTTTGGACCTATACTAGAAGGAAGGTAAAAGTTTATTTTAAAAAAATTGTTATTGGTGAGGAGACATGGATTCATCACTATGAGCCTGAGAGTAAGGAACAGAGTATGGGATGGAAACATCCTCAATTGCCGACCAAGGAAAAGTTTAAAAGTCAACCATTAGTTGGATAATTGATGCTTACAGTATTCTGGGATTCTCAAAGGCCAATATTGGAACACTATCAGGAAAAAGGTTCAACAATCAACAGAGCTCATTACAGTGAGATGCTCATTGAATTGTTGAAGTCTAAATTTTGGATTAAACACAGAGGACTACTACAAGGGCATTGTGATCTTACATGACAGTGCACTCCCACACATCTCTGCCCACATTGCTAATACTTTGCAAAAACTTCATTTTGGGGTGTTACAGCATCCTCCTTATAGTCCTGATCTTGTTCCATTGAACATTCACCTGTTTGGTTCCCTGAAAGCAGCCCTGCCAGGATGAAGATTCATCTTTGATGAAGAAGTGAAGACAGTGGTGCATTTGCAGGCTTCCAGCCAGCCTAAAGCATTTTTAAGTATGAGAATATGAAAACTTGTTGATAGATGGATATAGTGTATTGGAAAGTAAGGAAATTATGTTGAAAATGATGTATTTGTCTTTTCTAAAATTTGATTAAAATAAAATCTACGGTCAGCATGCAGATAATTTTTGACTCACCTGGAGCATATATATTCCTACACATATGCACATCACACATATATGATGGTGCAGTAGGAAAAGCACTGGCCTGCTAACCACAAGGTCAGCAGTTCAAATCCATTAGCTGCTCTAAAGGAGAAAGCTGAGGGTTTCAGCGCCTGAAAAGAATTAAAGCCTTGTAAACCTATACAGGACTTATGTTTGTTGTTAAGTACCATCTTGCCAGTTCTGACTCATAGCAACCCTATATAGGGCTTCTGAGGAGCAGCTGGTAGGTTTGAACATCCAACCTCATGGTTCACAGTCCTGATCCTACATCACCACACCAGGAGTCTATATAGGATTATGTACATGTAAAATTTAAAATCATCTCTAGAATACCATGGCTGATATCTTAAGCATTAGTGAGCTGAAATGGAAAGTATTGGCCACATTAAATCTGACAGTTGTATGGCTTACTATGCTGGCAATGACAAATTGAAAAGTAGCATCACATTCATCATCAGAAAAAACATTTCAAGATTTATCTTGAAATATAATGCTGTCTCTGATAGGATAATATCTGTAGATCTACAAGGAAGACCAGTTAATACAACTGTCATTCAGATTTACTCACCAACCACCAAGACAATGATATAGAAATTTAAAAATTCTACCAATTTCTTCAGTCTGAAATTGATCAAATGTGCAATGAAGAGACACTGATAATTATTGGTGACAGGAAAGTGAAAGTTAGAAAAATGAAGAGGGATCAATAGTTAGAAAATATGGCCTTGGTGATAGAAATGATATTGGAAATCACGTGATTTTGGTCTTGCAAGACCAACAAGTTATTCATTGTAGATACCTTTTTTCGTAAACATAAACAGTAACTAAAGATGTGGATCTCATCAGATGGAATACACAGGAATCAAATTTACTATATATGTGGGAAGAAATGATGAAGAAGTTCAATAACATCAGACAAAACAAGATTAGAGGTTGACTGTGGAAGAGACCATCAATTGCTCATAGGTAAGTTCAGAGTTAAGATGAAGAAAATTAAAACAGGTCCATGAGAGTCAAACTATAACCTTGAGTATATTCCACTTGAATTTAGAGACTATCTCAAGAACAAATTTGATATACTAGATACTAATAACAGAAGGTCAGAGGAGTTATGGTATTACATTAAGAACATTATGCAACCCTAGATGGCTTGATGATCAGAACCCAACTAGAGGAAGATAAAAAATAATTTTTGATAAAGGAAACAACTATAAATTGCTACCAATTGATGAGCTTGACTTATACTTATGGATGTAGTAGCTCAAAATACCAACTGAGAGGGATGGAGTCGTCACATCAAGTATCAACCCTACCTCTCTATATACAAGGTAAATAGGGACTGGCAACTTAGATATGGGCTACCTAAGATGCGTGTGTGTTTGTGTGTGTGTGGCAATAAAGACACAAAGTGGCTGGCTTACAAGTTTTCAAGAGGGAGTTGAGTTTAAGAGTGTTTGGGGGAAGGTAGAGTCCCCACTGAATAGCTTTTATCTTGTCTAGACAGGTCTGGCGAAAAGAGATGGGGATAAGATTCTTATGATTCAATAGTGAGTAATTGTTTTCATGACTAATTGCTACTGTCACAACTGTAAAGGGAGAGGTTTTGTAACAAAAAGAGGGGAATAGTTAATCTTACAGTCCAGGAACAGAGGACTCTAGGACCATCAAGGGAGAAGAATATGAGAAGAATGTGGTACCCTACCCAAAGAAACATCGACACCAGAGATGGAGGCAGAGATGAGGATATGGAGAGGAAGGCTGTATGCTGGCAGACAGGAGACAAGCTTGCAGAATGTGCCCTTTGGTTTTTTAAATGATTATATATTCCTGAGTGTTTTTGTGTACAACCCCCCCCAAACAAACAAACAAAAAAGAAAGAAAGAAAGAAAGAAACAACTCCAGAGGGAATAGAAGCAAATACTGTTGAATAATGATGCACGGAGGACATTATAATCATTGCAATGAAACGATGAATGTAAAACCGATGTTCTCCCATGTAAACTATCACTCAATTCACAATAAAACTTGGGGGAAAAAAAGAACATTATGCATCAAGAAAGCAAAATATCGTTAAAAAGACAGGAAACAAAGAAATGATCAAAATGGATGTCAGAAGACACTCTGAAAGTTGCTCTTGAAGCTAAAGGGAATAGAAGACATAGTAAAGTAAAAGAGCTGAGCAGAAAACTTCAAAGGGCAGCTCGAGAAGACAAAGTAAAGTATTACAATAAAATATGCAAAGATCAGGAATTAGAACATCAAAATGGAAGAATATGCTTAGCAATTCTTAGGTTGATAGAGCTGAAGATAAAATACAAGCCTCGGGTTGCAAATTGAAGGATAGCACAGTGCTCCTCGGAAATCCTGTACAGGGTTGCTAAAAGTTGGAACTGACTCGATGGCACTTAACAACAACATGGGCAAAATATTGAATCATATAGGAAGCATCAAAAGAAGATGGAAGGAATACCCAGAGTCACTCTATCAAAAAGAATTGGTTGATGTTCAACCATTTCAGGAAGTAACACATGATCAAGAACTGATGGTATTGAAGGAAGAAGTCCAAGCTATACTGAAGACACTAATGAAAAGCAAGTCTCCAGGAATTGACAGTATACCAAGTGAAATAATCCAACAAGCTGATGCAGTATTGGAAGAACTTACTCACTTATGTCAAGGCATTTGGAAGATGGTTGCTTGGCCAACCAATTGGAAAACATTTATATTTGTTCTCATTCCAAAGAAAGGTGACCTAACAAAATGAAGAAATTATCAAACCACATTATTAATATCACATGCAAGTAAAATGTTGCTGAAGATAATTAAAAAACAAAAGCAGCAGTACGTTGATAGGGAACTACCAGAAACTTAAGCTGCATAGAGAAGAGGACGTGTAATGAGGAATATCAATGCTGACATCACATGGATCTTGACTGAAAACTGAGACTAGCAGAAAGATGTTTCCTTGTGTTTTATTGACCATGCAAACACAGTTGTTGTTGTTGTTGTTGTTGTTAGGTGCCATGGAGTCAGTACCAATGCATAGTGACCATATACACAACAGAAGGAAACACTGCCTGATCCTGGGCAAACCTCATAACTGTTGCCACACTTGAGCCC
>NW_006408582.1:1025784-1035459 GCF_000296735.1 Chrysochloris asiatica | reverse complement strand
CCAGAGTGCTCCTTGGAGGCCAAGATGGCCAAACTTCATCTCTCATACTTCAGACATATTGTCAGGAGGGACCAGTCACTGGTGAAGGATATCATGTTTGGTAGGGTGGAGGGTCAGAGAAAATGAAGAAGACCCCCCAGTGAGCTGGATTGGCAAAGTGGCAGCAAAGTGGATTGGCAAAGTGGACTCAAGCATGTCAACAATAGTTATGTTGGCCCAGGATCAGGCAGTGCTTTGTTCTGCTGTGCATAGGGTCACTATGAGTTGGTACTGACTTGATGGCACCTAACAACAACAACAACATATGCAGATGAGGACCCCTGAATGGTACTTTAGGATCAGCACTGAACTATGAACCACAAGGTTGGCAGTTCAAATCCACCAGCTGCTCCTTGGAAATCTTATACAGAGTTGCTATGAGTTGGAATTGACTCAAAGGCACTTAACAACAACAATATATGCAGATGGGGACTCCTGGTCTGGTGATGTAAGATCAGTACTTGAGTACGAACCACAAGGCCAGCAGTTCAAACCCATCAGCTGCTCCTCAGAAACCCTATACAAGGTTTCTCTGAGTCAGAATCAACTCGACGACACTAGACAACAACACATCAAGATGACATAGCCTTTCTTACTGAATGCAAAGAATACTTGGAGCACTTATTGATGGAGATCAACAAATACAGCCTGGATTGATGGACCTCAACAAATATAGCCATAATTCAGTATGGATTAGAACTCAAAATCAAGACAAAGCAAATGTTCACACAACTGTAACAATGAACAAAATCATGATAAAAGGAGAAAAGATTGAAGTTGTCAAGGATTTCAATGCTCATTGAAGTAGCAGTGAAGAAATCAAATGATGTATTGCATTAAGCAAATCCCCTGCAAAAGATCTCTTTAAAGTGTTAAAGAGCAGATATCACTTTGAGAACTAAGTTGTACCTGACCCAAGCAAAGGTATTTTTCAATTACTGCATATCTTGTGAAAATTGGATGATGAATAAGGCAGACTGTAGACAAATTGATGAATCTGAATTGTGGAGTTGGTTAAGAATATTGAAAGTACCACAGACTGCCAGAATAAACAAATCTGTCTTGGAAGCAGTATAACCAGAGTGTTTTGTCTTTCATGCTTTGAACATATCAGGAGGAATCAGTCTTTGGAAAAAGGATATCATGCTTGGCAAAGTAGAGGGTCATTGAAAAAGAGGAAGATTCCTCAACAAGGTGAACTGATACAGTGGCTACCACAGTGAGCTCAAACTAAACAATGGTTGTAAGTATGGCCCAGGACCACACAGTGGTTCTATTGTGCATTACTGTTGTTGTTGCTAAGTGCCTTTGAATTGATTCTGACTCATAGCAACCCGCTATAGGGTTTCTAAGGAGCGACTGGTGAGTTTGAACCCTCTACCTTGTGGTTCAAACCACCAGAAGTCTGTTGTGCATATGGTTGCTATAAGTTGGATACAACTTGACAGCATCTAACAACAAAACAACATACCAAGGATTCTACTTATAAGGCTATATGGCATATAAGGATATATGACAACATATATGTTAGTTGTTGTTGTTAAGTGCCATTGAGTCAGTTCCACTCATAGCGACCCATTATAGGGTTTCTGAGGAGCAACTGGTGAGTTTGAACTGCCAACCTTGTGATTCAAACCAAACTTGAAGTCCTGCACTTATCCTATAGTGCCATACCAGAAGTCCATATATGTTAGTTGTTGTTATTGTTAAATGCTATCGAGTAGGTTGTGACCTGGTATAGGGTTTCCAGGGAGGAACTGATGAGCTTGAACTACTGACCTTGAGGTTCAAACAGACTTTACAGTCTAGCACATTAACCCACAGTGCCATGCCAGGACTCCTATATGGTAGTAGAGAACATTAAAATTCATTAGTTTCAAGGTTGATACATTGCAATTTTCTTACTTTGATAAAAAATGAAGAAATTTTCTTCATGAAAATATTTTTATTTCACTTGATATTTTTGTAAATGCATTTTAAATAGAATTCTCAACAACTAACCATCTGGTACTAAGTGTTCTGAGCCTTATTTGATATAGGTTCCAACACATCTTAATATAGGAAAATAAGGCATTCGAATCTTTTGATTTATCTTCAGTATTCTCTTTTCACAACTGCTTTGGCCATTGGAAAGGAATTCCTTGCTGTCCAGAATGACAAGATCTTTGTTTAATTCATTCTGACAAAACTGCTTTGGGATGAAGAAAGAAGGGCTTTTCTTACCCGCCCTGGAAGAAGGATTGATTAGGCTTGGAAGACAGGCCTGTGCAGGGTTCTTGTCCTGTCTGTGGGTAAATCAACTCTACTTCCAATCCCAAATAACCTATTGTTACTGACTCTTTCATTTGGTTGTTGTTTTGTTTGTTTTCACTTTTTAAACTTCATTACTGATGTTCTTTTCGGCAGTCTGGCTGTGAAAACATTCTGTTTTGTCATTTTGAGTTGCTTTTCCTGATCCTTCCATTTGTCTTCTTTGTATTGATCCACCTGACACATCCCGAGCACCTATTCTGACTTTCATACCTGGTCTCTGTCAGTTCCTGGCTGTTAGTCATCATTCTTAGCTCTGCTTTTAGGTTTTTACTAACCATGTGCCATTCCTGAGTTACAACACTAATGGCTTTTTGTGGCCATGGTTTAAACTCATTCTTTTTCTTGGCATCATTGATATTGCCAAATAATTTGGTTAGCTGGGGTAAATAAAACAATACAAAACTAATAGTAGCAATCATTTATTTAGCACTTATTTTGTATTAGAAGCTACTCTCAGCATTGACATTGACTTGTTCACTAAATCTTCATAAGAATGTAAGGAGGTTAATCCTGCTATTATGCTTGTTGTTTAGAGGATGCAACTGAAGCATACACAGGCCATGCAGCTTGCCTAGAGTTAGTTAGTGCAGAACTAGGATTTAGAAATAGCAACACTGTGCTCTATGACCCCTCAAATTGATATTGTTAATACTGAACTTTTAAGAGCACAGAAATCTACAGCAAGAAGAACCTAATGAATTTTTTCCAGAGATAGAACATGGAAACTTACTGCAAAGAATCTTTAGGTTAAGGGAGTGGATAAACTGCAGTCAATGACATCCAAAGCTCATGCAAACTGCATAGTAAAAACAGTTGCCTTGCAAACAATGAACATTTTCTCTCTTCACTGGTGGATGCCAAAACTATCTATTAAGAACTGACCATGCATCCATCATGATACTAAGAATACCTCAAGGAGATAACCATTTATTTGTTAGGTCTGTAGAACCAAGAAGTAGTGCTGAAAGAAAGCTTGAGTCCTACCAGGTTGATCAGACTCACATTGGTTATTGCTTTGGATCTCTGATCCTGATAGCTTCTGCCTGTGGATTTTGAGTCCTTTATGCCTTCAATCATGCACTTTTCTCACCACCTCTATTGGGTTTTGTCTTATACTTTAGGAAACTGACTTAATGAAGTAAGGATTTTGGTGCCTAGAAGAGGAATTTACTGTACAGAACACAGAGGCCCAGATGATGATGGGGACACAAAGGAAAGTAGAAGTTTTGGGTAGTGCACATTTTCAAATCAAAATAAGATTATAATTTAGAGAATCAACATAGAATTAGACTAGGCTTAATTACTTTTAGATTATAGTAGTGACCATATAAAAAAGTTACCTTGAGATCACAGTAATTACTACTGTAATTAATTCAAAATTCAAATCTTTTGATTTACAAATTACTGTTAATTTTTTTTTTTTTTTTTAGTTTTATTTAGTTTCACACAGTTGCTGGTAGTTTCTCAGGTTAAACTTAGTGTGCTTTCTTCAAAAGGTGACTAACCCTGAGTCAGAAAAGGAGGAAGCTCCTGTAAACTTAAAACTTCTTTCATGGTGGAATCAGGAACAAAGAGACTCTGGAGAAAGACTAGTGACAGTTGAAAACTAAGAGGAAAGATATGCCAATGAAACCTGTTAGAGCATGTAGGGTCCATAGATAACTCTGGTAGCTAGTGATTATCAGTTGGACTTCTAATTTCATGATCAGCAGTCCTAAACTACCAGCAGTTCCATGGGAGAAAGGTGAGACTTTCTGCTTCCACAAAGATTTACAGCCTTGGAAACCCTATACAGAATCACTGTGAGTCGTAACCAACTCTCTTGCACATAACCACCATAGATAACTGTACTTTGTGTACATAAACCAAAATACCCTTAGTGATCTAGATACTAATAATTACTATCTCCCAAGGTAAATTCTGACTACCTTGCCCTCCTTGTTCTTAAAGTGCCCACTATAGAATTAACATTAATGCATAACTTTTAGCATTACTATATAACTCTTCCTTTTCATGATTCAATGAAAATGTTTGGCATGTTTTTAGCACAAATTAATGTGCTCATATAGTGGCCTTCTTCCTGTTTTATGAACACTGTGTTGTCTTCAGCATCAAGGCATTACACTGACCTCTTCCTTCACCAGGAATGTTAAGTGCTCCTTGTAAGAAATTAATTAACACTACTTACATTTCAGTTTTCAGCTTAAAAGACATGCATCGAGGATGTCTTTTTTGTTATCGCAAATATGTCATGGTCCATTTTATAGACACTCATAATGCACATTTCCTCTTCTTTATCATGTTTAAGTACTGTCCAGTCAGTTCCAACTCATAGCGACCTGTACAAGATTTCCAAAAAGCTGCAGGTGGGTTTGAACTGCCGACCTTGTGGTTCTCAGTCCATTGCTGATCCTATAGCTCCACATAATTGTATTTACTAGAAGTTAAAGTTGTATATTAGTTTGATTAATCATTTGATTAATATCTACTCTCTATAGCCAGAGAAAAGACTCTTTTGCTTTGTACTCTATCCCAGGTATCTAACAGTCTCTATAATATATTAGGGGCCCAGTAAATAGTTGTTACTACTGAATATGGAATCCTGGCATGGCACTATAGGATAAGCACTGAACTGCTAACTCTAAGGTTGGTGGTTCAAACCCACCAGCCACTCCTAGGAAATCCTATACAGGGTTGCTATAAGTCAGAACCAACTCATAAGCACTTAACTTTGAGTCCACTACCTGCTTTCTGAGAGAAAGATGAGGATTTCTGCTCCCCAAAAGATTTACAGTTTCAGAAACCTATATAGGCTTGTTATGAGTCAGAACCGACTCCACGCACTTAACAACAACAAATTAAATATAGTTAACTATCCACTGGTTCTTCCCTTCCTTCCCTGCTCCCCCCATTCTCTTTCTCCCTCTCTCACTCTCACACATATGACAATTACACTAATCATTCATTCCTAAAGAGCAAACATGGGACCCTTTAGTAACAGCATGCAGCTCTAGTTAATGCTGTTCCTTTTTTTTTTTTCTCCCAGAGACTTCTAGATACTCACTGATCTTTTCCTTCCCATGTCAACAATTCTTCATATCCTATCTGATCCCAGTGCCCCAAAATTCTAACATCCAAATGTCTTCACTCACAGGTCATTCAAAGGTAATGGAGAAAGAGAGACCCAGAGATCAGTGGCAAGAAAGGGTACAGTGAAGTTCAACTGATGATATTCAGCACCTGAGAGATCACACACACACAGCAAATGGTAAGGGAGGCAACAGAACTTTGCCTAGGCACAAGGAAGATGAATGTTGGGAGTTGGGTGCTGGCTAGGCCAGGGTAAAGATGGCACCATAGAAGCAGAATGTAATGGGAGTGGTGCATCGGTACTTTCAGTGGTTCTGAGCAAGGAAGAGGTTTGATAGACAAGTGTGTGTGTCAGCCAGTGGAATGGGTTAGGGATAAAAGAATGAACAAAAATCCTCGGTCAAGTATATTTTTTATCTTTTGATCATTGCTAGGCTTGGAAGTTTTAGCTTTTATTTTAATGAGCATCAACTATTTTAGTTTCCTTTCAATGTATATGAACAGGAATAATCATTTCAAGAGAGATTAGGATATAGATACTACCTTATTTTAGAAAGACTCTCTCAGTCTAATATCTCTTCCTTTCACAAGCTGCAAGTAAGGAAACTTCCAGATACAAGTGTGTGTATATTTGTATATATATAACGTAGTGGTTACTAGTTGGGTTGCTAAACTCAAGGTCAGCAGTTCAAAACTACCAGTCATTCTGTAGGAGAAAGATGAGACTTTCTGCTCCTATAAAGATTTACAGCTTTAGAACCCCTATGCAGGTTTGGTCACTTTGAGTTGGAACTGAGTCCACAGTACATCACCACTTACACCACCATGAGAAACCCTGGTGGTGCACTGGAGTAAACATTGGGCTGTGAATTGAAAGGTCAGCACTTCGAACGTACCAGCTGCTCTGTGGACAAAAGATGAGACAGTCTGATTCTGTAAAGTTTACAGCCTCAGAAACTCTATGGAACAATTTTACTCTTTCCTACAGGGTTGCTGTGAATCTGAATAAACTTTACAGCAGTGGGTAAAGTAAGTGAATGAAGTTGAAGGAGATATTCTTGTGATTGGGAATAAAACAAAACTGGAAATAATTTCTTAAAGAATATTTCTTACCCATTATATATTCTTTTGATTCTCTTAATTCTCTTATACACCTTTATCCTGTTTTTGATGATCTGATTTTTACTGTTAGATGTACTATTGTATCTGTGGTTGTTTGATCTTGCCATTACAATATTAATTTTTCTAACTCCTATAATCCTATAACTTCTTACTGGCCTTTGCTCCGAGTCATCCCTTTTCTCAATTTTATTCCCACTCTAAAACTGAAACATTGACGTATCTCTTTTCCCATTCTCATATAGTAGCTTTTTGCCAAATCTGCACGTCCTTCTTTATCTTTTCTTTTAAGTCAAGCTTATAATAAAAGCTATAATATTGGATATATTGTAGTTGTTAAGTGCCTTCAAGTCAGTTTTAACTCAGTGACACTGTATAGGATTTCTGAGGAGCAACTGGTGGGTTTGACCCACCAACCTTGTAATTAGCAGTACAGTGCTTATCTTACAGTGCCACACCAAGACTCTTTACTCATTTATGTTGAAATGGATTCAGCCTCACTGATGGGAGAACAAATATGACCAAAGAAAATATTCACTTATCAACTATGCAGACACAACATATCTTAGAGCAAATACTTCCAGCTACCTAAGAATTTATAATCTAATTTTAATAAATAAGAAGGATATGGACCAATAATAATGCCAGAACATCAAGCTTATCTAACATGCCTACCTCAAACACTGAATAATTTGGAGTTAAACAAAATAGGATGTTTCAAGGATATTATACTTCAAAAAAAAAGGAAACTTAAAACATTACTGGTTACCACAATATATAATTAGAACACTTGGAGGCAGGAAGGCATACATCAGCGTCATCATTTTTTATGTGTATACCCACACCTGTGGATTGATGAAAACAACATTAACTCAGATGTAAAGATTCTTGATTCTAGCTCAGGAGTTGCTACCAGCAGTGTGACTCTGAAAAAAATTATATTCTTTATGTGAACATTGTCTCTTTTATCTGCAAAGTGAAAGCTTGATCACTGAAGTGGCTTTTCGTTTTAAGTCACTACAGTCTAATAATTTTACACTGAGTTTGCTAAAAGTGTGTCTCAGCAAAGCTGTGCCTTCTTATAGAAGTTTAAGCCCCAAAAATAATTACTTAAATTTCTGCAGGAGACAACTATATGTCAGGTAGATCCCCAAATATCTACAGATTAGGCAAAGATTAAACAGGCAAGTAGATTTGATTATATATAATAAAATCTCAGAAGTAAATAAAGTTGGAGTGTTGCTTATCCAGATGCAGTTTTGAGGGATCAGTTTTTTTTGTTTTTTTTTTTAACCAGAACGTGGATGAAGCAGCTTTGATTACAGCATCCACCTTTTCCTTTGGTTTTGTATTTTAGTTTTCAAACATTTAAATTATGTACACAAAGCATGTGACTCAGATTAGTAAGAAGTTTCTTCCGTTGTCTGCCGTATGTTTAAAATTTTGCCATTGAAGCTTCATTTTACTGATTCTGCTTTTCCCCAATTCCCCTGATCCCAAATGTCTACTGGTCTTTCATAGCTTGACAAATTCCTTTCTTGTTGAGATCTGTCTTACTTATGGAAGAAAGGATGCTCAAGGGCACTTAATAGCAACAACAGACTCTTGATCACCTCCATTCACTAACTTTGACCCCATGACTGCTATCTTCACTTTTCTGTATGAAGTATAATCCTGATGTTATGCTAATCCTTAAGATCCATGACAAAGTTTCTCCATCACTAAATTGCAAATTGGACCTTATTTTCTAATGGTGGAACTCTTGGGTTTTATTTTCTGAAGACAAAACTTTTTATCTGGATTCTCAATTTTGACTTCATTACTTTTCATGGGGATGGTGATCATGTTGAATTTCTGAATTCCCAAGACTGAACACTGGTCTCCATGTTGGAATGACCACTGTATAACTGAACCGAGTAATTGGTCTCCTCACCTGTCTTTGCAATCATTCACCATCTTACCTTTTGGTATCATTGTCTCAAAGAGAAGTAGAACAGAAAGAAGGAAATGGAATCTCATGATTGAGTGCCCAGTGGAGAGGTGAGTGATGAGGAATGATGGAATGCAGAGCCTTTTATTTATTTCTGGAACACTGAGGTTTCTTTTGGTCAGTGAAGCTCAACTAATAAAGTAAAACAACTTCCGTTGGACTAGTTCCAAACCCCAATGTCTACATTTGCGACATTAAGTTAGCTTAATTATAGAAAGCCAGATGGCAAACTCTCATTTTTGTATAAATTCTCAATTTCCTTAGAGGTCAGTACTTTTAGTCAATCTTATTTTGAGGGAGCAAAGAAGTAAAGTATTATGAAGGCAGAAAGTTCATATTACCAAAGTCATCTGATTTGTAAAGCGAACTCCTCCACAATATACTATCTTTCAAAGTAAGTAGAGAGAATTGCTTTAGGTCTCATCCTGGTATGGCACTGTAGGATACAGTTCAGTTTGAACCTACAAGTTTTTCTTTGAAATGCTATACATGGTCACTATGAGTCGGAACCAACTCAGGGGTACTTAACAACAACAAAATATTTTGTAAGCTGAAATTTTCTGTGCATGTTAAATCAGCCCTTCAGAAGGGTCCAAATTACATATATACAATGTTCTTAATAGCATAGATAATTGAATGCACTAATTCACATTACAAACTAACACTTTTTCTTCTTTTGTTGATCCTTTGCATAATTGTCTCATGTAAAAACAAGTGGTGTGATCAGAAGAACTACAATATCCATGATAGAGTGAAGAGTCCCATTATTTTGTCAACAGTCACCTATGATTTTAATGATATGGTCATGTGGCTTCTACATTTTTTTCTTTTGGTTGTTCTTAATTACTGTTGAGTTGGTTCAAACTTATAGCAACACTACATACAAAGAAAAAAACACTGTCTAGTCCTGCATCATCCTCACAATTGTTGTTACGTTTGAGTCCATTGCTGCTACCTCTGTGTCAGTTCATTTTGTTGGTGGTCTTCCTTTTTTTTCTCTGACCCTATACATTTTCAGACTCGTCTGTCAGTTTGTCGTACTGTGGTAGCTTGTGAATTACTGTGATTCTGGAAGCTATGCCACCAGTATTTTAAATATCAGCAGGGTCACCCAAGGTGGACAG
>NW_006408582.1:1016494-1020324 GCF_000296735.1 Chrysochloris asiatica | reverse complement strand
TGAATGAAGAATTACAGACAAGATTATCAGTTTTACATTAAACAAATCATACACTTAGTGTCTTCACAATTAGTAGTTATGTGGGTTTTTAATGCTTAAATGTATGTATGTTCCTTTGTTGTTAAGCTTGCAGAGCGTTTCCTGGCGGATATGATCTGGAGATAGGGTTCCCCTTTCACGTGTAATGTGTAGCAGCTGGTTTTGGCTCTTGTCCACATGGTGGGGTACTACAGAGTATGCTTGTAGCTTGGCTGTATAGGCACAGTTGCTGTCTCTTCTTGGGTAAGGTGGGGGAGAAAGCTCCAACCTCTGGGAGAAGAGTGAGGCCAAAAGGACCAATGACAGAAATTATATAAAAGCAGAGTCAGAAACCACCAATCAAAAACAATAATAAAATTGTGATTGACACTGTCCACTGGCCTTTGCTATTCAAAGATTCCCTCCTAGGTAAACTTTGGGGTAGGCTCCTAGGGTCAAAACATCATATGAAGCAGCCTGTCGGTTTCCTCTCTGTGCCATTGGAAAACTGTGGGTGCAATCTGGACCCTTTTGGGGATGTGCTCCCACACGCCTGAAGGCGTCTGGGCTGTGCAGTGAGGGCGTGATTGCCGTGAAGAGGAGAGATACGTGAAAAGTGAAAGATGAAAAATTGATCACACCTCTCCCTTCAGGTGCATAGCTCTGAGGCTTCTAGTGCTGGGTGGCTGCCTCCGCTTGGCTGTGGCCCCACCCTCCGGTCTGAGGACTTCTGGCTCCTGGCCACTGCAGCTGGATCTATACAGAAATCACTGTATTTTGCTTCCACAGGCAGATTTCTTCTCAGTGGGTGTGGGAAATTGGTGCCAGGAACCTTAAACAAGATCCAAAGCTCCGCAGTTTTCCTGTGGACTGCTCTTTTCTGCTTCTTTTTTGGGTTTTGGCAGAGGAATTTTCACTGTTTGTCTCTGCTTTCCCTACCCCCGAACCGGAAGTCTTTTCTTGAAAAAAAATAATAAAATTTTTTTTAAACATTGAACATTTACTGGTTCATTCATAAATTTTTAGGTTCAATATATTACCGTAATTTATGCAAACAAGTGTATCATAAATTTCTCACAAAGTACCATGACCCCCTTCATACGTAAGTTTCCTATGCACAGCGTGTGTGTTTCTATGTATTGCATGTTATGTATGTGAGCATGTTATCTGAACATTATGAAAGTTCCTTCTCTCTGTGCTGGAAAACAGAAAATGAGGTCAACTTATGCTTGCCAGTATGACAGAAATGATGGATGCCTCTCTCAACATACATGCCATCTGAGCTGACCAAACTGATACAAAACAGTCACATATTCATCATATCAAATATGGCTAGTGCCATTAAAAAATAAATGTTGAAATTTAAAAATTTTAACTTTAAATAGTCATAAAAATCTATCAAGGTATTTATAATCTACTTAGGCAATAAGATACAGGCATTTTAGAAAAAGTGTTTTCCTAGGATGTTTAAGTATTATTAAAATGAATCCTGTCCTAGGAATCTATAGGTGGAAACATCTAAGAGTGGAAATGCTGCTATCTGCTCTGCTGCTGGATGTTTGAATTTACCCACAGATGCCTCAAAAGAAATGTCTGGCAATCTATTCCCAAAAAGCGGCCTCTGGAAACCCTTTGGAGCAGTGTTCTACTCTGAGACACATGGGATCACCACTAGTCGAAATCAACTCAACGGCAACTGGTTTTTCAAGAAAGTATCTTAAGTTTTCAGCATTTTCTACCTCCTAAAAAATCTAACTAAATCCAAAACAGAAATTACTCTGTATCTATGTAATCTAATGTACACAATACATTCTTTGACTAGATTAACTGGAAAGTCACATTTTCTGGGACATAGAATAAAACATAATTGATCAATAAAGACACTACCACGCTGACTGGATTAATAAGGTTTCCCTCCAGTACAAATTCTCTGTTACTTCCTGAGGGCTCACATCTGGCATTAGCCGGTCCCATAAGAACCATGTTCCAATTTGCTAGGAGTCTGCTGTTGCTTAATGAAGACTGAGATGCTACAGAAGGCATCTGCATAGTCACTGTATTCACAGGGCCTTTGTCCTGCAGGTTACTGATCAGTGATGAGCTGAGATTTGCTGCAGAGGAGACTTCCACCTTGCCTGAACCTGCATGCTTCTCTCATGTGTGCATTAATTTATGGTTAAAACGGTCAAGTGTGGAGTCAAAGCTTTTCCCACATATGTTGCAGACACATGGTCTGTTTCTTGTATGCGTCCTTTTATATAGATTTAGATATTTCCTTTGGTAGAAAGCCTTCCCACAAGCACTGCATTGAAAGTATTTCTCTACTTTTTTGTGTTCTCTGATGTGCTGTGAGCCATGAGTTCTTAAGGACTTTGGCACAGTTGTTGTTGTTGTTGTTGTTATGTGCTGTCGAGTCGGTTCTGACCCATAGCGACCCTGCACAGGGTTTCCGAGGGTGTAAATCTTTACGGGAGTAGAATGCCTCATCTTTCTCCCGCGGAGCAGCTGGTAGTTTCGAACTGCTGACCTTAAGGTTCGCAGCCCGATTCGTAACCACTACGCTACCAGAGCTCAGTTAGTGGCTGTGAAAGACAGCTGTCTCGTATGATGAGCTCACTGGTGAACAACGAGACTCAACTGGTGGATGAAGCAATTCCCACATTCACTGCAAATATAGGGTCCCTCTCCTGTATCAATGTTTTTATGTAAAAGTGGTTGTTTCTTTCCGATGAAGTCTTTCCCACATTCACCACATTTAAAGTATTTCTGGACTTTGTGGGTCCTCTGATGAATCGTGAGTCATGCTTTCTTGGCAAAGACTGTGCGGCAGACTATGCATGCATAAGACGACTGTCTATGAGTTTGCTGATGGACAATAGGACTTACCTTGTGGCTAAAGCATTTTCCATGCTCGCTGCATGCACAGGGCTTCTCTCCTATGTGGGTTTTCTGGCGCATATTAAGCCCTGATTTTGTGATAAACATTTTGCCACATTCTGTGCATGAATACGGTTTTTCTTCCGTGTGAGCTTTCTGGTGGTTAGCTAGCATGTGCTTCCAGGAGAAGACTTTCCCACATAGACCACAGCTATGAGGTTTCTCTACTTTATAAGTCTGTTGATGCATACTGAGCTCAGATTTCATGGCAAACACTTTGTCACATTCAGTGCTTTTATACAGCTTTTCTGCAGTATGCGCTTTCTGATGCTCAGTGAGCAAGTACTTTTTAGAGAAAGCTTTCCCATATAGCCTGCTTCTATGGGGTTTCTCTCCTGTATGCAGCATCTGGTGGTTCATGAGCACAGACTTCCAGAAGAAGGCTTTCCCACATTCACTACACACATGTGCTTTCTTTGCCTTGAAAGTTTCCTGATGCTTCATGAGTTGGAACATCATGTTGTTGGATTTTTTACTCCCATGGTATTTAAATTCAGTAGGAAATTGCTCATGGTTGGTATGGAAAAAAGTTTTCTTCATTTCTATTAAACTTTGCAGAATTCGTTATTTCATATCTTCTCTGATTGATTAATGTTAAAATTGATTTCACCGCTTTACCACGTAAGTCTAACATTCTATGATCTTGCCTTATAGCAAAATGATTTTTGTCCTGATGAACAGTGTTTTCAAATTCATTAACTTCCCAGCACTGTTCCTCTATATTTACCCCACTGTCATGTTGCAGGGGCCCCAGCAGATGATCATTAACTTTCTGGTTTTCTGAAAAGGTTCAACTGTGGAGCCCATCTTCTAGAGTCCAGGGTGGTTCTCCTTGTTCCAACCTGGAGAGTGCATCTGGTTTGCTCAGCTGGTAC
>NW_006408582.1:1014892-1016394 GCF_000296735.1 Chrysochloris asiatica | reverse complement strand
GTTTCTCTCCTGTATGCAGCATCTGGTGGTTCATGAGCACAGACTTCCAGAAGAAGGCTTTCCCACATTCACTACACACATGTGCTTTCTTTGCCTTGAAAGTTTCCTGATGCTTCATGAGTTGGAACATCATGTTGTTGGATTTTTTACTCCCATGGTATTTAAATTCAGTAGGAAATTGCTCATGGTTGGTATGGAAAAAAGTTTTCTTCATTTCTATTAAACTTTGCAGAATTCGTTATTTCATATCTTCTCTGATTGATTAATGTTAAAATTGATTTCACCGCTTTACCACGTAAGTCTAACATTCTATGATCTTGCCTTATAGCAAAATGATTTTTGTCCTGATGAACAGTGTTTTCAAATTCATTAACTTCCCAGCACTGTTCCTCTATATTTACCCCACTGTCATGTTGCAGGGGCCCCAGCAGATGATCATTAACTTTCTGGTTTTCTGAAAAGGTTCAACTGTGGAGCCCATCTTCTAGAGTCCAGGGTGGTTCTCCTTGTTCCAACCTGGAGAGTGCATCTGGTTTGCTCAGCTGGTACTGCACAGACACCAGGTGGCTGTAGTTCTCCAGCATCACATCCTGGTACAGGGCCTTCTGAGTAGGGGCCAGGAGCTGCCACTCTACCTAGTTGACTTCACAGCCTTGCCATCCAATGTCAGTGATTTGTGGATCACCATCATTTTCTTTTGTTTTCAGCAAACAACCAGCAACTAGTATGCTCTGCTTTTGAGTCTCCTGAGTTAACTGTTCAGAAATCTCCTCTTCTGATGAAGGGTGTTCCCAGAAATGACAATATTCCTGGAGCCTCTTCCTCATTCCTTCAGTTGGTTCTCTTTCTACTGAGGAGTTAGGACCTATAGGCTCAGCAATAAAGCATTTGCAGAATTTGCAGAGACAGGGGCAATCTTTTCAAATGATGGTGTGCTTGAGCAATCAGATATACCTGTTTTTCTCTGGAACTGGTTCCGAAATGTTGCACCTGTATTTTCCTACTCATTTTCTTGAATTTTTGAAATAGTGGTCTCATACAATATTTGTCCTTTTGTGATTGATTAATTATTCTTTTCTGTAAATTTGCCATACTATGGTGCCTTGCATGTTGATGTGATTCTGGAAGCTATGCCACTGGTAGTTTATATACCAGTGGGGTCTCCCATGGTGGACAGGTTTCAACTGAGCTTCCTAGTCTGTCTTAGTGTTATTTATCATGTTTCAATATTGAATATTCTAGTGTTATCTAACAGTGTTCCGCTGATATTCATAACGTTTCAGTGACTAAATATTCAGAAGCACCAGAATATTGTTAGATATAGTGCTGGAAGATGAGCCCATCAGGTTGGAAGGCACTCAAAATACGACTGGAGAAAAGTTACCTCCTCAGAGTAGAGTTGATCGTGATGGTGCGAATGGTGTAAAGCCTTTAGTACCTTCATTGGCTGGTGGAACACAACTCAAAATGAAGACTAACAGATGTAAACATCCATTAATAAT